>NC_134360.1:29378066-29508066 GCF_048569485.1 Anomaloglossus baeobatrachus | reverse complement strand
TGTGCCTTGAGACATGCGACAGAAAAATGCACCCAGGCCCTGCCCGTTCACCCCAATTCCCCCCGGTGTCATACATACCTGTCCGGTCGCAGCGCTGATCCCCCGCGGCTCCCTCCTCCTTCACAGCAGACGCCGGCCGGTCACATGAGCAGAGCAGCTGACAGCCAGCACTGTGTTCAGTGTGAGCTGTGCTGGCTGCTCGCACTCTGCAGCTGTGACCCGGGGAGAGTGGGTGCAGATTTTTGCACCCACTCTCCTCAAATGGAGGGTCTGCCCTCCTAGAAAATGGGGGATACGTTCCCTGAACGTGCCCCCATATTCTAGAAGGTCCAGAGCCGACGTGGGACGTCCATATGGATTTCTGCGGACCCATTTTTTTCAATTTTTTTGATTAAATTGGAGAACAAGGGAATGATTTGGGGAGTGTTTTTTCTAATAAAAAATTTTTTGTTGTGTTTTTTTGCTTTTGTTTACTGTCAATTAGTTATGTCGGGTGTCTGATAGACGCCGTGACATCACTAATTGCTGGGCTTGATGCCAGGTGACATTACACATCTGGTATCAACCCCATTTATTACCCCGTTTGCCAACGCACCAGGGCGCGGGATGAGTTGGGGCGAAGCGCCAGGATTGGCGCATCTAATGGATGCGCCACTTCTGGGGCGGCTGTGGCCTGCTATTTTTAGGCTGGGAAGAGTCCAATAACCATGGCTCTTCCCACCCTGAGAATACCAGACCTCAGCTGTCAGCTTCACCTTGGCTGGTGATCTAATTTGGAGGGACCCCATGTTATTTTTTTTTTATTATTTTTATTTATAAATAAAAAAAAAAAACCTGGGGAGCCCTCCAAATTGATCACCAGACAAGATGAAGCTGCCAGCTGTGGTTTGCAGGCTACAGCTGTCTGCTTTACCCTGACTGGCTATCAAAAATAGGGGGGACCCCACGCCATTTTTTTTTTTTTGTTTTTGTGATAAAAACTAGGCTAGGCACCCTTTAGTGCCACATGAAAGGTACTAAAGGTGCCAGCTTAGAATATGCAGGGGGGGGGGTGGGACGTTGTATATATATTTGACCTCCATTGACGCTTTTTAGGCTGGATGCCCACAATTGGGGTTTGCAGCGTTTTGGGCGCAGAGTGTTTTCCCTGCGTCCATGACGCTGCGTTGTGCAGTAGAAGCACAGTGGAAGGATTTTTAGAAATCCCGTGCCCACTGTGTTTCTTTTCTCTGCAGCATAAACCGACCTGTGAAGCAGCTTCCCGAGCCTCAGCATGTCAATTTATGCTGCGTAGATGAGTGTTCTCTGCAGGTAGCATAGAGCTCCACAGCAGCCTGAACCCAAATCGTGGGCATGGGCAGCTGCGTTCTCCCGTGGGAAACACTCACATCTCTGCAGGAAGGCTGACACTGTGTACTAGACGCCGTGTCGCTGGATCATGGCCACATAGCCCAACAGTGAGAATATTGTTGCTACAGCTACATTTTGGGGGAAGTAGCTGTGGATTCAAAATGATTAATATACTCCTGAATAAAATCCTTGAGGGGTGCAGATTCCAAAATGGGGTCACTTGTGGGGGTTTTCTGACGTATAGGTACCCAAGTCTTAAAAAACGCATGGAAAACGCATGAAAAACGCATGCGTTTTCGATGCGTTGTTTCTCAAAAAGCATTGTTTACAATTCTCCCCTCTGCCAGAGGGTGCGTTTTTTTCCGCGCGGAAAAAAAAGCAACGTGTGCACATACCCTAAGTCTATGGGTACACTGTTCATTCAGTTCCTGCAGGAACGACCATGAGGGTCCTAGGAACCAGACCCCGACTGAAAGCGGCACTTTGCAGCCCAAATAATATAGAAAATGTGTTGTTTTTTTTTTGTTTTTTTTGCAAATAGGTATATTTTAAATAAAGCTAAGCTCTTTTTACCATTTGTGTCTTTCCTATTTCCGAGCAGGGCCCTCCCTCGTTCCTTGTGTTAATGTATTTTTCAGTTTATAAGATGCACCAGATTATAAGATGCACCCCAAATTTAGAGGGGGAAAAGAAAGGTACAAAAAAAATGGGGTCCATTTTATAATCTGTTGGTGTATTATCGGAGGGGGGATGCAGTAGTGGTGGAGCGGGGTCACAGGAGGCAGGGACAGTGGTGGAGCAGGGCGATGATGCGGCGGGTGGCCCAGATGCTCGCTGCAGGCGGCTTGAGGCAGGCATGATCCAAAGATTGCTGTGGGCTGCTATGCTACGGGCGGGCAGGTGAGGCGGGGACTTCCTTAGGTGCTGGGGGCTGCTGAGCTGGGAGCTTCTGGTGGCCGCTGTGCTGGGGTCCGGTGAGGCAGAGGGCCATCCTTAGGTCAGCGGTGCAGATTCAAATAATGGCGCCCGGAGTCGGCACGTGCGCAGATTGAGCTATCTGCTCAATGATAAGCCGTGATCTCATCTTTGCAAGTGCCACCTCCAGGCGCCAGTTTCCTTAAGTGCGCTGCTGGGCTGGAGGTGGCGCATGAGCAGATGAGATCTTGAGCCGAGAGCTCCATCTTGCGCACGTTCCAACTCCGGGCAACATTTTTTGAAGCATGCACCACCGACCAAAGGATGGCCTTGAGCATAGCAACTGCCAGCAGCCCCTAGCACAGCAGTAGCCAGCACAGCGCCAGCAGCTCCTAGCACAGCAGTAGCCAGCACAGCGCCAGCAACCGCCAGCACAGCAACCGCCAGCACAGTGACCCACAGCCGCCAGTACAGCAGCCCACAGCCGCCAGCACAGCAGCCCACAGCCGCCAGCACAGCAGCCCACAGCCGCCAGCACAGCAGCCCACAGCCGCCAGCAAAGCAACCCCCAACACAGCGGCCCACAGCCGCCAGCACAGTAACCCCGAAAACACAGCGGCCCACAGCCGCCAGCACAGAGACCCACAGCAGCCCACAGCCGCCAGCACAGCGACCCACAGCCGCCAGCACAGCGACCGCCAGCACAGCGACCCACAGCCGCCAGCACAGCAGCCCACAGCCGCCAGCACAGCAGCCCACAGCCGCCAGCAAAGCAACCCCCAACACAGCGGCCCACAGCCGCCAGCACAGTAACCCCGAAAACACAGCGGCCCACAGCCGCCAGCACAGAGACCCACAGCAGCCCACAGCCGCCAACACAGCAACCCCCATCACAGCGACCCATAGCCGCCAGCACATCAACCCCCAGCACAGCGACCCACAGCCGCCAGCACAGCAGCCCACAGCTGCCAGCACACTAACCCCCAGCACAGCTGCCCACAGCCGCCAGCACAGCGACCTACAGCCGCCAGCACATCAACCCCCAGCACAGCGACCCACAGCCGCCAGCATAGCAGCCCACAGCCGCCAGCACAGCGACCGCCAACGCAGCGGCCCACAGCGACCCACAGCCACCAGCACAGCAGCCCACAGCCGCCAGCACAGCAACCCCCAGCACAGCGACCCACAGCCGCCAGCACAGCGCCAGCAAGCCTGCAGCATTGCCCCTGCCTCCAGCTAGCACTCTCCACTACCTCCTGGTAAGCTGTATTCGGGTTATAAGACGTACCCCTCATTTTCCTCCCAAATTTTGGAAGGAATAGTGCTTCTTATAATCCGAAAAATAGGGTACTTCTGTAACGCCTGATATTGTAAAGTGCTGCAGAATATTTTGGCGATATAGTAATGTTCATTATTTGTATGTTGATATCAGATCTCACTGTTCTTTCTCTCTTATTTTTAGGCAGCGGTTCTTCCCTCAAGGGGAGCTGGGAAAATTCCAACTGGGGAGGACAATCGGAGGAGGCTCAAACCCAGGTGATACTGTCTCCCACCGCCATCACCAAACCCGTCAGAAGAACCGTGGTGGACGAGTCTGAAAATTTCTTCAGTGCCTTTCTCTCAGAGACTAAACCTGTGACGGTCAGTCCCGTCGTATCTAAGCCTCCCGCCAAATCGCAACGACCCAAAGAAGAAGTAAAGCAAAATGCACCCGAGCCTTTAATACATCCGGACAATGACAGCCAGGATGAGCTACAAGCGGAGGAGCAGGAGGAACGTCTGGACTTGGAAGACACCGAGGAGTCTCCTTTGGATGAATGTGAAGAACAAACCGAGGAGAAATGTGACCTCGAAAAGACCCTTCAGGAATCTAGTGACTACCCCGAGGCTCTGAAAGGAGACCTAGAACCGAAGGCAGAAGAAGACGCCATTGCTTCCTCTCCAACGGTTCTGCCAGAAAGTAAAGACAATGGACTCGACCTCAAGGACCAAAAACTGGAGGACCGTCAGAGTAATACGCCGTCGCCTCCCATCAGCACGTTCTCTTCCGGCACATCCACCACCAGCGACATTGAGGTTCTAGACCATGAGAGCGTAATAAGCGAGAGCTCGGTAAGCTCCAGACAAGAAGTGACGGACTCCAAGGGAAACCTCAGCCTGATGCAGAACTCCTTCCAGCTCCTGTCGCCCTCGGCAGAATTCGGCCGCTTGGATGAGTTCCCTAAATTGACCGAAAGCTGCTCTTCCTCTGACGCCTTCGAGAGGATCGACTCTTTCAGTGTTCAGTCCCTGGACAGTCGCAGCGTTAGTGAAATCAATTCTGACGACGAGCTGCCCGGCAGGGGGTGCACCCTGGTCGCCATCGCCGTCAGCACCTCCAGCCCGAGTATGGACATCACCAGCTCCACCGAGAGCAAAACTGATGAAGAAGTCAACGAGACCACGCTGCTTGTGCACTCCAGCGAGGATATAGAGATGGAGGAGAGTGGAAGGAGCGCAACCCCGGTAAATTCAGAGCAGCCGGATCTCCTGGTCGCTGCACTACAGACGCAGGAGCCGGAGAATGCCAACCAGGGAGTGTCGGAGAAGGAACCGGAGGCTGACAACGAGCCAAAGGCTGAATATACAATGGAAGACATGCAAAAGGTAATAATAGTAATGAGACACATCCTGGAGGCTTTGTCCTACAGTTCCAGGTCATTTGCAGACATGGTAGATTACCCCATTGTTTGTTTTCCTCTACAAAATACAGAGATAAAATATGATGTTCTCTCTTAGGGGTACTTTGCACTTTGCGACATCGCTACTGCGATCTCGTCGGGGACAAATCGAAAGTGACGCACATCCGGCGCCGGTAATGACGTCGCAACGTGTAAAGCCTAGAAGTACCGATAAACGATCGCAAAAGCGTCGTAAATCGGTGATCTTTGTAGTGTCGGTCATTTCCATAATTTCGCTGCAGTGACAGGTACGATGTTGTTCCTCGTTTCTGCGGCGGCACACATCGCTGTGTATGAAGCTGCAGGAGCGAGGAACATCTCTTCACCTGCCTCCACCGGCAATGCGGAAGGAAGGAGGTGGGCGGGATGTTACGTCCCGCTCATCTCCGCCCCTCCGCTACTATTGGCCGCCTGCTGTGTGACGTCGCTGACGCCGCACGACCCGCCCCCTTAGGAAGGAGGCGGTTCGCCGGCCAGAGCGACGTCGCAGGACAGGTAAGTGCGTGTGAAGCTGCCGTAGCGATAATGTTCACTACAGCAGCTATCACAAGATATCGCATCTGCGACGGAGGCGGGGACTATCGCGCTCGGCATCGGTAGCATCGGCTTGCGATGTCGCAGCGTGCAAAATACCTTTTAGACTATGTGCCCATGCTGCATGTTTATGGTGACCACAAAGATGCACGTTTTCGGTCCGAAAAAAACGCACCCTCGGCATGCATTTTTTTACTGTGTTTTTACCCAGTGTGTTTTTTTTTTTTTTTTAAGTCAAATCTATTGACTGGAAGGGCTCAAAAACGCAGAAAGAATTGACGTGCGGCATCTTTGTGGTCAGCCAAAAAAAGCTGCAATGTGCGGCCAGCAAAAATGAAATCTCATAGACTTTGCTGGGGACCAAAACTGCACCCAAAAAAACCGCAGCATGCGCACAAGGCCGTAGCTATTTCCGGGTGACTGACTGTAGCGTTCGTGATTGAATTGCGTTAAGGAGAGGGAGTCCTTAAAAGGAAGGCATTGTCAAAAAAAAAATAAAAAAATTCAATAACTGGAAAACTGTATAAAGTATTAATGTTTCTTCATCGTTCCTTATGGGAGACCCAGACCATGGGTGTATAGCTTCTGCCTCCGGAGGACACACAAAGTACTACACTAAAAAGTGTAGCTCCTCCCTCCGAGCATATACACCCCCTGGAAGACCACATCTAGCCAGTTCAATACTTTGTGTTCAGGAGGTCACACACACACATGCATTCTCATCTGATTTTTGATTTCAAAGAGTTGGAAGAAAAGCGGGTCCAAGCTGGACTCCCGGCATGTCCCTTCTCACCCCACTATGTCGGCGGTGCTGTTAAGGTTGATTTACAAGGCTGGAGCCTTCACATGCCGCGCTCCTTCACCATCCCCTGAGGCTCTGGCTTGAAGTGGGAGCCATCACGGTTCTCACTGCTTTGCAGGAGACCGGTCTCCATCCGCAGCCCTTTCAGGACCCTGCCGGACGGAGCGCTCACCCCTCAGGGACCTGGCCCTGCGTCTCATAAGCTAAGTATTGAGACGTTATTGAAGGGTCTCTTGTGCATTTATTGTGGGGAGAGTGTGTTATGTCACTGTGCTGTCATTTCCGGCCGGTTCTCTGGTTTTCTCCTGAGAACCGCGCCGAGGGTGCCTGCTCGTCGGCCGCATGAGAAAATTTAGGCCCCGGCTTCGGCTGCGGCCTAGTTTCGTTTTCACTGCCCCTGCATGTCAGTCATGCAGAGGGACAGTGCGGCGCCGCCCACCGGCCGTTCAGCTCAGGGGAGGACACTCCTCTCTGAGGAGATGTTTCCCTCCCCTGTATTTCTCCTTGGCCCTCCGGTTCCCGCTCTTGGACTAAACCCCGCCCCCCCTCCTCACTCCGGCACCATTTTATCAGCGTTTACACACTAATCGGCGCTGGCTGCTGCAGCTCTGCATCTGTCTGGGGGTCCAAGCTGTGGAATCCGGAGGGCACACAAAACGGTCTGGTAAGCCACAACCTCTGGTTGTGGACTTTATTATACACTCTCTGGGGGTCATTCAAGGAGTGTGTTCTTTACTGCAGAGCCTCCACCTCAGCAGCATGTCTGTCACTAGGAGCAAGGCTGCAAAGCTTTACTCTATATGCACTGCATGTAAGCTCATACTGCCTGAACCGAGCACATATCCTCATTGTGATGCCTGCTCTAACATGGTGGTGCCTCAGCCTGGAGTCTCCCCAGGGGTCCCTCCGGCTGCTCCGGCCCCGGTGGCTGAATCCCCGGCTTGGGTAGCATCGTTTTCTAAAGCTATCTCCCAGTCCTTTGCCGACTCCATGGGACAGCTGTCCCGGACTCTGCTGACCATGCATCAGCCCCCTTCTCAGGGCGCCTCTGCTGCTCCGACTCGCTCACAGAGGATTTTTCATCTGTTCCCGGACCCCGTCCTCCTAAACGGAGACGCAGGGACTCTTCTCCTTCCTCGTCCCACGGCTCTGATTCACGAGCTGAATTGCAGGGCGAGGAGGATGCCTTTACTGTGGGCTCGGACGCTACCTCTATGTACCCCATTGATTTATCTGAAGTGGATGCGGATGTTAGTGACTTGATTGCGTCCATTAATTCTGTACTGGACCTCAATCCGCCAGTATCAGAGGAGCAACCCTCTCTGGTAGAAAAACACCAGTTTACCTCACCTAAGAGAGCAAGGAGTATGTTTTTTAACCACTCCAGTTTTCAGGCCACTGTGACCAAGCCCAGGGCCTGTCCTGACAAACGCTTCCCAAAGCGTGGTTCTGATGACCGCTTCCCCTTTCCACCTGAGGTGGTCAAGGAGTGGGCTCATTCACCAAAGGTAGATCCTCCGGTGTCTAGAATCTCAGCCCGGACCGTTGTATCTGTGGCCGATGGCACCTCACTTAAGGATCCCACTGACCGCCAGGTTGACCTTCTGGCCAAATCTGTATATGAGGCGGCAGGGGCCTCGTTCTCCCCGTCTTTTGCAGCGGTGTGGGCTCTTAAGGCCGTCTCTGCTTCTCTGGAGGAGATGCATTCCCTCACCAGGGACTCTATGCCCGAAATGGTTGCCTTAACTTCCCAGGCTTCGGCTTTTTCATCCTATGCCATGTCTGCCATTCTGGAGGCTTCTCACCGCACGGCGGTGGCTTCCGCTAATTCCCTCGCTATCCGCAGGATCTTGTGGCTTCGAGAGTGGAAAGCAGACGCTTCTTCTAAGAAGTACCTTGCTGGGCTCCCCTTTGCTGGGTCCAGGCTGTTCGGTGAACAACTGGATGAAATTATTAAGGAAGCTACTGGCGGGAAGAGTACTGCCTTGCCACAAACTAAAACCAGGAAACCTGTCCAGGGCAGGAACCAGTCGAGGTTTCGCTCCTTTCGTTCCTCTAACTGGTCATCCTCTAAGCCCTCAGCCTCGTCCACTAACTCAGCCAAGGATCGAAAACCCAGCTGGCGCACGAAGCCGCGTCCTCAGAAGAGCGGAGGAGCCGCTGCCACTAAGGCAGCCTCCTCTTGACTATCTGGCTGCGCCAGCAACGTCCTTGGTCGGTGGCAGGCTCTCCCACTTTGGCGACGTGTGGTTCCAACACGTCTCCGATCAGTGGGTGCGAGATATCATCTCCCACGGCTACAGGATAGAATTTTCTTCCAGCCCGCCAAACAGATTTTTTCTGTCCACTCCCCCCTGCTCCAAAGCCGCCGTCTTCTCTCAGGCCGTGGCTTCCTTGCAGGCCAACGGAGTAATTGTACCGGTTCCCGCCCGGGAACGATTCAGAGGTTTCTACTCAAACCTCTTCCTAGTCCCCAAGAAGGACGGTTCCTTCCGGCCCATCCTGGATCTCAAGCTTCTCAACAAGCATGTTCAGGTGCGGCATTTTCGCATGGAATCTCTGCGATCGGTCATTGCCTCAATGACCCAAGGAGATTTCCTGGCATCCATCGACATCAGAGATGCCTATCTGCATGTGCCAATTGCAGTTTCACACCAGCGTTGGCTACGTTTTGCAATCGGAGAGGAACATTTCCAATTCGTGGCTCTCCCCTTCGGGTTAGCCACGGCCCCTCGTGTATTCACCAAGGTCATGGCAGCAGTGGTTGCGGTTCTGCACCTCCAGGGGTTGGCAGTGATTCCTTACTTGGACGACCTTCTAGTCAAGGCTTCATCCAGTGCAGACTGTCAGCGGAGTGTCTCGCTCACTCTCGCCACGCTTGTTCAATTCGGGTGGCTTGTCAATCTGCCCAAGTCCACTCTGACCCCGACCCAGGAACTTACGTACCTAGGGATGCAATTCGAGACTCTGCCGGCACTTGTCAAGCTGCCCTTAGTCAAACAGCAGTCCCTCCATCTGGCGGTGCGCTCTCTGCTGAGGCCCCGCCGTTATTCCCTCAGGCGCCTGATGCAGGTGCTGGGTCAGATGGTGGCGTCAATGGAAGCGGTTCCCTTTGCCCAGTTCCATCTGCGTCCTCTGCAGCTGGACATTCTCCGCTGTTGGGACAAGCGGACTTCTTCCTTGCACAGGTTGGTGGCTCTGTCGCCACAGACCAGGGGCTCTCTTCAGTGGTGGCTTCGGCCCCTCTCTCTGTCCCAGGGACGCTCCTTTCTGGCCCCGTCCTGGGTGATTCTCACCACGGATGCCAGTCTATCCGGCTGGGGAGCAGTGTTTCTCCACCACCGAGCACAGGGCACTTGGACTCCGTCCGAATCAGCCCTCTCGATCAATGTGCTGGAAATCAGAGCTGTGCTCCTAGCTCTCGTAGCCTTTCACCACCTGTTGGCGGGCAAGCACATTCGGGTTCAGTCGGACAACGCGACAGCGGTTGCCTACATCAATCACCAGGGCGGGACTCGCAGCCGCCTAGCAATGTTGGAAGTTCAACGTATCCTTCAGTGGACGGAGGACTCCAAGTCCACCATATCCGCAGTCCACATCCCAGGCGTAGAAAACTGGGAGGCAGATTATCTCAGCCGTCAAACCGTGGACAGCGGCGAGTGGGCCCTGCATCCGGCAGTGTTCCGGTCAATCTGCCGCAAGTGGGGCACTCCGGAAGTGGATCTAATGGCATCCCGGCACAACAACAAGGTCCCGGTTTACGTGGCTCGCTCCCACGATCCTCAGGCCTTGGCGGCGGACGCGCTGGTTCAGGATTGGTCCCAGTTCCGTCTGGCCTACGTGTTTCCCCCTCTAGCTCTCTTGCCCAGAGTCCTGCGCAAGATCAGAATGGAGGGCCGTCGGGTCATAATCATTGCTCCAGACTGGCCCAGGCGAGCTTGGTACCCAGACCTGCTCCGTCTGTCCGTAGAGGTGCCGTGGCATCTCCCGGACCGCCCAGACCTTCTCTCACAAGGTCCGTTTTTCCGCCAGAATTCTGCGGCTCTCAGATTGATGGCGTGGCTCTTGAGTCCTGGATCCTGACGGCTTCAGGCATTCCTTCCGAGGTCATCTCCACTATGACTCAGGCTCGGAAGTCTTCCTCGGCCAGGATTTACCACAGGACTTGGAGAATTTTCCTGTCCTGGTGTCGCTCTTCTGGCCATGCTCTTTGGCCTTTTTCCTTGCCGACCATCTTGTCCTTTCTACAGTCCGGTCTGCAGCTAGGACTATCCCTCAATTCCCTCAAGGGAGAGGTCTCGGCTCTGTCAGTGTTGTTCCAGCGGCGTATCGCCCGACTGGCCCAGGTGCGCACCTTCATGCAGGGCGCATCTCACATCATTCCGCCTTACCGGCGGCCTCTGGATCCCTGGGACCTCAATCTGGACCTCACGGCCTTACAGAAACCCCCCTTTGAGCCTCTTAGGGAGGTTTCTTTGTTTCGTCTTTCACAGAAAGTGGTCTTTCTGGTGGCCATAACTTCTCTCAGGAGAGTCTCTGATTTGGCTGCGCTCTCTTCGGAGTCACCCTTTTTGGTTTTTCACCAAGACAAGGTGGTTCTCCGTCCGACTCCGGACTTTCTCCCTAAGGTGGTGTCTCCTTTCCACCTTAACCAGGACATTTCATTGCCTTCCCTTTGTCCGGCCCCTGTGCATCGCTTTGAGAAAGCGTTGCATACTTTAGATTTGGTGCGGGCGCTCCGGATCTATGTGTCACGCACCGCTGCCCTTAGGCGGTGCACCTCTCTTTTTGTGCTGACCACAGGTCAGCGCAAGGGTCTCTCGGCTTCTAAACCGACCCTAGCTCGTTGGATTAGGTCGGCCATATCCGATGCCTACCAATGTTCTCAGGTGCCCCCCCCCGCCGGGGATTAAGGCGCACTCGACCAGAGCTGTCGGTGCCTCTTGGGCTTTCAGGCACCAGGCTGCGGCTCAGCAGGTCTGTCAGGCTGCCACTTGGTCTAGTCTGCACACCTTTTCGAAGCACTACCAAGTGCATGCTCATGCTTCGGCAGATGCGAGCTTGGGCAGACGCGTCCTTCAGGCGGCTGTCGCCCATTTGTGAAGTTAGGTTTTGCCTACTTCTCAGTTTCTGTTTATTTCCCACCCATGGACTGCTTTGGAACGTCCCATGGTCTGGGTCTCCCATAAGGAACGATGAAGAAAAAGAGAATTTTGTTACTTACCGTAAATTCTTTTTCTTATAGTTCCGACATGGGAGACCCAGCACCCTCCCTGTTGCCTGTTGGCAGTTCTTGTTCCGTGTGTTTTCACCGGCTGTTGTTGTAGACAGAGTTCCGGCTATTCCGAGTTTTACTCTATCTCTACTTATGGGTGGATGTCCTCCTTCAGCTTTTGCACTAAACTGGCTAGATGTGGTCTTCCAGGGGGTGTATATGCTCGGAGGGAGGAGCTACACTTTTTAGTGTAGTACTTTGTGTGTCCTCCGGAGGCAGAAGCTAAACACCCATGGTCTGGGTCTCCCATGTCGGAACTATAAGAAAAAGAATTTACGGTAAGTAACAAAATTCTCTTTTTTCATGTTTTGTTTAAATATTTGTTTTTAATTGAGCAAAATATATGTATAAAAAAAAAAATATTTTAAAAGTTTGATATTTTCCACTCTTAGGCTATGTGCGCACTAGGCCGTTTTACCCGCGGTTTTGCTGCGGAGATTTCTTGAGAAATGTTTGAAATCTTTCTGCAGACATTTCCCAGCAAAACCTATGGGAAAAAAAAATAGCTGTGCGCACGCTGCGTTTTTTTCTCAAGCACATTCTTTGTGAAGATTTTCTTGAGAAAATGAGCATGTCACTTCTTTTCCGCAGCTACCTGCGGAATACCCACGGTATTTCACTCCATTCACTGTAATGTAATCGCGAAATACCGGGGGTATACCGCAGGTAGCAAATGATGTGCGGTATACCCCCGGTATAGCCGCGATTTACCTGCGGTAATGCTCATCGCTGCCTGCGGTTTTGCAGGAAGTGATGTCTTATGACAGAAGAGGAAGCGGAGCAGAGTAAACACACACGTCACATTCCCTGGACGCCGCACAGAAGCACTATCGTATGACGTCCGGCGGGTGCCCGTGCAGTCTGTGTCCCACTCCGGCCCCGCGGCTGCCAGCACAGCAATGTCAGTGTCTGCCCGCAGTATCAGCAGCTTGTCACGCTACAGCGCAGGCAGACACTGACACATAGCAGTGCGTGCAGCCGCGGGGATGACAGGCGCTGCTGTCAGGAGGTGAGATGAAATTATTACCTGCTGTGACGATCTCCTGCCTCCTGACGTCACCGGTGTCACTGCCGTCTATGCCCGAGGCCCGAGACTGTCACTAGCGGTGACGTCACGGGCTCTCGCGATACTGCTGACAACGCGGCGGGCATAGAAGTCAGTGACAGCGCTGATGGCAGGACTGCAGGAGATCATCACAGCAGGTAATGATCTCATCTAACCTCCTGATGGCAGCGCTCGTCATCCCCTGCAGTGACCTGGGCTGACCTATTGATGTTAGGTCAGGTCACTGCATTGCTCTCCCAGCCAATGGGGAACCTTCTGTTCTTCACTTACTGGGACAGTGACTATGGTATGCATCGTCGTGGGACCCCCCCCCCTCATATTGGATTACGCCGGACCCGGATTTGATTGTTCTTGTCAATAAATTGGTGAAAGAGGGAATGTGGGGAGTGTTTTTTCAAATAAAACTTTTTTTGTTTTTTTATTTCTTACTGACTGGGTTTGTGATGTCAGGTATCTGATAGACGCGTGACATCACCAACCCCAGGGCTTGATGCCAGGTGACATTACACATCTAGCATCAACCCCATCTATTACCCCGTTTGCCACCGCACCAGGGCAACGGGATGAGTTGGGGCGAAGCGCCAGGATTGTCACATCTAATGGATGCGCCACTTCTGGGGCGGCTGCGGCCTGCTATTTTTAGGCTGGGGAGTGTCCAATAACGGTGGACCTCCCTAGTCTGAGAATATCAGACCCCAGCTGTCCGCTTTACCTTGGCTGGTGATCCAATATGGGGGGACCCCACGTTTTTTGTTTTAAATTTATTTAATGTAAAATAACAGCGTGGGTTGCCCTCTGTTTTGGATTACCAGCCAAGGTGAAGCTGCCAGCTGTGGTTTGCAGGCTGCAGCCGTCTGGTTTTCCCTAGCTGGCTACAAAAGATGGGGGGACCTCACGTCATTTTTTTTTTTTTTTTTTTTTTAATTTATTTTTTGGCTAAATACAAGGCTAGGCACCCTTTAGTGCCACATAAAAGTCACTAAAGTGTGCCAGCTTAGAATATGCAGGGAGGTGGGACATTATATACGTCTTTCTTTTTCGCTCCTAATTGGGAGACCCAGACAGTGGGTGTATAGCTACTGCCTCTGGAGGCCGCACAAAGAACTACACTTAAAAGTGTAAGGCCCCTCCCCTTCTGGCTATACACCCTCCCGTAGGAGTACGGATTCCTCAGTTTTAGCTTTGTGCGAAGGAGGTCAGACACGCACGCATAGCTCCATTGTTTTTAGTCAGCAGCAGCTGCTGACTATGTCGGATGGAAGAAAAGAGGGCCCATACAGGGCTCCCAGCATGCTCCCTTCTCACCCCACTGTATGTCGGAGGTGTTTGTAAGGTTGAGGTACCCATTGCGGGTACGGCGGCAGGAGCCCACATGCTGATTCCTTCCCCATCCCTTTTTACAGGGCTCTGGGTGAAGTGGGATTTACTGGTCTCCAGGCACTGAGACCGTGCTCCATCTACAGCCCCTGGAGAAGATGCTGGATGGAGCGGAGTACATCAGGGACATGGCCCTGCTTCCTCAAGGTACTCTGTGTCCCCGTGCATTTGGCGCTCACACCGCAGTATGCTGGGTGTTGTAGTGCGCCGGGGACATCAGCGCTGCGGCGCTTGTGCCATGGCCTCATTCAGCTTCGCTGAAGCAGGCACACTTCTGGGAATCGGTCGCGCCGGCCGCTGGGACTGCGGCGCGGCTGGCACTTGTGGTGCGCCGGGGACTTCAGCGCGGGCCGCGCTTTTACGGCGGCCGCGCTGATAACTCGAGTCCCCGGCTTTTGCGGCCTGCTTCCGTTCGTTCCCGCCCCCAGACCTGCCAGTCAGGAGAGGGGCGGGACGCTGGTCAGTGCATCAGCGCCGAGGGCTGGAGTCGTTTTTACATACTCCAGCCCTCACAATAGGCACAGAGGGGACACTGTTTCCCGCACTTTTGTTTAGGAACTCCCACGGACCGCCCCTCTCCACAGACGCCGGCAGCCATTCCTGCTGACACGCTGAGCTGCAGAGGGGAGCCGGGGAGACCCAGACAAGGAATTCTGCGCCTCTTACCCGCTATTCAGCGGGCGGTAAGCAGCCCTCAGGGCTCACCCCCTCTTGTGCCAGTAGTATTCTTAGTATTTTGTTTCTACAAATACTTTGTATTGCATAGCGCTGGTCGCCCTTTGGCTATAGACTCTCTCACATTGCAGAGAGCCAGCAGCATGTCGTCCATAAAACGCAAGGGTGCCAAGGCACAGACATTATATGCTTCCTGCACCGCATGTGGGACTTTTCTACCGGCAGGCTCCACTGACCCCCATTGTGTGCAGTGCTCGGCCCCTGCGGCGCTTGCACAGTCGGGACCTCCGCTGGACGTGACCCAGGGTGTACCACCTGTGAATGCTGTCCAGGTGACAGGAACTGAGTTTGCAGCTTTTGCTGACAGAATGTCTCTCACTATGTCACAAATTCTTGACACATTGCGAGCTAGGCCTGTACTTCAGGCCACGGACACTGTGCAATCATTGCCCCCTGGTCCCCCTCAGCTGAATTACCTCCAAGCTCCGGGACGGGCACATACACCTCAGGGTGAAGACTCTGACTCGGACGATGGCCCCGGGCAGCCTAAGCGGGCTCGCTATGACGGGCCTTCACATTCATCTCAATGGTCAGGATCCCAGCGAGATGAATCTATGGGTGATGAGGCGGACGTAACTGATCAGGATTCTGATCCTGGGACCGCTCTCAATCTAGATATACCAGATGGTGACGCCATAGTTAATGATCTTATATTTAACATCAATAAGATGTTAAATATTTCCCCACCAGCTCCTCTTGTAGAGGAGTCAGCTTCGCAGCACGAGAGAATCCATTTCAGATACCCTAAGCGTACATTAAGCACTTTTCTGGACCACGCTGACTTTAGAGACGCAATCCAGAAACCCCACGCTTATCCTGAAAGGCGTTTTTCTAAACGGCTTAAAGATACACGCTATCCTTTTCCCCCTGAGGTGGTCAAGGGTTGGACCCAGTGTCCAAAAGTGGATCCTCCAATTTCCAGGCTTGCAGCTAGATCCTTGGTTGCAGTTGAGGATGGAGCGGCACTTAAAGATGCCACTGACAGGCAGATGGAGCTCTGGCTGAAATCCATCTATGAAGCGATTGGAGCGTCGTTAGCGCCATCTTTTGCGGCCGTATGGGCACTCCAAGCTATCTCAGCCGGGCTTGCGCAAGTCGACTCAGTCACACGTGCATTTGCCCCGCAGGTAGCACCATTGACCTCGCAAATGGCGGCATTTGCGTCGTACGCGATTAATGCTGTTCTTGACGCTACAAGCCGCACGGCAGTGGCGTCAGCCAACTCCGTTGTTTTGCGTAGGGCCCTGTGGTTGAGACATTGGAAAGCAGATTCTCATTCCAAGAAGTGCTTAACCAATTTGCCTTTTTCTCGTGACCGATTGTTTGGAGAGCGTTTGGATGAAATCATCAAACACTCCAAGGGTAAGGACTCATCCTTACCGCAACACAGACAAAACAAACCCCAACAGAGGAAGGGTCAGTCTGGTTATCGGTCCTTTCGAGGACCGGGCAGGTCCCAATTCGCCTCGTCAAAAAAGACTCAAAAAGACCAGAGACGCTCAGATTCTTGGAGGTCTCAGTCACGCCCAAAAAGGACAGCCGGAGGAACCGTTGCCAAGACGGCGTCCTCCTGACTTGCAGTCTCCGATTCCCACACCCGCGGTCGGTGGGAGGCTTTCCCACTTTGGCGACATTTGGCTGTCACGCGTCAAAGACCGTTGGGTGAGGGATATTCTGTCTCACGGGTACAGGATAGAGTTCAGTTCTCGTCCGCCAACTCGTTTCTTCAGAACTTCTCCACCACCAGACCGAGCCGATGCTCTGTTGCAGGCGGTGGCCGCTCTAAAGGCGAAAGGAGTGGTGACCTCCGTCCCTCTTCAGGAACAAGGTCACGGTTTTTACTCCAATCTGTTTGTGGTCCCAAAAAAGGACGGATCGTATCGACCCGTCCTGGATCTAAAGTTGCTCAACAGACACGTAAAAGTCAGGAGGTTCCGGATGGAATCCCTACGCTCCGTCATAGCCTCAATGTCTCAAGGAGATTTTCTAGCATCAATAGATATCAAAGATGCGTATCTCCACGTGCCGATTGCACCAGAGCATCAGCGTTTCCTACGCTTCGTCATACACGACGAACACCTGCAGTTCGTAGCGTTACCTTTCGGTCTGGCAACAGCCCCCCGGGTCTTCACCAAAGTCATGGCAGCAGTAGTAGCTGTTCTGCACTCGCAGGGTCACTCGGTCATCCCGTATCTAGACGACCTGCTTATAAAGGCACCCTCTCAAGAGGCATGCCAGCACAGTCTGAAGGTGGCACTAGACACTCTCCAGAGTTTCGGGTGGATTATCAACTTTCCAAAGTCTCATCTAACCCCGACCCAATCTCTGACTTATCTTGGCATGGAGTTTCATACTCTCTCAGCGATAGTGAAGCTTCCACTGGACAAGCAGTGCTCGCTACGGACTGGAGTGCAATCTCTCCTTCAGAGCCAGTCGCACTCACTGAGGCGCCTCATGCATTTCCTAGGAAAGATGGTAGCAGCAATGGAGGCAGTCCCGTTCGCGCAGTTTCATCTGCGCCCTCTACAATGGGACATTCTACGCCAATGGGATGGGAAATCGACGTCCCTCGACAGGACTGTCTCCCTCTCTCAGACTGCCAAGGACTCTCTGCGTTGGTGGCTTCTCCCCACCTCATTGTCACAGGGAAAGTCGTTCCTTCCCCCGTCCTGGGCAGTGGTCACGACGGATGCGAGCCTATCAGGGTGGGGAGCGGTGTTTCTCCACCACAGGGCTCAGGGGACGTGGACTCAGGAAGAGTCCACCCTGCAGATCAATGTTCTGGAAATCAGAGCAATCTATCTTGCCCTGCGAGCCTTCCAACAATGGCTGGAAGGCAAGCAGATTCGGATTCAGTCGGACAATTCCACGGCGGTGGCGTACATCAACCACCAAGGGGGAACACGCAGTCGCCAAGCTTTTCAAGAAGTCCAGCGGATTTTGACGTGGGTGGAAAGCAGAGCGTCCACCATATCCGCAGTTCACATCCCAGGCGTGGAAAACTGGGAAGCAGACTTTCTCAGTCGCCAGGGCATGGACGCAGGAGAATGGTCCCTTCACCCGGACGTGTTTCAGCAGATCTGTTGCCGCTGGGGGACGCCGGACGTCGATCTGATGGCGTCACGGCACAACAACAAGGTCCCAGTTTTCATGGCACGGTCTCACGATCACCGAGCACTGGCGGCAGACGCCTTGGTTCAGGATTGGTCGCAATTCCGACTCCCCTATGTGTTCCCACCTCTAGCATTGTTACCCAGAGTTCTCCGGAAAATCAGGTCCGACTGCCATCGAGCCATACTCGTCGCTCCAGATTGGCCAAGAAGGTCGTGGTACCCGGATCTGTGGCATCTCACGGTAGGCCAACCGTGGACACTACCAGACCGTCCAGATTTGCTGTCTCAAGGGCCGTTTTTCCATCTGAATTCTGCGGCCCTGAACCTGACTGTGTGGCCATTGAGTCCTGGATCCTAGCGGCCTCAGGTTTATCTCATGAAGTTGTTGCCACAATGAGACAGGCTAGAAAACCATCCTCAGCTAAGATCTATCACAGGACGTGGAAGATATTCTTAGCGTGGTGCTTGGCTCAAGGGTTTTCTCCCTGGCCATTTGCATTGCCAATTTTTCTTTCCTTCCTGCAGTCTGGGTTGGAAAAAGGTTTGTCGCTTAGCTCTCTTAAGGGTCAAGTCTCCGCGCTATCCGTATTCTTTCAGAAGCGCTTGGCACGGCTTTCTAAAGTACGCACGTTTCTCCAAGGAGTTTGTCATATCGTTCCTCCTTACAGACGGCCATTGGAACCCTGGGATCTGAACAAGGTTCTCATTGCTCTCCAGAAGCCGCCTTTCGAGCCTTTGAAAGAGGTTTCCCTTTCTCGGCTTTCACAAAAGGTAGTTTTTCTTGTGGCGGTCACGTCTCTTCGAAGAGTGTCCGAGCTAGCGGCGTTATCTTGCAAATCTCCCTTCCTGGTGTTTCACCAAGACAAGGTAGTACTGCGTCCAATTCCAGAGTTTTCCCCCAAGGTGGTTTCTTCCTTTCATCTCAATCAGGATATCACTTTGCCATCTTTGTGTCCGCATCCAGTTCACCAATTTGAAAAGGGTTTACATCTGTTGGACCTGGTGAGAGCACTCAGGATTTACATTTCTCGCACGGCGTCTCTACGCCGTTCTGATGCGCTCTTTGTCCTAGTCGCTGGTCAGCATAAGGGATCGCAAGCTTCCAAATCCACCCTGGCGCGGTGGATCAAGGAACCAATTCTTCACACATACCGTTCTGCTGGGCTTCCGATTCCATCTGGACTGAAGGCCCATTCTACCAGAGCCGTGGGTGCGTCCTGGGCATTGCGGCATCAGGCTACGGCTCAGCAAGTGTGCCAGGCGGCTACCTGGTCGAGTCTGCACACGTTTACCAAACACTATCAAGTGCATACCTACGCTTCGGCAGATGCCAGCCTAGGTAGACAGGTCCTTCAGGCGGCGGTGGCCCACCTGTAGGAAGAGGCTGTCTGACAGCCCGTTCATGTGGTATCTTTTTACCCACCCAGGGACTGCTTTTGGACGTCCCACTGTCTGGGTCTCCCAATTAGGAGCGAAAAAGAAGAAGGGAATTTTGTTTACCGTAAATTCCTTTTCTTCTAGCTCCAATTGGGAGACCCAGCACCCGCCCTATTTGTTCTTAGGGTTTCGTTTTTCGGGTGCACATGTTGTTCATGTTGTTTCTTAAGTTCTCCGATCTTGTTATCGGATTGAATTTGTTTTTGAAACTGTTATTGGCTTTCCTCCTTCTTGCTTTGGTACTAAAACTGAGGAATCCGTACTCCTACGGGAGGGTGTATAGCCAGAAGGGGAGGGGCCTTACACTTTTAAGTGTAGTTCTTTGTGCGGCCTCCAGAGGCAGTAGCTATACACCCACTGTCTGGGTCTCCCAATTGGAGCTAGAAGAAAAGGAATTTACGGTAAGTAAACAAAATTCCCTTCTTCTCTTCTATTATCTATCTATCTCTCTATCTATTCATCTTTCCCTCTATCCATTATCTGTCTATCGATTTATCTATCTATTATCTATATTAATTATTGCAGTTCAGCATAAAAAAAACCGCAGGGACCAACCTGCGGAAAAACCGCGGCAAAAACGCATGCGTTTTTCCCGCGGTTTTGGTGCTGTTTTTTACCGCAGGTGCGGTAATCTTCAACTCCCAGAAGTTTCTCAAGAAATTTTCTTGAGAAAAATCATTTTTCTAGTGCGCACATAGCCTTAAACACTAGGGAGAGCAGCTGCTGTAGACCTACTGTAGAACTAGCTCACATTACAGCTGCAGTAAAAGAGGGTGGAGCCTTCTCTCCTGTGTGTGATGTCACAGCTCCCCCTCCCAATCTGGGTGTTTCCAAAAGGATAGGAGAGAATGAGGTTTAGGATCACAGTGCGGAGCCATTTTGTTGGTGACTTTAAAGTGATCCTAATGTCTAAAGTATCACTAAAGACTGCTGGCATAGTGCGTCCCAATGTATACTGCCGCTCTCTGCCGCTCTATGGCGTGCCCCCTCGCCGCTCTATGGCGTGCCCCCTCGCCGCTCTATTCCGTGTCCCCGACGTGCTGTGCCCCTCGCTCTATACCGCTTCCCCCACACTATAGTGGCAGGGAGAGGGAAGAGGCGGCCGGGGGGAGAGAGGGTAGCGGCGAGGGGAGAGGGTAGTGGCGGCCCGGCGTCGGTATTCACACATCCCAAGCGAGTGACAGGGAAAGTGCAGCACGCAGCATACGCTGTGAGCTCCACAAAGATGGCGGCGATCTCCTCCCTCTGTTGTGATCTGGACAGCCCAGCTCACAGCAGAAGCAGTGTCTGTGTTAAGTATAGTGGTCGGAACCCGACAACTGTCTCTTATGCACAGGGGGTGCGTCTAGGTCACAGCAGGGAGCTGTCCTGTATTACGTATAGAGTTGGATCCCGACTATCAGAGTCTATGCCCTGGGGGCTGCCATATTTGAGGTGAGTAACTGTCGTTACCCAAATCCAATATGGCAGCCCCCAGTGCTTCTGTAAGACTAGAATTAAATAAAACCTAAATAAACAATGAATTTAATTTTGTATTAAAAATTACTTGATTCCGTAATCACGATTAATAAAAAAAAAAAATTAATGCTTATTACTGCTAAAATATAAACTTCTTTTCAATTTTTATAAATCAGTAGTATACATGAATATAAGAATCTTATATCTTGTCAAACAAATCTGCTTTTTTTTTTTTTTCTCCTCCATCTCTCATTTCATGGGTAAAATCAGTGCACGGTCTGTACGACGACTGAGATCTGTGGCAGTTGGTGCCTGTAAGATTCTATGGAGAAGGAAGCGGGAGGAGCTGCTGCCAGTTCTGAAATATCGCTTCAAATATGAAGTGAATTTTTTTTCTTGGTAGGGATAACTGGGTGTAGTGTGTGGGCACCTTAACTATTGGCCCAATGCTCATGTAGCCACCTGCTAAGTCCCCCGACCACCCCCAGTTTGGCTCGGTTTGGCCCAGCGCGCATGTGTTTTATAATGACTTTATATTGATGTTATATGATCTTTCCCTCCGTCTCGTCCTTTTGCGCAGATCGTGGATGAGCTCAGTAGTCGGCTGGAGAAGAGAGAAACGCAGCTACTATCTGTCAGCAAGGAGAAGGCCATATTAGAGGAGACCCTGGACAACCTCAGAGAGTAAGTACGAGGGTGTGCAGATGCTGAGAGTATTGCTGTGGATATACGGACTGACTCCTACACCTCCGCAGAACCCCTGCTGTGCCCAAAATGAGGGGGGATCCCTTTGTAGCCTATCGGAGCTCAGCTTTTATTTCTTAAACCTTCCTGGAAAAGTAATAGCTGCACTGTGATTGGTTGCTTTAGCTTACAAAACTTGTGCAAACGTGGAGTGGTGCAGTCGACTATTGCAACTTAATTGATCGCATTGCAATTTTTTTTCATAAACCTGTCTAGGGAATATATATATATATATATTTATATTTATTTTTTTTATTTATTTTGCTCACTAATTTGGCGATATTAAAGCCAGAGCGCTTTTCAGATGTGATCATCACTCTCCCCATTGGGGCTCACAATCTAAACTCCCTATCAGTCTTTGGAGTGTGGGAGGAAACCGGAGAACCCGGGGGGAACATACACACTCCTTGCAGATGTTGTCCTTGGTGGTATTTGAACCCAGGACCCCAATGCTGCAAGGCTGCAGTGCTAACCGCTGAGCCGCCGCACGACTGCAGTGCTAACCGCTGAGCCGCCGCACGACTGCAGTGCTAACCGCTGAGCCGCCGCACGACTGCAGTGCTAACCGCTGAGCCGCCGCACGACTGCAGTGCTAACCGCTGAGCCGCCGCACGACTGCAGTGCTAACCGCTGAGCCGCCGCACGACTGCAGTGCTAACCGCTGAGCCGCCGCACGACTGCAGTGCTAACCGCTGAGCCGCCGTGTCACCCTATATAAGCCAATATATTTCTTTTCCTTTGCAGTGAACTTGTTAGAGTTAAAGAAGAAAGTAGCAGCGTGTCGTTGCTGAAGGATGAGTTCACACATCGGATAGCGGAGGCCGAAAGGAGGGCACAACTGGCGTGTAAAGAGAGGGACAACACCAAAAAGGTAGAAGAAGAAAAACCTGACGTCCATTTGTCTTCTTGCTCTTGGTGAGATGACTCCTTTATGATGATTAACCTAATAATGTGCATGGGAGATATTCACCTCTTGACCAGCGCCCGGTGTCCAAGAACCTTAAGGACACCCAAATGTACGGAAATGTATATGGGGGCTCCTGATCCATCCCCAAAAGGGAGAGAAGGATCCGGACTGGTAAATTTCTATCTGCTGATCCTTTGATTCTGCTGGAGATAAGCCGCCATCAGAGGGGTCTGGCAGAGGCTCTCACCAAGAACACAGGAGCACTCTGCCGAGCTGAGCATTCATGTGTGGGGGGTCTGGAGGGAGAGCGGTCGGCTGAGCTGAGCATTCATGTGTGGGGGGTCTGGAGGGAGAGTGGTCGGCTGAGCTGAGCATTCATGTGTGGGGGGTCTGGAGGGAGAGCGGTCAGCTGAGCTGAGCATTCATGTGTGGGGGGTCTGGAGGGAGAGCGGTCAGCTGAGCTGAGCATTCATGTGTGGGGGGTCTGGAGGGAGAGCGGTCGGCTGAGCTGAGCATGTGTGGGGGGTCTGGAAGGAGAGTGGTCGGCTGAGCTGAGCATGTGTGGGGGGTCTGGAAGGAGAGTGGTCGGCTGAGCTTGAGCGTTCATGTGTGTGGGGGGGGGTCTGGAGGGAGAGCTGTCGGCTGAGCTGAGCATTCATGTGTAAGGGGTCTGGAGGGAGAGTGGTCAGCTGAGCTGAGCATTCATGTGTGGGCGGTCTGGAGGGAGAGTGGTCGGCTGAGCTGAGCATTCATGTGTGGGGGGTCTGGAGGGAGAGTGGTCAGCTGAGCTGAGCATTCATGTGTGGGCGGTCTGGAGGGAGAGTGGTCGGCTGAGCTGAGCATTCATGTGTGGGGGGTCTGGAGGGAGAGCTGTCGGCTGAGCTGAGCATTTATGTGTGGGGGGTCTGGAGGGAGAGTGGTCGGCTGAGCTGAGCATTCATGTTTGGGGGTCTGGAGGGAGAGTGGTCGGCTGAGCTGAGCATTCATGTGTGGGGGTCTGGAGGGAGAGTGGTCGGCTGAGCATTCATGTGTGGGGGGTCTGGAGGGAGAGTGGTCGGCTGAGCATTCATGTGTGGGGATCTGGAGGCAGAGTGGTCGGCTGAGCTGAGCATTTATGTGTGGGGGGTCTGGAGGGAGAGCGGTCGGCTGAGCTGAGCATTCATGTGTGGGGGGGTCTGGAGGGAGAGCGGTCGGCTGAGCTGAGCATTCATGTGTGGGGATCTGGAGGGAGAGTGGTCGGCTGAGCTGAGCATTCATGTGTGGGGGGTCTGGAGGGAGGGCTGTCGGCTGAGCTGAGCATTCATGTGTGGGGGGGTCTGGAGGGAGAGCGGTCAGCTGAGCTGAGCATTCATGTTTGGAGGGAGAGCGGTCGGCTGAGCTGAGCATTCATGTGTGGGGGGTCTGGAGGGAGGGCTGTCGGCTGAGCTGAGCATTCATGTGTGGGGGGGTCTGGAGGGAGAGCGGTCAGCTGAGCTGAGCATTCATGTTTGGAGGGAGAGCGGTCGGCTGAGCTGAGCATTCATGTGTGGGGGGTCTGGAGGGAGGGCTGTCGGCTGAGCTGAGCATTCATGTGTGGGGGGTCTGGAGGGAGAGCGGTCGGCTGAGCTGAGCATTCATGTGTGGGGGTCTGGAGGGAGAGTGGTCAGCTGAGCTGAGCATTCATGTGTGGGGGGTCTGGAGGGAGAGCTGTCGGCTGAGCTGAGCATTCATGTGTGGGGGGTCTGGAGGGAGAGTGGTCAGCTGAGCTGAGCATTCATGTGTGGGGGGTCTGGAGGGAGAGCGGTTGGCTGAGCTGAGCATTCATGTGTGGGGGGTCTGGAGGGAGAGCGGTCGGCTGAGCTGAGCATTCATGTGTGGGGGGTCTGGAGGGAGAGCTGTCGGCTGAGCTGAGCATTCATGTGTGGGGGGTCTGGAGGGAGAGTGGTCAGCTGAGCTGAGCATTCATGTGTGGGGGGTCTGGAGGGAGAGCGGTCGGCTGAGCTGAGCATTTATGTGTGGGGGGTCTGGAGGGAGAGCGGTCGGCTGAGCTGAGCATTCATGTGTGGGGGGTCTGGAGGGAGAGTGGTCGGCTGAGTTGAGCATTCATGTGTGGGGGGGTCTGGAGGGAGAGCGGTCGGCTGAGCTGAGCATTCATGTGTGGGGGGTCTGGAGGGAGAGCGGTCGGCTGAGCTGAGCATTCATGTGTGGGGGGTCTGGAGGGAGAGTGGTCGGCTGAGCTGAGCATTCATGTGTGGGGTCTGGAGGGAGAGCGGTCGGCTGAGCTGAGCATTCATGTGTGTGGGGGGTCTGGAGGGAGAGCGGTCGGCTGAGCTGAGCATTCATGTGTGGGGGGTCTGGAGGGAGAGTGGTCGGCTGAGCTGAGCATTCATGTGTGGGGGGTCTGGAGGGAGAGTGGTCGGCTGAGTTGCGCATTCATGTATGGGGGTCTGGAGGGAGAGTGGTCGGCTGAGTTGAGCATTCATGTGTGGGGTCTGGAGGGAGAGCGGTCGGCTGAGCATTCATGTGTGGGGGGTCTGGAGGGAGAGCGGTCGGCTGAGCTGAGCATTCATGTGTGGGGGGTTTGGAGGGAGAGCTGTCGGCTGAGCTGAGCATTCATGTGTGGGGGGGTCTGGAGGGAGAGCGGTCGGCTGAACAATATTTCGTCTGAAGGCATCATCTAATGAGTTTGGAGGCAATTAGGCACCAAGATATAGTCATATGGTATTATAATAACTTTTATTCTCAGGAGATCAAAGCCGTGAAGGATGAACTGTCGACCAGACTGAAGTCCAGTGAAACGGCCGAGATAATGCGGGAAAAAGATGAGCAAATCACCGGCCTCATGGAGGAAGGTGAGGGCATAGATGGGATTCTGCTCCAACTATTTAGTATTGCACCGTATGAAACCTGCCACTTACTCAAGGGCCAAGTCTTATTTTGCAAATATTCGTTTCGGCTGTGTACATACCGTACATGGTACCCGTCTGCACCAATGTATGGTACTAACGCTTCTGTATCATCACATGTACCGCGTTTCTCCTATAATAAGGCAGGTTTTGTCCTTAAGCAGTCTTCCTATTAGTTTTACTGTTTGCATATTTGGCATTTCTTTTTGCGCATTTAGCATATCGAAAGAGTATAATTAAAATGAACGTATTTTTCGGATTATAAGACGCACTTTTCCTCCCAAAAATTTGGGAGGAAGATGAGGGGGTGCGTCTAATATTCTGAATGAAGCTTACCAGGAGGTGGTGTTAAGGGGTAGCAGGAGGCAGGGACTGTGGGCGCTGGGGCTGACTCTGTGCTCTGTGAAGATGTCGGTGGTACGGGCTTCAAATAATGGTGCCCCGAGTCGGTGCGTGCGCAGATAGAGTTCTCGGCTCTAGATACCATCTGCGCATGCGCTGTTTCCGGCCCATTGATCTCTCAGCAGCGGACGAAAGGAAAATGGCGCCCGGAGGTGGCCTTTGTGGAGATGAGATCTTGGCTTGTCATTAAGCTGACAGCTCAATCTGCGCATGTGCTGACTCTAAGCCCGCACCGCCGACATCTTCACAGAGCCAGCCTCTGTGCCCGCAGCCTCTGTACAGCCTCTGTGCCCGCAGCCTCTGTGCCCACAGCCTCTGTGCTTGCAGCCTCTGTGCCCACAGCCTTGGTCTGGATAGCGACCAACGAGCATCTGAGACACCTACCACACCACCCGCAACGTCGCCGTGGTCCACCAATACTCGTGCCTCCTGTGACCCCGCTCCACCAATACTCGTGCCTCCTGTGACCCCGCTCCACCAATACTCCTGGCTCCTGTGACCCCGCTCCACCAATACTCCTGCCTCCTGTGACCCCGCTCCACCAATACTCCTGCCTCCTGTGACCCCGCTCCACCAATACTCCTGCCTCCTGTGACCCCGCTCCACCAATAATCCTGCCTCCTGTGACCCCGCTCCACCAATACTCCTGTGACCCCGCTCCACCAATACTCCTGCCTCCTTTGACCCCGCTCCACCAATACTCCTGCCTCCTGTGACCCCGCTCCACCAATACTCCTGCCTCCTGTGACCCCGCTCCACCAATAATCCTGCCTCCTGTGACCCCGCTCCACCAATAATCCTGCCTCCTGTGACCCCCGCTCCACCAATAATCTTGCCTCCTGTGACCCCGCTCCACCAATACTCCTGCTTCCTGTGACCCCCGCTCCACCAATACTCCTGCCTCCTGTGACCCCGCTCCACCAATACTCCTGCCTCCTGTGACCCCGCTCCACCAATACTCCTGCCTCCTGTGACCCCGCTCTACCAATATTCCTGCCTCCTGTGACCCCGCTCCACCAATATTCCTGCCTCCTTTGACCCCGCTCCACCAATACTCCTGCCTCCTGTGACCCCGCTCCACCAATATTCCTGCCTCCTGTGACCCCGCTCCACCAATACTCCTGCCTCCTGTGACCCCGCTCCACCAATACTCCTGCCTCCTGTGACCCCGCTCCACCAATACTCCTGCCTCCTGTGACCCCGCTCTACCAATATTCCTGCCTCCTGTGACCCCGCTCTACCAATATTCCTGCCTCCTGTGACCCCGCTCCACCAATACTCCTGCCTCCTGTGACCCCGCTCCACCAATACTCCTGCCTCCTGTGACCCCGCTCCACCAATATTCCTGCCTCCTGTGACCCCGCTCCACCAATACTCCTGCCTCCTGTGACCCCGCTCCACCAATACTCCTGCCTCCTGTGACCCCGCTCCACCAATACTCCTGCCTCCTGTGACCCCGCTCCACCAATACTCCTGCCTCCTGTGACCCCGCTCCACCAATATTCCTGCCTCCTGTGACCCCGCTCCACCAATATTCCTGCCTCCTGTGACCCCGCTCCACCAATACTCCTGCCTCCTGTGACCCCGCTCCACCAATATTCCTGCCTCCTGTGACCCCGCTCCACCAATACTCCTGCCTCCTGTGACCCCGCTCCACCAATACTCCTGCCTCCTGTGACCCCGCTCCACCAATACTCCTGCCTCCTGTGACCCCGCTCTACCAATATTCCTGCCTCCTGTGACCCCGCTCTACCAATATTCCTGCCTCCTGTGACCCCGCTCCACCAATATTCCTGCCTCCTGTGACCCCGCTCCACCAATACTCCTGCCTCCTGTGACCCCGCTCCACCAATATTCCTGCCTCCTGTGACCCCGCTCCACCAATACTCCTGCCTCCTGTGACCCCGCTCCACCAATACTCCTGCCTCCTGTGACCCCGCTCCACCAATACTCCTGCCTCCTGTGACCCCGCTCCACCAATACTCCTGCCTCCTGTGACCCCGCTCCACCAATACTCCTGCCTCCTGTGACCCCGCTCCACCAATACTCCTGCCTCCTGTGACCCCGCTCTACCAATATTCCTGCCTCCTGTGACCCCGCTCCACCAATACTCCTGCCTCCTGTGACCCCGCTCCACCAATACTCCTGCCTCCTGTGACCCCGCTCCACCATTGCTGCTGCCGCTTCCCCCCCCCCCCAACCCGGTAAGAAACCACTGAATTGTGAGACAGACCCCATTATTTATTTATTTATTTATTTATTTATTTATTTATTTGTTTATTTTATTTATTTTTTTGCATTTGTTTTCCCCCCTAAATTGGGGTGTGTCTTATAAACCGAAAAATATGGTATATATAAAGTTACACTATTACGGTAAAAGTTCTTTAGTAAACAACATTTTTTGCAGAAAAAATGTGTCAATGGAGGAAACGGATGTGATTTTTTTTTTTTGGATTCGGCACACCAAAATTCATAAAAATCACGTTCTCTTGTCCTCAAAATTGATGTGGAGCAGTGTTATCACTTCTCACTAAGAAGACCCCCAATTAACCCTCCTCCTTCATCTGACTCCATATTAATGACTTTAAGTATTTTGTCACCACCAGGAGAGAAACTTTCTAAGCAACAACTTCACAACTCCAATATTATCAAGAAGCTGCGATCCAAAGAAAAGGAGCATGAGAATACGATCACCAAACAGACGAGGAAGATCCGGGAGCTGGAGGAAGAGCTGCAGCTGTTAAAGCAGGTGGAGATGGCACTTACACCGCAAAGACACCACCGAAAATCCACGGCCGGGGAAGGGAATGTCATGTATTGTCCCCTGTCAGGGCTGGGATATATTGGGGAGTAAGGGAGGAAGAAAAAAGGCGAAAGTAAGGATGTGATGACTGAGGTTCAGGTGTCCTTGTCACCCCCAACAGCTCCATTTCTGAAATCTGCTGCGTATGCACCTCGTCAGTGCTGTGTATGAAGGGGGCTGGCTGGTTCTTTCAATAGCTAAACCAGCCCCCTTCTCTGTCCATGCTTTGTCCTGTGTGTGGGGATGGCTTGATTCTTGAAAAAGGCATCCAGCCCTGTCTCTCTATGGAAATCCATGCTTCACCCGATTAGAGCTCTTTTTGTGGCACTCAATACTCAATATTGGGCTCGAATCTCCAATGTCAGTTTCATGGTCCAAGTACAGACTGCGATGCTCGGACCCAAGTACAGACTGCGATGCTCGGACCCAAGTACAGACTGCGATGCTCGGACCCAAGTACAGACTGCGATGCTCGGACCCAAGTACAGACTGCGATGCTCGGACCCAAGTACAGACTGCGATGCTCGGGCCGGTCGCAGGTCTCCTGACCTGACTTTGATGGCCTCATAGGCATGTATGATCCAGTTAGGAGACCTGCTGCTGGTCTGTGCATTAGGGTCTGTATTGGATCGCAAAACACGAATGTATGAATACAGCCTTAGGCTAGTTTCACACTTGCGTTGGGTTGAATCCACTGGGTCCGTTGCTGCGTCGTTTTGACGCATCCGTTATTTTTGTGTTGTGAACGGGCCCATTATTTCACAGGAATCCGTTAGCTGATTCCAGTGAAATAACGGATCCGTTAGGCGTCTGTCTAACGGAATGCGTCGGCTCCGTTTTTTTTTTTTTTTTTTCACCATTTTTTTCATTCTGGGCATGCTCAATAGAAATTAACGGAATCCAGCTGCGGATTCCGTTATAAAGCACTTTGCAACGGAATCCGCCACCATAGGGATCCATTATAACTATTGACGGATATAACGGAATCCGCCACCATAGGGATCCATTATAACTATTGACGGATATAACGGAATCCGCCACCATAGTGATCCATTATAACTATTGACGGATATAACGGAATCCGCCACCATAGGGATCCATTATAACTATTGACGGATGTAACGGAATCTGCCGCTCGGCGGCATTTTAACGCAAAGCAATTAACGTTACATGCTGCGTTCCTTCCGCTCGGCGGAAGCAACGCAGCGTCGGCCAGCGGAAGCAGCGCAGGTACTTTTGGCACAAGCCGTCATCCATACAAGTCTATGGGAAACAGCGGAATCCGTTAACGGATTCTGCTGTTTTCCAAAACGGCGGATAGCGACTGAAGGAAAACAACGCAAGTGTGAAAGAAGCCTTAGGCAGATGGTATCCGTGTTATACCTTTCGATGTAAACTCGCCATGTAATATCTATACAACTGAGCGTCCCAATGTCTGGCATATTAGAAAGTTGCTTTGAACTTTCGTGGGGGTACGTGAGGGCTCAACTGGGATTTCTAAAGTATTCCCGGCCAATAATTTTACCTAAACCCTTCAGCAAGAATGTTATCAAGCATGTGTGATGCATCCCTTTAAGGTTGCATGGTGCTAAATAATCCAAATTATGGAAAGTGTCTTTCTATTTTCTATGCAGACTTTGGATGGCAAAGAAGAGGTGGAGAAGCAGCATCGCGAGAACATCAGGAAGCTGAATACGGTGGTGGAAAGACAAGAGAAGGACGTGGGGAGATTACAGACCGAAGTGGAGGAAATCCAAGAGAAGAACCGCAGCCTGCAGGCGGCTCTGGACAGCTCCTACCGGTGAGAAGTGAACGGCAAGGAGCCATGAAAGCACCACTCCGGTGTATTGTCCTAATATCAGCGCTGGAGTGGTGCTTTATATCTAAGTCCCCGGTCTTATACTCGGCCTCCGGCAGCTTCATCATATTTTGGCGTCACTTTGGTCCCGCATCGCCATCTTGTTCCCATAACTTCTAAGTGGCTAGAAGTCAAAAGCTACGTCACAAGCTCCCAATGCAAGTCTACGAGAGCCAAAATGAGGCCCTCGTAGAGTTACATTGGTTTGTGTTCCTCTGCTGCTCCGCAAAGCACTGGTCACAAATCACAGGAGACTGACCGGAGCAACGATGGGAAAAGATGAAGATGGTGGCTGGTGACTACAAGACATGGGGCAGGGGGCTTAGATATAAAGCACGAGTCTGGTGCAATAAAAAGAACACTGGAATAGTGCTTTACTATCTGATATACCGTATATACTGGCGTATAAGACGACTTTTTACCCCCTTAAAATAATGGCTACAGTGGGGGGTCGTCTTATACGCCGGATATACGGGGGTGTGTGTGTGTGTGTGTGTGTGTGTGTGTGTGTGTGTATATATATATATATATATACACTGCAGCGTCCAGGGGAGGTGGGGGCAGCAGCTCTGGAGCACAGTGGAACGCTGCGGGCTGCAGCCTTTGATCTCCTGCACCCGCTCATATAATATGCACAGCCGCTGTCCATCTCCAATGGTGCTGAAATCGCACGCAGTGAGGGGCTGGGGCAGCGGTGCATATTATATGAGCCTGCGTCCCAGTGTGATCGCACATGCCCCCCCTGTGTTAGATTTGGCCCCCCAGGCTGCTGCTCATTCTAAAATAAAAAAGCTTTACTTACCCCTGCAGCGTTTCTCCCCGTGTCCCTGCTTCCAGTGTGATCAGGCAGAGAGCTCAGCCTGCTGTGCCGATCACATGACCGCACTGAGAACCAGGAAGTAAGAAACAGAAGCACGGAGCCAGACAGGAGGGAGCTCAGCGCTGCAGGAGATAAGGAAAGAGGGTTTTATTTTACTATGGGCAGCAGCCTGGGGGCCATATCTGACACAGGGGGACTTGTGCGATCTATAGGGGCCATGGGCAGCACTATGGGGGCGATATCTAACACAGGGGGACTTGTGCGATCTATATAGGGGCCATGGGCAGCACTATGGGGGCGATATCTAACACAGGGGGACTTGTGCGATCTATAGGGGCCATGGGCAGCAGCCTGGGGGCGATATCTGACACAGGGGGACTTGTGCAATCTATATAGGGGCCATGGGCAGCACTATGGGGGCGATATCTAACACAGGGGGACTTGTGCGATCTATAGGGGCCATGGGCAGCACTATGGGGGCGATATCTGACACAGGGGGACTTGTGCGATCTATATAGGGGCCATGGGCAGCACTATGGGGGCGATATATAACACAGGGGGACTTGTGCGATCTATAGGGGCCATGGGCAGCACTATGGGGGCGATATCTGACACAGGGGGACTTGTGCGATCTATATAGGGGCCATGGGCAGCACTATGGGGGAGATATCTAACACAGGGGGACTTGTGCGATCTATATAGGGGCCATGGGCAGCACTATGGGGGCGATATCTAACACAGGGGGACTTGTGCGATCTATAGGGACCATGGGCAGCACTATGGGGGAGATATCTAACACAGGGGGACTTGTGCGATCTATATAGGGGCCATGGGCAGCACTATGGGGGCGATATCTAACACAGGGGGACTTGTGCGATCTATATAGGGGCCATGGGCAGCACTATGGGGGCGATATCTAACACAGGGGGACTTGTGCGATCTATATAGGAGCCATGGGCAGCACTATGGGGGCGATATCTAACACAGGGGGACTTGTGCGATCTATAGGGGCCATGGGCAGCAGCATGGGGGCGTTATCTAACACGGGAACGTGTGCAATCCATAGGGGACCATAGGCAGCACAGGGGAACGTGTGCCATCACAAGGGGGCTATATTCAATATAAGGGGGCCATATCCAGATTAAGGGGGCTAATTTTAGGATGGGGGGCTATGAGGGACATATACCCTATATGATTTGTTAGAGGGACACTGGCATTATAAGATGGACCCCATTTAACATTAAAAAAAAATAATTCTCTTTTCCTTCACCAAATTTGGGGGTGCGTCTTATAATCAGGTGCGTCTTATAAAGCGAAAAATACGGTATATATCATACAGCAGGGGTTGGGAACCTATGGCTCGCGAGACAGATATGGCTCTTTTGATGGCCGTATCTGGCTCGCAGACAGGGCTCCTACCTGTCTATGGGCAAATGCCGGGGCCCTGGAGAGCCGGGGGGGCCCACTCGGCCTCGTCAGTTCTCCTGTCCCTTGGCCGGGGCCCACTCGCCTTTATAGTTCTGCTGCCCCCGGCCGAGTTCCGGGGACCGCAGTCCTCGGCAGCAATCTGCGGCGCCATCACTTTAAGGCGCGCAGACATCCTGTTTTCTTCGGCGCTCCATTGGGAGACCCAGACGATTGGGTGTATAGCTACTGCCTCCGGAGGCCACACAAAGCATTACACTAAAAAGTGTAAGGCCCCTCCCCTTCTGGCTATACACCCCCAGTGGGATCACTGGCTCACCAGTTTTCTGCTTTGTGCGAAGGAGGTCAGACATCCATGCATAAGCTCCACTGTTTAGTCAGCAGTAGCTGCTGACTATGTCGGATGGAAGAAAAGAGGGCCCATATGGGGTCCCCAGCATGCTCCCTTCTCACCCCACTTGCGGTTTGTAAGGTTGAGGTACCTATTGCTGGTACGGAGGCTGGAGCCCACATGCTGTTTTCCTTCCCCATCCCCCTGAGGGGCTCTGAGGAAGTGGGATCTTTCCGGCCACCAAGCCCTGAGGCCGGGCTCCATCCACAGACCCATAGAACCTGCTGGATGTGGAGCGGGAGTACCGTTCAGGGACAAGGCCCTGCAACTTTCAGGTACTCTGTGTCCCCGTATGGCAGGCCACGCACACTCCAGGCTTGCTGGGTGTGCTAGTGCGCCGGGGACTGTAGCGCTGTGCGCTGGGCTTATAATCCCTGCAGATTACTGGGGGACTTTACGTGTGGGGACCGCCGCGCCGACCGCCCCTGGAGCGGCGGCGCAGCTGCGACTTGTAGTGCGCCGGGGACGCGCCGACCGCGCTTTTACGGCGGCGGCGCTTCTAACTTTAGTCCCCGGCTTTTGCGGCCTAGCGCCGCTTCGTTCCCGCCCCCCACCCTGTCACTCAGGGAAAGGGAGAGACGCTGTTCTATAGCAGCGCCGAGGGCTGGAGCCTTATTTGCATGCTCCAGCCCCCTTCACTAGACACAGTGGGCGCCGGGTTCCCGCTCTTGTCTCGGGCACGCCCTCGGCCCGCCCCTCTCCTCTGGACGCCGGCAGCCATTCCGGCACGCAGAGCGGGAAAACGGAGACAAGAGCTGAACTACAGGATTCCGGCGCCACACACACCCGCTTTTGTGCGGGCGGTAAGCGGCAACTAAAGTGCTGACCCACTAATGCCGAAGTGTCCTGTTGTACGTTTGTACGGTCGCTATTCAGGATGCAGACCTAGAAACAGCAGCAAAAGATCAGGGGTGCTAAAGCACAGACTCTATATGCTGCTTGTCTTGCATGTGCTGCAGTGTCATGTGTCCTTTATGCTTGTATGCTTTACATTGCACTGTAAGGGCTATTCTTGGCTGTCTACCCGCCTAGATGGCTAGACAGCGGCAGCAAACAGCAATGGTGCTAAGGCACAAGCTTTCAATGCTGCTTGGATTGCATGTACTGCAGAGTTTATTTTCATGCTTGTACATTCACTGCATGTCGCTATTCTTGGCTAATGCTCCTTGATGACTAGACAACAGCAGCAGAAAAGCAAGGGTGCTAAGGCACAAGCTTTCAATGCTGCTTGGATTGCATGTGCTGCAGTGGTTATTTTCATGCTTGTATGCTATACATTCACTGTATGTCGCTTTTCTTGGCTAATGCTCCTGAATAACTAGACAACGGCAGCTGAAAAGCAAAGGTGCCAAGGCACAGGCTTTCTATGCTCCTTGTACTGCATGTGCTGAAGTGTTTATTGTACTTCATGCTTGTATGCTATACATTGCACTGTACGGTCGCTATTCTTGGCTATTGCTCCTAGATGGCTAGAACTGTTCCAGGACCCCCAGTGGGTGCAATTACTCAACGGGGTCTCTGCTACAGGTGGCCAAAAGAACCACCTGTGATTCCTGTCCAGGGACAGGGACGGAGTTGCAGTTTCCGCTGATATATTGTCTGTGACTATGACTAACATCTTACAGACTTTGCAGTCCAGACAGACCTTGGGCAATATTGATTCAATGCCCCTGGCCACCCTGATTTCGAAACAAATCATGACTCCAGGAGGGTCCCATGCATCCCAGACACGGACGACAGTCCCAGGCGGCCTAAGCGAGCTCCCTAAGAACGGCCCTCGACTTCATCACAGTACTCTCTGTATGATGATGCAGACGTAGCTGTTCAGGACTCTGATCCTGACACCGCTCTCAATCCGGATACACCGGATGGTGACGCCATAGTGAATGATCTTATAGCGTCCATCAATGGAAGGTTGGATATTGCTCCCTCAGCTCCCCCAGTGGAGGAGTCAGCTTTACAGCAGGAGAAATCCTTTTTTCAGTATCTCATGCGTATATTGAGTATTTTTCTGGCCACGCTGACTTCAGAGAAGCAGTTCAGAAACACCACGCTTACCAGATAAGCGTTTTCTCCAAACGTTTTAAGGATACACGTTATCCCTTTCCCCTGACGTGGTAAAGCGCTAGACCCAGGGTCCAAAGGTGGATCCCCCAATCTCCAGGCTTGCGGCTAGATCCATAGTTGCAGTGGAGATGGGACTTCACTTAAAGATGCCATTGACAGACAGATGGACCTCTGGTTGAAATCTGTCTGTGAAGCTATCAGTGTGCCGGTTGCTCCGGCATTCGCAGCCGTATGGGCACTCTATCCTATTTCAGCTGGGCTTGCGCAGCTGGTCTTGAGCACATGTACATCTGTGCCGCAGGTGGTGTCCTTAACCTCGCAATGTCTGCATTGCGACTTACCCTAGTAATGCTGTCCTGGAGGGACAGTCGAGGTTGGTCCTTCCCAGGCTCGGGCAGGTCCCAATTGTCCTCGTCCAAAAGGACTCAAAAAGCTCAGAGGGGCTCAGTTTCCGGCCGGGCTCAATCACGCCCAAGGAAGGCAGCAGGAGGAACCGCTACCAAGGCGGTCTCCTCATGACTTTCAGCTCTCTCTCCCGCATCCGCGGTTGGTGGCAGAATCTCCCGCTTGGCGACATTTAGCTGCCACAGGTCACAGACCGGTGGGTGAGAGACATTTTGTCTCACGTGTACAGGATAGAGCTCTGTTCTCGTCCTCCGACTCGATTCTTCAGAACTTCCCCCCCCCTCCCCCCACCGAGCCGATGCTCTTCTGCAGGCAGAAGAAGTGGTAATCCCTGTTCCTCTTCAGGAACAAGACACGGTTTTTTCCTCCAATCTGATTGGGGTGCCAAAAAAGGGGTGGCTCTTTCCGTTCCGTTCTGGACCTAAAACTGCTCACCAAGCACGTGAAGGCCAGGCGGTTCCGGATGTAACCTCCGCTCCGTCATTGCCTCAATGTCGCAAGGAGCTTTCCTAGCATCAATAGACAAATGCTTTTCCCCACGTGCCGATTGCTCCAGAGCACCAGCGTTTGCTACGTTTTCGTTATTGAAGACGAGCATCTTCAGTGCGTAGCCCTGCCCTTCGGTCTGGCGACAGCCCTACGGGTTTTCACCAAGTTCAGGGCAGCAGTGGGAGCAGTCCTGCACTCTCTGGGTCACTCTGTGATCCTTACTGGACGATCCACTTGTCAAGGCACCCTCTCAAGAGGCATGCCGACACAGCCTGAACGTGGCGCTGGAGACTCTCCAGAGTTTCGGGTGGATCATCAACTTTTCAAGGTTACATCGGGCACCGACCCAATCGCTGACATATCTGGGCACGGAGTTTCACACTCCCTCAGCGATAGTGAAGCTTCCGCTGGACAAGCAGCGTTCATTACAGTCGGGGGTGCAGTCTCTCCTTCAAGGCCAGTCACACCCCTTAAGACGCCTCATGCAGAGGCAGTCACTTTCGCGCAGTTCATCTGCGTCCACTTCAATGGGACATGCTTTGCCAATGGGTTGGGGAGTCGACGTCCCTAGAAAGGAACGTTTCCCTTCTCAGACGGTCAAGGACTCTCTTCAGAGGAGTCCATCCTTCAGATCAATGTTCTGGAAATCTGGGCAGTGCATCTTGCCCTGCAAGCCTTCCAGCAGTGGCTGGAAGGAAAACAGATCCGAATTCAGTCGGACAATTCCACAGCGGTGGCAGACATCGCCCACCAAGGCGGAACACGCATCGCCAAGCCTACAAGGCAATCCGGCGGATTCTGATGTGGGTGGGGGACAGAGCATCCACCATATCCGCAGTTCACATCCCGGGCGTAGAAAATTGGGAAGCAGACTTCCTCAGTCGCCTGGGCATGGACGCAGGGGAATGGCCTCTGCACCCAGTATGGTGTCAGGAAATCTGTAGCCATTGGGAGATGCCGGACGTCGACCTAATGGCGTCTCGGCACAACAACAAGGTCCCGATTTTCATGGCGCGGTCTCACGAGCAAAGAGCTCTGGCGGCAGGCGCCCTAGTTCAGGATTGGTCGCAGTTCCAGCTACCCTATGTGTTTTCTACTCTGGCACTGTTGCCCAGAGTGCTACGCAAGCTCAGCTCCGCTTGCCGCCGCGCCATCCTCGTCGTCCCAGACTGACCGAGGAGGTCGTGGTCCCGGATCTGTGGCATCTCACGGTCGGCCAACCGTGGGCACTCTCAGACCGGCCAGACTTACTGTCCCAAGGGCCGTTCTTTCCACTGAATTCTACGGCCCTGATCCGGCCTGTGCGGCCATCGAGTCCGAGATCCTAGCGTCTTCAGGACTATCTCAAGACGTCATTGTCACCATGAGACGGGCTGGGAAGCCGACGTCTGCCAAAATCTACCACAAGACGTGGAAGTTATTCTTATCCTGGTGCTCTGCTTAGGGAATGTCTCCCTGGCCATTTGCATTGTCTCCTTTTTCCCCCCTTCCTGCATCTGGATTGGGAAAAGGTTTGTCGCTCGGCTCCCTTAAAGGACAAGTCGCAGCGCTGTCGGTATTCTTTCAGAAGCGCCTAGTACGACTTCCTCAGGTACGCACGTTCCTGCAGGGGGGTTATCACATTGTCCCTCCGTACAAGAGGCCGTCAGACCCATGGGATCTGCACAGGGTATTAATTGCTCTCTAGGAGCCGCCCTTCGAGCCTCTGAGGGATGTTTTCACTTCTCGACTTTCACAGAAAGTGGCTTTTCTGGTAGCGGTCACGTCTTTTCGGAGAGTGTCCGAACTAGCAGCGCGGTCATCCAAAGCTCCCTTCCTGGTGTTCACCAAGATAAGGTAGAGCTGCGTCCGATCCCAGAGTTTCTCCCTAAGGTGGTGTCACAAACCACCGGGGGGGTCACTCAGTAATCCCCCGCGCTGGCTACCAGTACGTCACAATCGGGGGGTAACAAGTGGGGGTCACCCCTCCTTTATACCTCCCGACCGACAGACAGAGCACGTGACGCGCTCTCTAGCGCCCCTCTTATAGTCAGGCCAATTATGGAATTGCCCGACAATAAGCAAGGAGGCCGCTATACTACTTATGCCGATTATTGAAGGGTCCCCGGTGAGAGTAAGGTATATATTCCCCCGACCTCCGCGGGCGGAATATATAAAATCTCCCCGAATCTCACTGGCCTCCCCCCAATAATCCTTGGCACAAACTCGCTGCCACCAACCGCTTCACGGTAACTATTAGCCGAACACACAGACGTGGGATTCAAGATCGAGATAACAGAACAGCCCAAGATTAATTATATAATTTAATCAGCCTAAAGCACACTAGAAACTACAATATATACAATAGGGAATCTACAGAATATACAGTTATGTCAGAGTACAGTTACAATCAAAGCATGGGTTACAAACAGGCATACACAGTTCCAGCAGTTACCTTGTTGCGTCTGGCCACAGGGGGGCGCTGTAGACCAGGTTTCCAGGAACTCCCTCACAGGTCTTTCCCAACCAGGCCCCCGAGCAGAAGAACCCTGGAAAATGGCCGAAGTAGGGTTATCAACCTGGGCAAATCCAGTTCCCCTCCTACCTTCGTGACCTCACAGGGAGCACTGCTCCACCCCTGGCTTGAGTTATGGACAATATCCCAACATGGAATATGGGCCATAACTTTGCCTGGGAGCGTCGTAGGCGGACGCCAATGCTCTCATTGTGACAGTTATGAATTTAGCTACAGAACGAGGGGACTCATGACCTGTCTGCCAGTTCCCCATTGGCTGATATCACGCCTGGGGCATTTCCCAATGTCCTGCTCCCATAAAAAGGGTGTGCCGGCATCGTCCGCATGCGGAGACACCATTTTTATGGTTGCCATATTTATCGGAAATATGGCTTGCGAGATATGAACCATTTTTTACTGGAGTCGTTCTGTCTGGCTATTTCCATAGCCTTGCTAATGAGATACAACTCTTGTTACAGGGTGACGGCAGGGAGTCATCCTGTGTCCATTGTCCCTAAGCCACCTAATTTCCATATCACAGGACATGGCCATGGGATTTGTTGCTAAACCAGTTGTGTGAAGGAAAGGGGGGGTGACACCAGGAGAGGGCTTCCTGACATACTTGAATATCATGATTTATCGTCATATCTCCGGATTTACCTCACACCTCCCCCCTTTTGAGGGCGCTAGGGGGCAGCACACTCCGGTGTTCCCCCGTGCGCCCGTCCGCGACCTCTCCTTGTCGGGACAGCCCGTCTGCGTTACCGTGGTCACGGCCCCTTTTGTGGCGAATGGTGAAGTTGTATTGCTGGAGCGCAAGGCTCCATCGCAACAATCGCCCATTCGTCCCAGAGACGGTGTGCAACCAGCTGAGGGGATTGTGGTCCGTCTCCACGATGAAGTGGCGCCCGTATAGATAGGGTTGCAGACGCTGCAGGGCCCACACTATGGCCAGGCACTCCTTCTCCATCGTGGAATAGGCAACTTCCCTTGGTAACAGCTTCCTGCTCAGGTACAAGACTGGGTGCTCTTGGCTCGCAGAGTCCACCTGGCTGAGCACCGCACCGAGGCCGAAGTCACTGGCGTCGGTCTGTACTACAAACGGCCGCGTGAAGTCGGCTGCCTGTAGCACGGGCGGGCTGGACAGGGCGTCCTTTAGGGCCCGGAAGGCTGTCTCGCAGTCCATTGTCCAATCGACTGCAGAGGGCAGCTTCTTCTTGGTGAGGTCCGTCAAGGGCTTTGCCAGGCTACTATAGCATGGAACAAACCTCCTATAGTACCCAGCGGTCCCCAAGAAGGACATCACCTGCTTCTTGGTCCTGGGGGTGGGCCAGGATGCGATGGCTTCCACTTTCTCAGGCTCGGGCTTCAGTGTTCTCCCACCTACCCGGTGACCGAGGTACTGGACCTCGCTCATGGCCAGCTGACACTTGCCCGGCTTGATGGTCAAACCTGCCCGGTGGACCCGCCTGAGCACCTGTGCTAGATGCTCTAGGTGATCTTCCCAGGTGGGACTGAAGACGGCAATGTCATCCAGGTACGCGGCCGCGTACCCTTCAAGTCCCTTGAGCAGGGTGTTGACCATCCGCTGGAAAGTGGCAGGGGCATTCCTCATCCCGAATGGCATCACCGTGGACTCGTACAGTCCAAATGGGGTAATAAAGGCAGAGCGTTCCCTGGCCTTGCGAGTCAGGGGGATCTGCCCATATCCCCGGCTCAGATCCATGATGGTCAGGTACTGAGCCCCGGCCAACTGATCGAGCAGGTCATCGATGCGTGGCATTGGGTACGCATCGGCGACCGTGACCGCATTGAGCCCCCTGTAGTCCACGCAGAACCGAGTGGTTCGGTCCTTCTTAGGGACGAGGACTACAGGCGAGGCCCAAGCGCTGTTGGATGCCTGGATCACCCCCAGCTTCAGCATCTCGTCAATCTCCTGGCGCATGTGTTGCTGCACCTCCAGGGAGACCCGATATGCTGAACGCCGGATCGGGGGATGATCCCCAGTGTCCACGTGATGGACAGCCAAGTCAGTCCTTCCGGGCTGGTTGGTAAACAACCCCCGGAAGGGGAGGAGGGTGGCCCACAGCTGGGACCGTTGGTCTTCCAAGAGCTGGTGGCCAACCTCCACATCCTCAATGGATCCGCCTGCCCTAACCTGGGCTAGCATATCCAAGAGGGTTTCCGCTTCTCCCTCCTCGGGCAGGTTGCACACGGGGAGCGCACATGCCTCCCGCTCATGATGTGCCTTCATCATGTTCACATGGAAGGGCTTCCGCCTTCCACGGGCAGGGTCCAGGGTGACCAGGTACGTTACAGGGTTGAGCTGCTGGTACACGAGGTATGGGCCTTCCCAGGCTGCCTGAAGCTTGTCCTGTGGTACGGGGACCAGTACCCACACCTTTTGACCCACTTGGTAGGTCCTCTCACAAGCGTTCTGGTCGTACCAACGCTTCTGATCGGCCTGGGCTTGAGCCATATTGTCGTGTACCAGTTGCGTCAAGGCCTGCATTTTGTCCCGGAAGCGCATGACATACTCGATAACCGACACTCCAGGGGTGGCCAAATCCCCTTCCCAAGCCTCTTTCACCAGAGCCAGGGGGCCCCGCACACGTCGCCCGTACAGGAGCTCAAACGGTGAGAATCCTGTTGAGGCCTGTGGAACCTCCCGGTAAGCAAATAACAGGTGTGGGAGATACTGCTCCCAGTCACGCCCATGGGAGTCGACCAACATCTTAAGCATCTGCTTTAAGGTGCCATTGAACCGCTCGCACAGGCCATTAGTCTGTGGATGGTACGGGCTGGCCACCAGATGTCGCACCTGGACTTGCTTACAGAGGGCCTCCATCAGCTGGGACATGAATTGGGTCCCCCGGTCAGTGAGCATTTCCTGGGGAAAACCCACTCGGGAGAAAATCTCCAGCAATGCGGTGGCCACCTTGTCAGCCCGAATGGACGACAAGGCCACTGCTTCTGGGTACCGGGTGGCATAGTCCACTACCGTCAGTATGAAGCGTTTCCCGGAGCTGCTGGGGATGGCCAGCGGGCCGACCAGATCCACAGCCACCCTCCTGAAAGGCTCATCGATGATTGGCAGAGATACCAGTGGGGCTTTGGGGCGTGGCCCCGCCTTCCCCACTCTCTGACAGGTTTCACACGAACGGCAGTAGGCAGCCACATCGGCCCCCATTTTTGGCCAGTAGAAATGCTGGTTTAACCTGGCCTTGGTCTTAGCGATCCCTAGGTGTCCGGCCATCGGAATCTCATGTGCGATCCGCAACAACTCCGTCCGGAACGGATAGGGTACCACCAACTGTCGGTCCCTGGGCCACGCCTCCGGTGAACCCTGCTGGACCGTGGCCCGGTACAGCCGTCCTTGGTCCCAGACCACTCGCTCCGGGTCCGAGTCCGAGGGAGGCTGTGCCGCCTGCTCCTTAAGAGCTTTCAGGCTGTCGTCAGCTTCTAACGCTGCCTGAAACCCCTGACTAGATGTGGCCAGAATCGACGAGACTGTCACATCTTCAGTCAGTACCCCGGGACCTGTGTCCTGGCCTCCACCTGACTCGGCTGCCACTTGGTCAGAAGGGGAAGAGCTATCGGACCTCCGGGAGGCCCCTTGGCTTCCAGCACTCCCACTGCGGGTGACAGCGGCCACAGCCGCTGCGACCGTGGGTCGTGCCTGCTCCTCCTCCGTTCCTGACCAAGTCGCCGGTTCAGGCAGGCCTACCTGGCTTCCTGACACCCCGGTTGTGGGGGAACCATGCACCGAGATCTTACCTGGGAGCACTTCCGCTCCTGGACCGGCCCCAATCTCACCTGCCTGTTCCCCTCCTGCAGCAACAGAACCCCGCTGTGAAATCTCTGGGGACCCCACATTTGCTGTGGTAGCCCCCACCCCACACACTGGTCCTCCCCCTGCAGCACCCTGCTCTCTGCTTATCCCTTCAGAGGGCAACAGATCCCAGCTCACAGGCTGATTACTTGTAGAGGCATTGTCACACCTTTCTCTGACCCCCTCCCCTGTCACAGCTGCAGCTGAGTGTGTGTCTATGGTGTCTATGCAAGCAGAAATATCAGAGTTCACTCCCTCCTCCCTTACATCATTCATAGATAACACATTAACATTGTCCGGAGGCATGTCAGTACTGGCTGAAGGTTCAGCCCTTGGTTGGGGCCCAAACTGGGAGGTTATCTGCCCCAAATCTGTCCCAAGTAGCACGTTTGCAGGGATCCGATCAGTTACCCCCACCTCCCTCACCCCTCGCCCTGCGCCCCAGTCCACATAAATGTCAGCAACAGGCAGCGCCGGGTCAGTGCCTCCAATCCCGGAGACAGCGAGGGTTTTTCCAGGGATCAAGTCTTGGGGGGACACCATCTCAGGCCGCACCAGAGTCACCTCCGAGGCGCTGTCTCGCAGTCCTATGGTCACAGACCGGCCGACGGTGACAGGTTGGAAGCTGTCCAGGGACCTACCACCACCCCCACCCACACAATACACCTTGGGCGGCCCTTGGGACGGGGACGGAGCCGGGGCCTTGGGACGCTGAGGGCACATGGCCTTGAAGTGTCCAGGTAGGTTGCACTGGTGGCACCGTCTTGGCTCTGCCACGGGCCTGGAGAGGGGAGTTGAGGGGGACACCCCCTGCAGTCTAGGGGCAGGTGGGGCAGTCGCAGAATTCATCTTACCCCCTCTCCAGGTGCTGCTGGTGGCTGCTCTCCTGGTTTCAGGAGCCCGATTGTTGGTGTAGTCATCGGCCAGGGCAGCTGTAGCCGTGGACCCCTTTGGCTTCTGGTCTCGGATGAACTGGCGGAGATCCTCAGGGCAGTTCCACAAGAGTTGCTCCGTGATGACCAAGTCCAGGATCTCTGGTCCGGTGGAAAGCTGCAGGCCTTGGGTCCAGTGGTCGGCAGCTCGGGCAAGTGCCCGCCGGTGGTCAGCCCAGGAGTCCTTTGGTCCCTTCTGCAGGGTCCGGAACTTCTTGCGGTAGGACTCCGGAGTGAGGTTGTACTGTTGGATCAGGGCCCGCTTGATGGTGTCGTAGCCCTGATCTGCCTCAGCAGGCAAGTCCCCAAGGATATCCAGGGCCTTACCCCTTAAACGGGGGGTCAGGTATTTGGCCCACTGGTCCTTGTCCAGATGGTGCTGCAAGCAAGTCCGTTCAAAAGCAGTCAAGAAAGAGTCCAAGTCTCCATCCTTCTCCAGCACTGGGAAGTCCTCAACACGGACCTTTGGAAGTTTGGTGTCTTGAAGGTCACGTGTGGCTGATGAGGGCCGGAGCTGAGCTAGCTGCAGCTGGTAGTCACGGTCTGCCTGTCGCTCTCGCTCTCGCTCTTCACGCGCTGCCTGCCGCTCTCGCTCCGCAGCCTCACGCTCTGCGTGCCGCTCCGCAGCCTCAGCGTCACGCGCTGCCTGCCGCTCTGCCCTGCGCTCTGCCAGGAGTTCCTTGTAGCCCTTCTGGTCTCCAGCCTGGAGAAGGGCCATAGCCATTTGAAGAAGGCTATCCGAGCCTCCCAGGCTCGGTGGAATGGCACGTGGTGATCTGCGGCACGCTGCAGAGCTAGGCGATTCACTGTCCCTTTCAGAGCGGAGGGCTGGCATCTGGCTCGTTGAGGAACCTTGGGTGAGCTCCTCCTCATCTTGTCCAGCAGTGCCAGGTTGTGCAATGTCCTCGGCAGAACGGTTTTCTGGCGTCGAGCTCCTGGAGGACTCGTGGGCAACCTCCTCATTGCTGTCCACAGCACCGTCCTCCCTCTCTTCGGCTCCTGCCTTAGCATTGGCCAGTTGCATAGCTCTGCTCCTGGTGCCATCAGCCATTCTTGCAGACTTTTGGTCACTGACACAGAACTGACACCTGATGCCTCCACACACCTTACAGTATCTGCACTCTGACACTCTAGTGTTGAGCTAGTCTGAAGACCCCAGCAGCCACAGCTGCTGCAGGCAGTCTTTAGTGTCTGGGAGTATGGGTCTCACACTCACACACACTATTATCTCGATCCCACCGCTGCCACCAATATGTCACAAACCACCGGGGGGGTCACTCAGTAATCCCCCGCGCTGGCTACCAGTACGTCACGATCGGGGGGTAACAAGTGGGGGTCACCCCTCCTTTATACCTCCCGACCGACGGACAGAGCACGTGACGCGCTCTCTAGCGCCCCTCTTATAGTCAGGCCAATTATGGAATTGCCCGACAATAAGCAAGGAGGCCGCTATACTACTTATGCCGATTATTGAAGGGTCCCCGGTGAGAGTAAGGTATATATTCCCCCGACCTCCGCGGGCGGAATATATAAAATCTCCCCGAATCTCACTGGCCTCCCCACAATAATCCTTGGCACAAACTCGCTGCCACCAACCGCTTCACGGTAACTATTAGCCGAACACACAGACGTGGGATTCAAGATCGAGATAACAGAACAGCCCAAGATTAATTATATAATTTAATCAGCCTAAAGCACACTAGAAACTACAATATATACAATAGGGAATCTACAGAATATACAGTTATGTCAGAGTACAGTTACAATCAAAGCATGGGTTACAAACAGGCATACACAGTTCCAGCAGTTACCTTGTTGCGTCTGGCCACAGGGGGGCGCTGTAGACCAGGTTTCCAGGAACTCCCTCACAGGTCTTTCCCAACCAGGCCCCCGAGCAGAAGAACCCTGGAAAATGGCCGAAGTAGGGTTATCAACCTGGGCAAATCCAGTTCCCCTCCTACCTTCGTGACCTCACAGGGAGCACTGCTCCACCCCTGGCTTGAGTTATGGACAATATCCCAACATGGAATATGGGCCATAACTTTGCCTGGGAGCGTCGTAGGCGGACGCCAATGCTCTCATTGTGACAGTTATGAATTTAGCTACAGAACGAGGGGACTCATGACCTGTCTGCCAGTTCCCCATTGGCTGATATCACGCCTGGGGCATTTCCCAATGTCCTGCTCCCATAAAAAGGGTGTGCCGGCATCGTCCGCATGCGGAGACACCATTTTTATGGTTGCCATATTTATCGGAAATATGGCTTGCGAGATATGAACCATTTTTTACTGGAGTCGTTCTGTCTGGCTATTTCCATAGCCTTGCTAATGAGATACAACTCTTGTTACAGGGTGACGGCAGGGAGTCATCCTGTGTCCATTGTCCCTAAGCCACCTAATTTCCATATCACAGGACATGGCCATGGAATTTGTTGCTAAACCAGTTGTGTGAAGGAAAGGGGGGGTGACACCAGGAGAGGGCTTCCTGACATACTTGAATATCATGATTTATCGTCATATCTCCGGATTTACCTCACAGGTGGTATTCCCTTTTTATCACAATCAGGATATCTCCTTACCTTCCTTTTATCCATTTCATCGATATGTAATGGCTTTGCATTGTTGGATCTGGTGTAGAGCACCCAGAATCTACATTCCCGCACGGCGCTCCTGCGCCGCTCGGATGCACTCTTTGTCCTTGTCACTGGTCAGCGCAAGGGATCGCAGGCTGCAACATCCACCCTGGCTCAATGGATCAAGGAACCAATCCTTGAAGCCTACCGTTCTACTGGGCTTCCGGTTCCATCAGGGCTGAAGGCCCATTCTACCAGAGCCGTGGATGCGTCCTGGGCATTACGGCACCAGGCTACGGCTCAACAGGTGTGCCAGGCAGCTACCTGGTCGAGTCTGCACACTTTCACCAAACATTATCAGGTGCATACCTATGCTTCGGCGGACGCCAGCCTAGGTAAAAGAGTCCTGCAGGCGGCAGTTGCCTCCCCGTAGGGAAAGGCTGTCTTGCAGCTCTAACATGAGGTATTTCTTTACCCACCCAGGGACAGCTTTTGGACGTCCCAATCGTCTGGGTCTCCCAATGGAGCGCCGAAGAAGAAGGGAATTTTGTTACTTACCGTAAATTCCTTTTCTTCTAGCTCCTATTGGGAGACCCAGCACCCGCCCTGTTGTCCTTCGGGATTTTTGGTTGTTTTCGGGTACACATGTTGTTCATGTTAAATGGTTTTCAGTTCTCCGATGTTACTTCGGAGTGAATTTGTTTAAACCAGTTATTGGCTTTCCTCCTTCTTGCTTTTGCACTAAAACTGGTGAGCCAGTGATCCCACTGGGGGTGTATAGCCAGAAGGGGAGGGGCCTTACACTTTTTAGTGTAATGCTTTGTGTGGCCTCCGGAGGCAGTAGCTATACACCCAATCGTCTGGGTCTCCCAATAGGAGCTAGAAGAAAAGGAATTTACGGTAAGTAACAAAATTCCCTTCTTGAATTTCATCTGTGGGCGGAGCTACCGCCTTCTCAGTCCCACAGATGAAGGAGGCGAGCTTCTGTCCGGCGCTGTGTGGGCCCCCTCTCCACCGTGACCTAATCGGGTAAATGCCCTCCCCGCCTCCCCATTATGGGCCCCGGTGAGCTGCTTCTAACCCCCCAGATGTATGCCCTGCCAATCCCCCCCCCCCCCCCCGCCGATGCCGCGGGTGCTGTACCCGCCGAGCCGCGGGTGCAGGCCCCACAGAGCAGCAGAGTTGTGTGTATTTGTCTGTATGTAGCAGAGTTGTATGTGTTTGTCTGTATGTAGCAGAGTTGTATGTGTTTGTCTGTATGTAGCAGAGTTGTATGTGTTTGTCTGTATGTAGCAGAGTTGTATGTGTTTGTCTGTATGTAGCAGAGTTGTGTGTGTTTGTCTGTATGTAGCAGAGTTGTATTAGTTTGTCTGTATGTAGCAGAGTTATGTGTGTGTGTTTGTCTGTATGTAGCAGAGTTGTGTGTGTGTGTTTGTCTGTATGTAGCAGAGTTGTATGTGTTTGTCTGTATGTAGCAGAGTTGTATGTGTTTGTCTGTATGTAGCAGAGTTGTGTGTGTTTGTCTGTATGTAGCAGAGTTGTATGTGTTTGTCTGTATGTAGCAGAGTTGTATGTGTTTGTCTGTATGTAGCAGAGTTGTATGTGTTTGTCTGTATGTAGCAGAGTTGTGTGTGTGTGTTTGTCTGTATGTAGCAGAGTTGTGTGTGTGTGTTTGTCTGTTTGTAGCAGAGTTGTGTGTGTTTGTCTGTTTGTAGCAGAGTTGTGTGTGTTTGTCTGTTTGTAGCAGAGTTGTGTGTGTCTGTTTGTAGCAGAGTTGTGTGTGTCTGTTTGTAGCAGAGTGTAGTACCATTGTTTCAGTCCAGTTGTGGCTTTATACAGCAGGGAGGAGCATTCCTTGCTGTACTAAGTGAACATTGGAGCGATTGATCTGTCAATGGCCCTTTAAAAACATATTGTACGGCTCTCGCGGAATTAAAATTAACATGTTGCAATCAAAGCAGACTTTTTTTCATTTGGGAGCGGGGTAGTCTTATACAGTGAGTATATCCCAAATTCTATATTTTTAGGGCAGAAGTTGGGGGTCGTCTTATACGCCCAGTCGTCTTATACGCCGGCATATACGGTATACATTTCTCTATCCCTTCATTGAGGGCCTCCGGAAATCAGAGGTGTATGGTGCTGATATTAGGAGGCTGATACTACGCAATCAAAAACATTAGCTCTTCTTCTGTAGGATACACGGACCAACCGGAGCCAAGCTGACCAGTATTATGATGTATACATTTATTACCTGGACAGAGAGGTGTAGGATAATATATATACCGGATTTTCTTTGTCGCTCCTAATTGGGAGACCCAGACAATTGGGTGTATAGCTACTGCCTCCGGAGGCCACACAAAGCACTACACTCAAAAGTGTAAGGCCCCTCCCCTTCTGGCTATACACCCCCCCGTGGGATCACGGGCTCCTCAGTTTTATGCTTTGTGCGAAGGAGGTCAGACATGCACGCATAGCTCCACTGTTTAGTCAGCAGCAGCTGCTGACTATGTCGGATGGAAGAAAAGAGGGCCCATACGGGGGCCCCCAGCATGCTCCCTTCTCACCCCACTTGCGGTCGGCGGTGTTTGTTAAGGTTGAGGTACCCATTGCGGGTACGGAGGCTGGAGCCCACATGCTGATTCCTTCCCCATCCCCATTAGGGCTCTGGGTGAAGTGGGACTTTACCGGTCTCCGGGCAGTGAGACCGTGCTCCATCCACAGCCCCTGGAGGACCTGCTGGATACGGAGCGGAGTTTCCTCAGGGACAGGACCCTGCTTCATTAAGGTACTCCGTGTCCCCGTGCTTACCGCACGCACACTGCAGCATTGCTGGGTGTGTTAGTGCGCCGGGGTAAACAGCGCTGCTGCGCTTGTGCCGTTACTCACTACAGCTCTGCTGAGTGAGGAGACTTAGTACGATCGGCCGATCCGGCCGCGGGGGTCAGTGTTACTGCGTCGCGGCTGGGATTTGTGGTGCGCCGGGGACTTCCGCGCTGGCCGTGCATATATGACGGCCGCGCTAGATTACTACAGTCCCCGGCTTTTGCGGCCTAGTTCGTATCGTTCCCGCCCCCAAACCTGCCAGTCAGGAGGAGGGCGGGACGCTGTACAGACCAGCAGCGCTAAGAGCTGGAGTCTGTTTTACATACTCCAGCCCTTACACTAGGCACAGTGGGACGCAGTTTCCCGCACTTTTGTTTGTGGCACGCCCACGGTCCGCCCCTCTTCACAGGACGCCGGCAGCCATTCCTGCCTGTACGCTGAGGGGAGGCTGGGAGACCCAGACAAGGGATTCTACGACCTCACACCCGCTTTTCAGCGGGCGGTAAGCAGCCCTCAAGGGCTCTCCCCCACTTGTGCCATAGTGTACTTTGTATTTTGTGCTGGCAATACTTTACACTGTACGGTCGCTGGTGATTTCTGATATATACCCTCCTTAGATTTCTCAAGGAGACAACAGCATGTCGTCCGCAAAAAGCAAAAGTGCCAAGGCACGGACTTTATATGCTGCCTGTACCGCATGTGGGGCTGCTCTACCGGCAGGTTCCACTGACCCCCATTGTGTGCAGTGCTCGGCCCCTGTGGCAATTGCTCAGCCGGGGCCTCTGCTAGAGGTGACCCAGGGAGAACCACCTGTGAATGCTGTCCAGTTGACAGGGACGGAGTTTGCAGCTTTTGCTGACAGATTGTCTATGACTATGTCTAAAATTCTTGAAACATTGCAGTCTAGACCAGTAACTCAGACCATGGGCACTGTTGATTCATTGCCCCCTGGTCCCCCTCAGCTGGAACACTTCCTAGCTCCGGGGGTGTCACATGCACCCCAGGGTGACGGCTCTGACTCGGACGACAGTCCCAGACAACCTAAGCGGGCTCGCTATGAGCGACCCTCAACTTCATCACACTGGTCAGGGTCCCAGCGGGACGACTCTCTGTGTGATGAGGCGGATGTAACTGATCAGGATTCTGATACTGGGGCCGCTCTCAATCTAGATACCCCGGACGGTGACGCCATAGTGAATGATCTTATAGCGTCCATCAATAAGATGTTAGATATTTCTCCACCAGCTCCTCCTGCGGAGGAGGCAGCTTCACAGCAGGAGAAATTCCATTTCAGGTATCCCAAGCGTAAATTAAGCACTTTTCTAGACCACTCTGACTTTAGAGACGCAATCCAGAAACACCACGCTTATCCAGATAAGCGTTTCTCCAAACGGCTTAAAGATACGCGCTATCCTTTTCCCCCTGACGTGGTCAAGGGCTGGACACAGTGTCCCAAGGTGGACCCTCCAATCTCCAGGCTTGCAGCCAGATCTCTAGTTGCAGTGGAAGATGGGGCTGCACTTAAAGATGCCACTGACAGACAGATGGAGCTCTGGTTAAAATCCATCTATGAAGCTATTGGAGCGTCGTTGGCGCCAGCATTCGCAGCCGTATGGGCACTCCAAGCTATTTCAGCTGGCCTTACACAGGTCGACACGGTCACACGTACATCTGCTCCGCAGGTGGCACCATTGACCTCTCAAATGTCTGCATTCGCGTCTTACGCGATTAATGCTGTCCTAGACTCTACGAGCCGTACGGCGGTGGCGTCAGCCAACTCCGTGGTTTTACGCAGAGCCCTGTGGTTGAGAGAATGGAAGGCAGATTCTTCTTCCAAGAAGTGCTTAACCAGTTTGCCTTTTTCTCGTGACCGATTGTTTGGTGAGCGTTTGGATGAAATCATTAAACACTCCAAGGGTAAGGATTCATCCTTACCGCAACCCAGACAAAACAAACCCCAACAGAGGAGGGGACAGTCTGGTTTTCGGTCCTTTCGAGGCTCAGGCAGGTCCCAATTCTACTCGTCCAAAAGGACTCAAAAGGATCAGAGGAGCTCAGATTCTTGGCGGACTCAATCACGCCCAAAAAAGCCAGCCGGAAGAACCGTTACCAAGACGGCTTCCTCATGACTTTCAGTCTCCTCTCTCCGCATCCTCGGTCGGTGGCAGGCTCTCCCGCTTTGGCGACATTTGGCTGTCACAGGTCAAAGACCGTTGGGTGAGAGACATTCTTTCTTCAGCGCTCTATTGGGAGACCCAGACGATTGGGGTATAGCTACTGCCCTCTGGAGGCCACACAAAGCACTACATTAAAAGTGCAAGGCCCCTCCCCCTCTGGCTATACCCCCCGTGGTATCACGGGTTCTCCAGTTTTAGCTTTGTGTGCGAAGGAGGTCAGACATTCCATGCATAGCTCCACAGATTTTAGTCAGCAGCAGCTGCTGACTGTTTCGGAAAAGAGGACACATATAGTGTCCCCAGCATGCTCCCTTCTCACCCCTGGATGGTGTTGTAAGGTTGAGGTACCTATTGCTGGTACAGGGCTGGAGCCTGACATGCTGTTTTCCTTCCACATCCCCTTGTAGGGCTCTGTGGAAGTGGGATCCTGCCGGCCTCTCAGCTCTGATGCCGGGCTCCATCCACAGACCCATTAGAACCTGATGGATTCGGAGCAGGAGTACGATCAGGGACAGGCCCTGCATCATACAGGTACTCTGTGTCCACGGCAGGCACGGACACACTCCGGGCTGGCTGGGTGTTGTAGTGCGCCGGGGACCGCAATGTTGGAGTTAGTGTCCCTACAGATTACTGGGGGATTGTTTGTGTTTGGGAACGCAGCGCCGACCCCCTCTGGACCGGGCGGCGCTGCTGTGACTTGTGGTGCGCCGGGGATCCGCCGTCCGCGCTTTTACGGCGGCGGCGGTTATAAATTTAGTCCCCGGCTTTTTGGGCCTAGGACGCCGGCAGCTCCGTTTCGTTCCCGCCCCCACCCTGTCATTCAGGGTAGGGGAGAGACGCTGTTCGCTAGCAGCGACGAGGGCTGGAGCCTGTTTTACATGCTCCAGCCCTCTCACTTGGCACAGAGGGAAGCAGGCTTCCCGCTCTTGGCCAGGAACGCCCAGGGCCCGCCCCCCTTCCTCTCTCGAGACGCCGGCAGCCATTACATGCATGCCTGGCTGGAGGAAGGACGCAAGGCTCTGGGAGACCTGGACTAGGGGCTATCTGGCGACCACACACCCGCTTTTTAAGCGGGCGGTAAGCGATTTTTCTGTGCTGGTCCCTCTAGTGCCTCACTGTGTATCAGTGTACTGGGTACAGATATATAGTTATTGTATTACTTGCACTGTGAGGTGCGCTTCTGGCTGCATATCCCAGATCGCTCTGTGGAAGCAGCAACATGTCATCCTCAAAACGCAAGGCGGCCAAGGCAAAAAGGGCTGTGTATACTGCGTGTGCTGCATGTGGGGCTAATCTACCAGCAGGCTCCGATGACCCCCATTGTGTGCAATGCTCCGACCCGGTGCTGCTTCGCCAACCGGAGTCAGGAGAGGTAGCGACCCAGGCTGAGACGCTTGTAAGTTCTGCCCCGGTGACAGGGACAGACTTTGCAGTTTTTGCAGATAATATGTCTGTATCTATGGCAAAAATCCTTGAGACCTTGCAATCTATGCATGGGGCGCAGTCTCTGGGCACGGCGAGGCCTCTGTCCTCAGGTCCCCCTTACTTGGAATGTATCCAGCCCACAGGGGGGTCCCCGGCTTCTCAGGCCGAGGATTATGACTCAGATGATGGCCCCAGCCACCCTAAGCGAGCTCGCTGGGAAAGACCCTCGACGTCTTCACACTGCTCAGGGTCTCAGCGCAATCAGTCTCCCTGTGATGTGTCTGATGAGAGTGATCAGGAATCCACTCCTGGAACCCCTCTCAACCTGGATACCCCGGATGGGGATGCCATGGTAAACGACCTTATCTCAGCCATCAATAGGCTGTTGGATATTTCTCCCCCAGCCCCTTCAGCAGAAGAGGCGGCTGCGGAGCAGGAAAAGTTTCGTTTCCTTTATCCCAAGCGTAAATTGAGTGCCTTGTTAGATCACTCTGACTTCAGAGAATCAATCCAGAAGCACGACGCTCACCCAGAAAGGCGTTTCTCTAAACGATCTAAAGATACGCGTTTCCCTTTCCCCCCTGAGGTGGTCAAGCGCTGGACACAGTGTCCAAAGGTAGACCCCCCGATTTCCAAACTTGCAGCTAGATCCATAGTTGCAGTGGAGGATGGCGCTTCACTTAAAGATGCCAATGACAGACAGATGGACCTTTGGTTAAAATCTGTCTATGAAGCTATAGGCGCGTCGTTTGCTCCGGCATTCGCAGCCGTATGGGCACTCCAGGCTATTTCAGCTGGCTTAGCAAAAGTGGATGCTATCATGCATCCAGCAGTGCCGCAAGTGGCGCACCTTACCACGCAGATGTCGGCGTTTGCGTCTTACGCTATCAATGCGGTCCTAGAATCTACCAGTCGCACCTCAATGGCGTCCGCCAATTCGGTAGTTTTGCGCAGAGCCTTGTGGTTAAAGGACTGGAAAGCAGATGCTGGTTCCAAAAAATGTTTAACCAGTTTGCCTTTGTCTAGAGATAGACTGTTTGGCGAGCCATTGGCTGACATCATTAAGCAGTCCAAGGGTAAAGACTCCTCTTTACCACAACCCAGAACATCCAAACCTCAGCAGAAAAAGTGGCAGCAGAGGTTTCAGTCCTTTCGAGGTTCGGGCAAGACACCATTTACCTCGTCCAAAGGGACTCAGAGGACGCAAAGAAACTCAGATTCGTGGCGGTCTCACACACGCCCCAAGAAAGCAAATGGAGGTACCGCTTCCAAAGCGGCTACCTCATGACTTCCAGCCCCCCCCCCCTCCGCATCGCCGGTCGGGGGCAGGCTCTCCCGCTTTTCCGGCATTTGGATGTCACAGGTCAAAGACCGGTGGGTGACGGACATTTTGTCTCGCGGGTACAGAATCGAGTTCAATTCTCGTCCTCCAGCTCGGTTCTTCAGAACCTCCCCACATCCAGACCGAGCAGATGCTCTGCTGCAGGCGGTGGATTCCCTAAAAGCGGAAGGAGTGGTTATTCCAGTCCCTCCTCAGGAACAAGGGCAAGGGTTTTACTCCAATCTCTTTGTGGTTCCAAAAAAGGACGGCTCGTTCCGTCCTGTTCTGGACCTAAAACGGCTCAACAAACATGTGCACGCCAGGAGGTTCCGGATGGAAACCCTCCGCTCTGTCATTGCCTCAATGTCCAGAGGAGACTTCCTTGCCTCAATAGACATCAAAGATGCTTATCTCCACGTGCCAATTGCTACAGAACATCAACGTTTTCTACGTTTTGTGATAGGAGACGACCATTTTCAGTTCGTAGCTCTTCCATTTGGTCTGGCGACAGCCCCACGGGTCTTCACCAAGGTCATGGCGGCGGTGGTAGCAGTCTTGCACTCTCAGGGACACTCGGTGATCCCTTACCTAGACGACTTATTGGTCAAAGCTCCCTCTCAGGAGGCATGTCAGCACAGCCTGAATGCTACGCTGGAGACTCTACAGTCTTTCGGATGGATCATCAACTTTCCAAAGTCGATCCTATCACCGACTCAGTCACTAACGTATCTTGGCATGGAGTTTCATACTCTAGCAGCGATAGTGAAGCTTCCGCTGGACAAGCAGCGGTCACTGCAGACAGGGGTGCAATCTCTTCTGCAGGGCCAGTTGCATCCCTTGCGGCGCCTCATGCATTTCCTAGGGAAGATGGTGGCAGCCATGGAAGCAGTTCCCTTTGCGCAGTTTCATCTGCGCCCACTTCAATGGGACATTCTCCGCCAATGGGACGGGAAGTCAACGTCCCTGGACAGGAAAGTCTCGCTTTCCCAGACGGCCAGGGACTCTCTACAATGGTGGCTCCTTCCCACCTCATTATCTCAGGGAAGATCCTTTCTGCCCCCATCCTGGGCAGTAGTTACGACAGATGCGAGTCTGTCGGGGTGGGGAGCAGTGTTTCTCCACCACAGGGCTCAGGGGACGTGGACTCCGCAGGAGTCCACCCTTCAGATCAATGTTCTGGAAATCAGAGCAGTGTATCTTGCCCTACTGGCCTTCCAGCAGTGGCTGGAAGGAAAGCAGATCCGAATCCAATCGGACAACTCCACAGCGGTGGCATACATCAACCACCAAGGAGGGACGCGCAGTCGGCAAGCCTTCCAAGAAGTCCGGCGCATTCTAATGTGGGTGGAGGACAGAGCATCCACCATATCCGCGGTTCACATCCCAGGCGTAGAAAACTGGGAAGCAGACTTCCTCAGTCGCCAGGGCATGGACGCAGGGGAATGGTCCCTTCACCCGGACGTGTTTCAGGAAATCTGTCGCCGCTGGGGAGTGCCGGACGTCGACCTAATGGCATCCCGGCACAACAACAAGGTCCCGGCATTCATGGCGAGGTCGCGCGATCAAAGAGCTCTGGCGGCAGACGCCTTGGTTCAAGATTGGTCGCAGTTTCAGCTCCCTTACGTGTTTCCGCCTCTGGCGCTCTTGCCCAGAGTGCTACGCAAGATCAGATCCGAGTGCAGCCGCATCATACTCGTCGCTCCAAACTGGCCGAGGAGGTCGTGGTATCCGGATCTGTGGCATCTCACGATCGGTCGACCGTGGTCACTGCCAGACCGACCAGACTTACTGTCCCAAGGGCCGTTTTTCCATCAGAATTCTGCGGCCCTGAACCTGACTGTGTGGCCATTGAGTCCTGGATCCTAGCATCTGCAGGATTATCTCAAGGAGTGATTGCCACAATGAGACAAGCTAGAAAGTCGATTTCTGCTAAGATCTACCACAGAACGTGGAAGATTTTCTTATCCTGGTGCTTGGCCCAGGGAGTGTCTCCCTGGCCATTTGCATTACCCAAGTTTCTTTCTTTCCTGCAATCGGGGTTAGAAAAGGGCTTGTCGCTCAGCTCCCTTAAAGGGCAAGTTTCGGCACTATCCGTGTTTTTTCAGAAGCGTCTAGCACGTCTTCCTAAGGTGCGCACGTTCCTGCAGGGGGTCTGTCATATTGTGCCCCCGTACAAGCGACCGTTAGATCCATGGGATCTGAACAGGGTACTAGTTGCTCTCCAGAAGCCGCCCTTCGAGCCTCTGAAGGAAGTTTCCTTTTCTCGGCTGTCGCAGAAAGTGGCGTTTCTTGTTGCCATCACATCGCTTCGGCGAGTGTCTGAGCTGGCAGCTCTGTCATCCAAGGCTCCCTTCCTGGTGTTCCACCAGGACAAGGTTGTGCTGCGCCCCATTCCGGAGTTTCTTCCTAAGGTCGTATCCTCTTTTCATCTTAATCAGGATATTTCCTTGCCTTCTTTTTGTCCTCATCCGGTTCACCGGTATGAAAAGGACTTACGTTTGCTAGATCTGGTGAGAGCACTCAGAATCTACATTTCCCGCACGGCGCCCATACGCCGTTCCGATGCACTTTTTGTCCTTGTCGCTGGTCCGCGCAAGGGGTTGCAGGCTTCTAAAGCCACCCTGGCTCGATGGATCAAAGAACCAATTCTTGAAGCCTACCGTTCTGCGGGGCTTCCGGTTCCTTCAGGGCTAAAAGCCCACTCAACCAGAGCCGTGGGTGCGTCCTGGGCATTACGTCACCAGGCTTCGGCTCAACAGGTGTGCCAGGCAGCTACCTGGTCCAGTCTGCACACTTTCACCAAGCATTATCAGGTGCATACCTATGCTTCGGCGGATGCCAGCTTAGGTAGAAGAGTCCTGCAGGCGGCAGTGACACCCCCATAGGGGAGGGCTGTTTTGCAGCTCTAACATGAGGTATTTCTTTACCCACCCAGGGACAGCTTTTGGACGTCCCAATCGTCTGGGTCTCCCAATAGAGCGCTGAAGAAGAAGGGAATTTTGTTACTTACCGTAAATTCCTTTTCTTCTAGCTCTTATTGGGAGACCCAGCACCCGCCCTGTTGTCCTTCGGGATGTTTTTTTGTTGTTTGCGGGTACACATGTTGTTCATGTTGAACGGTTTTTCAGTTCTCCGATGTTATTCGGAGTTAATTTGTTTAAACCAGTTATTGGCTTCCTCCTTCTTGCTTTGGCACTAAAACTGGAGAACCCGTGATACCACGGGGGGGTATAGCCAGAGGGGGAGGGGCCTTGCACTTTTAATGTAGTGCTTTGTGTGGCCTCCAGAGGGCAGTAGCTATACCCCAATCGTCTGGGTCTCCCAATAAGAGCTAGAAGAAAAGGAATTTACGGTAAGTAACAAAATTCCCTTCGTCTCACGGGTACAGGATAGAGTTCAGTTCTCGTCCTCCAACTCGTTTCTTCAGAACTTCTCCACCGCCCGACCGAGCAGATGCTCTGCTGCAAGCGGTGTCCGCTCTAAAGGCGGAAGGAGTGGTGACTTCCGTTCCTCTTCAGGAACAAGGCCACGGTTTTTACTCCAATTTGTTTGTGGTGCCAAAGAAAGACGGGTCGTTCCGTTCCGTCCTGGATCTAAAGCTGCTCAACAAACACGTAAAAACCAGGAGGTTCCGGATGGAATCTCTCCGCTCCGTTATCGCCTCAATGTCTCAAGGAGATTTCCTAGCATCAATAGACATCAAGGATGCTTATCTCCACGTACCGATTGCGCCAGAGCATCAGCGTTTTCTACGCTTCGTTATAGGAAGCGAACACCTGCAGTTCGTAGCTCTACCTTTCGGGCTGGCGACAGCCCCTCGGGTCTTCACCAAGGTCATGGCAGCAGTAGTAGCAGTCCTGCACTCGCAAGGTCACTCTGTGATCCCATATTTAGACGATCTACTTATCAAGGCACCCTCTCAAGAGGCATGCCAACACAGCCTGAACGTGGCACTGAAGACTCTCCAGAGTTTCGGGTGGATCATCAACTTTTCAAAGTCAAATCTAACCCCGACCCAATCACTAATATATCTTGGCATGGAGTTTCATACTCTCTCAGCGATAGTGAAACTTCCACTGGACAAACAGTGCTCGCTACAGACAGGGGTGCAATCTCTCCTGCAGGGCCAGTCGCACCCCTTGAGGCGCCTCATGCACTTCCTAGGGAAGATGGTAGCAGCAATGGAAGCAGTTCCTTTTGCGCAGTTTCATCTGCGTCCATTACAATGGGACATTCTCCGCCAATGGGACGGGAAGTCGACGTCCCTCAACAGGGAGGTCTCCCTCTCTCAGGCAGCCAAGGAATCTCTCCGGTGGTGGCTTCTTCCCACCTCATTGTCAAAAGGAAAGTCGTTCCTACCCCCATCCTGGGCGGTGGTCACGACAGATGCGAGTCTATCAGGGTGGGGAGCAGTGTTTCTCCACCACAGGGCTCAAGGTACGTGGACTCGGAAAGAGTCCACCCTTCAGATCAATGTTCTGGAAATCAGAGCAGTCTATCTTGCCCTACAAGCCTTCCAACAGTGGCTGGAAGGCAAGCAGATCCGAATTCAGTCGGACAACTCCACAGCGGTGGCATACATCAACCACCAAGGGGGAACACGCAGTCGGCAAGCCTTCCAGGAAGTCCGGCGGATTCTGACGTGGGTGGAAGACTCGGCATCCACCATATCCGCAGTTCATATCCCAGGCGTAGAAAACTGGGAAGCAGACTTTCTCAGTCGCCAGGGCATGGACGCAGGGGAATGGTCCCTTCACCCGGACGTGTTTCAGGAGATCTGTCGCCGCTGGGGGATGCCGGACGTCGACCTGATGGCGTCACGGCACAACAACAAAGTCCCGGTTTTCATGGCACGGTCTCACGATCACCGAGCTCTGGCGGCAGACGCCTTAGTTCAAGATTGGTCGCAGTTCCGGCTACCGTATGTGTTCCCACCTCTGGCATTGTTGCCTAGAGTGCTCCGCAAAATCAGGTCCGACTGCCGCCGCGCCATTCTCGTCGCTCCAGACTGGCCAAGGAGGTCGTGGTACCCGGATCTGTGGCACCTCACGGTAGGCCATCCGTGGGCACTACCAGACCGTCCAGACTTGCTGTCTCAAGGGCCATTTTTCCATCTGAATTCTGCGGCCCTGAACCTGACTGTGTGGCCATTGAGTCCTGGATCCTAGCGGCCTCAGGTTTATCTCATGAAGTGGTTGCCACCATGAGACAGGCTAGGAAGCCATCCTCCGCCAAGATCTACCACAGGACGTGGAGGATATTCCTATCTTGGTGCTCTGCTCAGGGAGTTTCTCCCTGGCCTTTTGCATTGCCTACTTTTCTTTCCTTCCTGCAGTCTGGGTTGGAAAAAGGTTTGTCGCTTGGCTCCCTTAAAGGTCAAGTCTCCGCGCTATCCGTACTTTTTCAGAAACGCCTGGCGCGACTTCCTCAGGTACGCACGTTCCTGCAAGGGGTTTGTCATATCGTCCCCCCTTACAAGCGGCCGTTGGAGTCCTGGGACCTGAACAAGGTTCTAATTGCTCTCCAGAAGCCGCCTTTCGAGCCTATGAAGGAGGTTTCCCTTTCTCGTCTTTCACAGAAAGTGGCCTTTCTAGTGGCGGTCACGTCTCTTCGGAGAGTGTCCGAGCTGGCGGCGTTATCATGCAGATCTCCATTCCTGGTGTTTCACCAGGACAAGGTAGTTCTGCGTCCAATTCCAGAATTTCTTCCCAAGGTGGTATCTTCCTTTCATCTCAATCAAGATATCACTTTACCGTCTTTGTGTCCGCATCCAGTTCACCAATTTGAAAAGGGTTTGCATTTATTGGATCTGGTGAGAGCACTCAGGATCTACATTTCCCGCACGGCGTCTCTGCGCCGCTCGGATGCACTCTTTGTCCTTGTCGCTGGTCAGCGTAAAGGGTCGCAAGCTTCCAAATCCACCCTTGCGCGGTGGATCAAGGAACCAATTCTTCACACCTACCGTTCGGCTGGGCTTCCGATTCCATCAGGACTGAAGGCCCATTCTACCAGAGCCGTGGGTGCGTCCTGGGCATTACGGCACCAGGCTACGGCTCAGCAGGTGTGCCAGGCGGCTACCTGGTCGAGTCTGCACACTTTTACCAAGCATTATCAGGTGCATACCTACGCTTCGGCGGATGCCGGCCTAGGTAGACAAGTCCTTCAGGCGGCGGTGGCTCACCTGTAGGAAAGGGCTGTTTGACGGCCCTATCACGAGGTATTCTTTTACCCACCCAGGGACTGCTTTTGGACGTCCCAATTGTCTGGGTCTCCCAATTAGGAGCGACAAAGAAGAAGGGAATTTCTTTTTCGCTCCTAATTGGGAGACCCAGACAATTGGGTGTATAGCTACTGCCTCCGGAGGCCACACAAAGTATTACACTTAAAAGTGTAAGGCCCCTCCCCTTCTGGCTATACACCCTCCCGTGGGATCACGGGCTCCTCAGTTTTCATGCTTTGTGCGAAGGAGGCACACATACACGCATAGCTCCACTGTTTAGTCAGCAGTAGCTGCTGACTATGTCGGATGGAAGAAAAGAGGGCCCATATGGGGCCCCCAGCATGCTCCCTTCTCACCCCACTTTTGTCGGTGGTGTTTGTTAAGGTTGAGGTACCCATTGCGGGTACAGAGGCTGGAGCCCACATGCTGCATCCTTCCCCATCCCCCTTAGGGCTCTGGGTGAAGTGGGATTTACCGGTCTCCAGGCACAGAGACCGTGCTCCGTCCACAGCCTCTGGGGAATCTGCTGGATATGGAGCGGAGTATCGTCAGGGACAGGGCCCTGCTACGACAAGGTACTCTGTGTCCCCGTACAGTCCGCGCGCACACTGCAGCATTGCTGGGTGTGTTAGTGCGCCGGGGACAACAGCGCTGCGCACTGGTGCCATTCCTATCTACAGCTTTGCTGAGAGGGGACATGTATTGAAACTACCGCGCGGCCACTGTTGTCAGCGCTGCGGCGCGGCTGGGACTTGTGGTGCGCCGGGGACTTCCGCGCTGGCCGTGCATATATCACGGCCGCGCTTATTACTCGAGTCCCCGACTTTCTGCGGCCTAGTTTCGTTTCGTTCCCGCCCCCAGGCCTGCCAGTCAGGGGAAGGGCGGGACGCTGTATAGAATGTCAGCGCAGAGGGCTGGAGTCTGCTTTGCATACTCCAGCCCTCACACTGGGCACAGTGGGACGCCAGTTTCCCGCACTTTGTTTGAGGCACGCCCACGATCCCTCTCTTCACAGGACGCCGGCAGCCATTCCTGTGTGCAGTCTGAGCTGGAGAAAGGAGACTGGGAGACCCAGACACGGGATTCTGGTGCCCACACACCCGCTTTTCAGCGGGCGGTAAGCTGCCCTCAAGGGCTGACCCCACTGGTGCCGAAGTGTATATTGTATTTTATGCTTGCAGCTTTACATTGCACTGTATGGTCGCTGGGGATCCTCTGCTATATACCCTCCTAGATTCTCAGAGGACACAACAGCATGTCGACCGCAAAAAGCAAAGGTGCCAAGGCACAGGCTTTCTATGCTGCTTGTACCGCTTGTGGGGCTGTTCTACCGGCAGGTTCCACTGACCCCCACTGTGTGCAGTGCTCGGCCCCTGTGGCACTTGCTCGGCCGGGGCCTCTGCTGGAGGTGACCCAGGCAGAACCTCCTGTAAATACTGTCCAGGTGACGGGGACGGAGTTTGCAGTCTTTGCTGACAGATTGTCTGTGACTATGACTAAAATTCTTGAAACATTGCAGTCTAGACCAGTGCCTCAGGCCATGGACACTGTTAACTCATTGCTCCCTGGTCCCCCTCAGTCGGAACAGCTCCGGGATCCGGGGGTGTCTCTTGCATCCCAGGGTGATGGCTCTGACACGGACGACAGTCCCAGACAGCCTAAACGTTCTCGCTATGAGCGGCCCTCGACTTCATCACACTGGTCAGGGTCCCAGCAGGAGGACTCTCTGTATGATGAGGTGGAGATGGCTGATCAGGATTCTGATCCTGAGACCGCTCTCAATTTGGATACTCCTGATGGTGACGCCATAGTGAATGATTTTATAGCGTCCATCAATAAAATGTTGGACATTTCTCCCCCTGCTCCTCCTGTGGAGGAGACAGCTTCACAGCAGGAGAAATTCCATTTCAGGTATCCCAAGCGTAAATTAAGTGTTTTTCTGGACCACTCTGACTTTAGAGAAGCAATCCAGAAACACCACGCTTATCCGGATAAGCGTTTTTCCAAGCGGCTTAAGGATACACGTTATCCTTTTCCCCCAGACGTGGTCAAGGGCTGGACCCAGTGTCCCAAGGTGGATCCTCCAATCTCCAGGCTCGCAGCTAGATCCTTAGTTGCAGTGGAAGATGGGGCGGCACTTAAAGATGCCACTGACAGGCAGATGGAGCTCTGGTTGAAATCCATCTATGAAGCTATCGGCGCGTCGTTTGCTCCAGCATTCGCAGCCGTATGGGCACTCCAAGCTATTTCAGCTGGTCTGGCGCAGATTGACACGGTCACACGTACATCTGTTCCGCAGGTGGCGTCCTTAACCTCTCAAATGTCTGCATTTGCGTCTTACGCGATCAATGCTGTCCTGGACTCTACGAGCCGTACGGCAGTGGCGTCCGCCAACTCCGTAGTTTTACGCAGAGCCTTGTGGTTAAGAGAATGGAAGGCAGATTCTGCTTCCAAAAAGTGTTTAACCAGTTTGCCATTTTCTCGTGACCGACTGTTTGGGGAGCGCTTAGATGAAATCATTAAACACTCCAAGGGTAAAGATTCATCTTTACCTCAGCCCAGACAAAATAAACCCCAACAGAGGAGAGGACAGTCGGGGTTTCGGTCCTTTCGAGGCTCAGGCAGGTCCCAATTCTCCTCGTCCAAAAGGACTCAAAAGGATCAGAGGAGCTCAGATTCTTGGCGGACTCAATCACGCCCAAAAAAGACAGCCGGAAGACCCGCTACCAAGGCGGCTTCCACATGACTTTCGGCCTCCTCTCTCCGCATCCTCGGTCGGTGGCAGGCTCTCCCGCTTTGGCGACATTTGGCTGCCACAGGTCACAGACCGTTGGGTGAGAGACATTCTGTCTCACGGGTACAGGATAGAGTTCAGCTCTCGTCCTCCAACTCGCTTCTTCAGAACTTCTCCACCTCCCGACCGAGCCGATGCTCTGCGGCTAGCGGTGTCCACTCTAAAAGCGGAAGGAGTGGTGACCCCCGTTCCTCTTCTGGAACAAGGTCACGGTTTTTACTCCAATTTGTTTGTGGTGCCAAAAAAGGACGGGTCTTTCCGTCCTGTTCTGGACCTAAAACTGCTCAACAAGCATGTGAAAACCAGGCGGTTCCGGATGGAATCCCTCCGTTCCGTCATTGCCTCAATGTCTCAAGGAGATTTCCTAGCATCAATAGACATCAAAGATGCTTATCTCCACGTGCCGATTGCTCCAGAGCACCAGCGTTTTCTACGCTTCGTTATAGGAGACGAACACCTTCAGTTCGTAGCCCTGCCTTTCGGTTTGGCGACAGCTCCAAGGGTCTTCACCAAGGTCATAGCAGCAGTAGTAGCAGTCCTGCACTCTCAGGGTCACTCGGTGATCCCTTATTTGGACGATCTACTTGTCAAGGCACCCTCTCAAGAGGCATGCCAAAACAGCCTGAACGTTGCGCTGGAGACTCTCCAGAGTTTCGGGTGGATCATCAACTTTTCAAAGTCAAATCTCACCCCGACCCAATCGATAACATACCTTGGCATGGAGTTTCATACTCTCTCAGCGACAGTGGTGCTTCCGCTGGACAAACAGCGTTCACTACAGACAGGGGTGCAATCTCTCCTTCAAGGCCAGTCACACCCCTTGAGACGCCTCATGCACTTCCTAGGGAAGATGGTTGCAGCAATGGAGGCAGTCCGTTTCGCGCAGTTTCATCTGCGTCCACTACAATGGGACATTCTCCGTCAATGGGACGGGAAGTCGACGTCCCTCGACAGGAACGTCTCCCTTTCTCAGGCGGCCAAGGAATCTCTTCAGTGGTGGCTTCTTCCCACCTCATTGTCAAAGGGAAAGTCCTTCCTACCCCCATCCTGGGCGGTGGTCACGACGGACGCGAGCCTGTCAGGGTGGGGAGCGGTTTTTCTCCACCACAGGGCTCAGGGTACGTGGACTCAGCAAGAGTCCACCCTTCAGATCAATGTTCTAGAAATCAGAGCAGTGTATCTTGCCCTACAAGCCTTCCAGCAGTGGCTGGAAGGCAAGCAGATCCGAATTCAGTCGGACAACTCCACAGCGGTAGCATACATCAACCACCAAGGTGGCACACGCAGTCGGCAAGCCTTCCAGGAAGTCCGACGGATTCTAATGTGGGTGGAAGACACGGCTTCCACCATTTCCGCAGTTCACATCCCAGGCGTGGAAAACTGGGAAGCAGACTTCCTCAGTCGCCAGGGTATGGACGCAGGGGAATGGTCCCTTCACCCGGACGTGTTTCAGGAGATCTGTCGCCGCTGGGGGATGCCGGACGTCGACCTGATGGCGTCACGGTACAACAACAAGGTCCCGGTTTTCATGGCACGGTCTCACGATCACCGAGCTCTGGCGGCAGACGCCTTAGTTCAAGATTGGTCGCAATTCCGGCTACCTTATGTGTTCCCACCTCTGGCATTGTTACCCAGAGTGCTGCGCAAGATCAGGGCCGACTGCCGTCGCGCCATCCTCGTCGCTCCAGACTGGCCGAGGAGATCGTGGTACCCAGATCTGTGGCACCTCACGGTAGGCCAACCATGGGCACTACCAGAACGACCAGACTTGCTATCTCAAGGGCCGTTTTTCCACCTGAATTCTGCGGCCCTGAACCTGACTGTGTGGCCATTGAGTCCTGGATCCTAGCGTCTTCAGGATTATCTGGAAATGTTATTACCACCATGAGGCAGGCTAGAAAACCATCCTCCGCCAAGATCTACCACAGGACGTGGAAGATATTCTTATCTTGGTGCGCGGCTCAGGGAGTTCCTCCCTGGCCTTTTGCATTGCCTACTTTTCTTTCCTTCCTGCAATCCGGGTTGGAAAAAGGTTTGTCGCTCAGCTCCCTTAAAGGACAAGTCTCAGCGCTATCTGTATTTTTTCAGAAACGCCTAGCACGACTTACTCAGGTGCGCACGTTCCTGCAAGGAGTTGGTCATATCGTCCCTCCTTACAAGCGGCCGTTAGAGCCCTGGGATCTGAACAAGGTTCTAATTGCTCTCCAGAAGCCGCCTTTCGAGCCTATGAAGGATGTTTCCCTTTCTCGTCTTTCACAGAAAGTGGCTTTTCTAGTGGCGGTCACGTCTCTTCGGAGAGTGTCCGAGCTAGCGGCGCTCTCATGCAAATCTCCCTTCCTGGTGTTTCACCAGGACAAGGTGGTTCTACGCCCGGTTCCTGAGTTTCTCCCTAAGGTGGTATCCCCCTTTCATCTCAATCAGGATGTCACATTACCTTCCTTGTGTCCTCATCCAGTTCATCAATTTGAGAAAGGTTTGCATTTGTTGGATCTGGTCAGAGCACTCAGGATCTACATTTCCCGCACGGCGCCCTTACGCCGCTTGGATGCGCTCTTTGTCCTTGTCGCTGGTCAGCGTAAAGGGTCGCAAGCTTCCAAATCCACCCTGGCTCGGTGGATCAAGGAACCAATTCTTGAAACCTACCGTTCTGCGGGGCTTCCGGTTCCTTCAGGGCTGAAGGCCCATTCTACCAGAGCCGTGGGTGCGTCCTGGGCATTACGGCACCAGGCTACGGCTCAGCAGGTGTGCCAGGCGGCTACCTGGTCGAGTCTGCACACTTTTACCAAGCATTATCAGGTGCATACCTACGCTTCGGCGGACGCCAGCCTAGGTAGACAAGTCCTTCAGGCGGCGGTTGCCCACCTGTAGGACAGGGCTGTTTGACGGCCCTATCACGAGGTATTCTTTTACCCACCCAGGGACTGCTTTTGGACGTCCCAATTGAAAAATGAACCAAGACGGTGCCACCAGTGCAACCTACCTGGACACTTCAAGGCCATGTGCCCTCAGCGTCCCAAGGCCCCGACTCCGTCCCCGTCCCAAGGGCCGCCCAAGGTGTATTGTGTGGGTGGGGGTGGTGGTAGGTCCCTGGACAGCTTCCAACCTGTCACCGTCGGCCGGTCTGTGACCATAGGACTGCGAGACAGCGCCTCGGAGGTGACTCTGGTGCGGCCTGAGATGGTGTCCCCCCAAGACTTGATCCCTGGAAAAACCCTCGCTGTCTCCGGGATTGGAGGCACTGACCCGGCGCTGCCTGTTGCTGACATTTATGTGGACTGGGGCGCAGGGCGAGGGGTGAGGGAGGTGGGGGTAACTGATCGGATCCCCGCAAACGTGCTACTTGGGACAGATTTGGGGCAGATAACCTCCCAGTTTGGGCCCCCCCCAAGGGCTGAACCTTCAGCCAGTACGGACATGACTCCTGACAATGTTAATGTGTTATCTATGAATGATGTAAGGGAGGAGGGAGTGAACTCTGATATTTCTGCTTGCACAGACACCATAGACACACACACAGCTGCAGCTGTGACAGGGGAGGGGGTCAGAGAAAGGTGTGACAATGCCTCTACAAGTAATCAGCCTGTGAGCTGGGATCTGCTGCCCTCTGCAGGGACAAGCAGAGAGCAGGGTGCTGCAGGGGGAGGACCAGTGTGTGGGGTGGGGGCTACCACAGCAAATGTGGGGTCCCCAGAGATTTCACAGCGGGGTTCTGTTGCTGCAGGAGGGGAACAGGCAGGTGAGATTGGGGCCGGTCCAGGAGCGGAAGTGCTCCCAGGTAAGATCTCGGTGCATGGTTCCCCCACAACCGGGGTGTCAGGAAGCCAGGTAGGTCTGCCTGAACCGGCGACTTGGTCAGGAACGGAGGAGGAGCAGGCACGACCCACGGTCGCAGCGGCTGTGGCCGCTGTCACCCGCAGTGGGAGTGCTGGAAGCCAAGGGGCCTCCCGGAGGTCCGATAGCTCTTCCCCTTCTGACCAAGTGGCAGCCGAGTCAGGTGGAGGCCAGGACACAGGTCCCGGGGTACTGACCGAAGATGTGACAGTCTCGTCGATTCTGGCCACATCTAGTCAGGGGTTTCGGGCAGCGTTAGAGGCTGACGACAGCCTGAAAGCTCTTAAGGAGCAGGCGGCACAGCCTCCCTCGGACTCGGACCCGGAGCGAGTGGTCTGGGACCAAGGACGGCTGTACCGGGCCACGGTCCAGCAGGGTTCACCGGAGGCGTGGCCCAGGGACCGACAGTTAGTGGTACCCTATCCGTTCCGGACGGAGTTGTTGCGGATCGCACATGAGATTCCGATGGCCGGACACCTAGGGATCGCTAAGACCAAGGCCAGGTTGAACCAGCATTTCTACTGGCCAAAAATGGGGGCCGATGTGGCTGCCTACTGCCGTTCGTGTGAAACCTGTCAGAGAGTGGGGAAGGCGGGGCCACGCCCCAAAGCCCCACTAGTATCTCTGCCAATCATCGATGAGCCTTTCAGGAGGGTGGCTGTGGATCTGGTCGGCCCGCTGGCCATCCCCAGCAGCTCCGGGAAACGCTTCATACTGACGGTAGTGGACTATGCCACCCGGTACCCAGAAGCAGTGGCCTTGTCGTCCATTCGGGCTGACAAGGTGGCCACCGCATTGCTGGAGATTTTCTCCCGAGTGGGTTTTCCCCAGGAAATGCTCACTGACCGGGGGACCCAATTCATGTCCCAGCTGATGGAGGCCCTCTGTAAGCAAGTCCAGGTGCGACATCTGGTGGCCAGCCCGTACCATCCACAGACTAATGGCCTGTGCGAGCGGTTTAATGGCACCTTAAAGCAGATGCTTAAGATGTTGGTCGACTCCCATGGGCGTGACTGGGAGCGGTATCTCCCACACCTGTTATTTGCTTACCGGGAGGTTCCACAGGCCTCAACAGGATTCTCACCGTTTGAGCTCCTGTACGGGCGACGTGTGCGGGGCCCCCTGGCTCTGGTGAAAGAGGCTTGGGAAGGGGATTTGGCCACCCCTGGAGTGTCGGTTATCGAGTATGTCATGCGCTTCCGGGACAAAATGCAGGCCTTGACGCAACTGGTACACGACAATATGGCTCAAGCCCAGGCCGATCAGAAGCGTTGGTACGACCAGAACGCTTGTGAGAGGACCTACCAAGTGGGTCAAAAGGTGTGGGTACTGGTCCCCGTACCACAGGACAAGCTTCAGGCAGCCTGGGAAGGCCCATACCTCGTGTACCAGCAGCTCAACCCTGTAACGTACCTGGTCACCCTGGACCCTGCCCGTGGAAGGCGGAAGCCCTTCCATGTGAACATGATGAAGGCACATCATGAGCGGGAGGCATGTGCGCTCCCCGTGTGCAACCTGCCCGAGGAGGGAGAAGCGGAAACCCTCTTGGATATGCTAGCCCAGGTTAGGGCAGGCGGATCCATTGAGGATGTGGAGGTTGGCCACCAGCTCTTGGAGGACCAACGGTCCCAGCTGTGGGCCACCCTACACCCCTTCCGGGGGTTGTTTACCAACCAGCCCGGAAGGACTGACTTGGCTGTCCATCACGTGGACACTGGGGATCATCCCCCGATCCGGCGTTCAGCATATCGGGTCTCCCTGGAGGTGCAGCAACACATGCGCCAGGAGATTGACGAGATGCTGAAGCTGGGGGTGATCCAGGCATCCAACAGCGCTTGGGCCTCGCCTGTAGTCCTCGTCCCTAAGAAGGACCGAACCACTCGGTTCTGCGTGGACTACAGGGGGCTCAATGCTGTCACGGTCGCCGATGCGTACCCAATGCCACGCATCGATGACCTGCTCGATCAGTTGGCCGGGGCTCAGTACCTGACCATCATGGATCTGAGCCGGGGATATTGGCAGATCCCCCTGACTCGCAAGGCCAGGGAACGCTCTGCCTTTATTACCCCATTTGGACTGTACGAGTCCACGGTGATGCCATTCGGGATGAGGAATGCCCCTGCCACTTTCCAGCGGATGGTCAACACCCTGCTCAAGGGACTTGAAGGGTACGCGGCCGCGTACCTGGATGACATTGCCGTCTTCAGTCCCACCTGGGAGGACCACCTAGAGCATCTAGCACAGGTGCTCAGGCGGATCCACCGGGCAGGTTTGACCATCAAGCCGGGAAAGTGTCAGCTGGCCATGAGCGAGGTCCAGTACCTCGGTCACCGGGTAGGTGGGAGAACACTGAAGCCCGAGCCTGAGAAAGTGGAAGCCATCGCATCCTGGCCCACCCCCAGGACCAAGAAGCAGGTGATGTCCTTCTTGGGGACCGCTGGGTACTATAGGAGGTTTGTTCCATGCTATAGTAGCCTGGCAAAGCCCTTGACGGACCTCACCAAGAAGAAGCTGCCCTCTGCAGTCGATTGGACAATGGACTGCGAGACAGCCTTCCGGGCCCTAAAGGACGCCCTGTCCAGCCCGCCCGTGCTACAGGCAGCCGACTTCACGCGGCCGTTTGTAGTACAGACCGACGCCAGTGACTTCGGCCTCGGTGCGGTGCTCAGCCAGGTGGACTCTGCGAGCCAAGAGCACCCAGTCTTGTACCTGAGCCGGAAGCTGTTACCGAGGGAAGTGGCCTATTCCACAATGGAGAAGGAGTGCCTGGCCATAGTGTGGGCCCTGCAGCGTCTGCAACCCTATCTATACGGGCGCCACTTCATCGTGGAGACGGACCACAATCCCCTCAGCTGGTTGCACACCGTCTCTGGGACGAATGGGCGATTGTTGCGATGGAGCCTTGCGCTCCAGCAATACAACTTCACCATTCGCCACAAAAGGGGCCGTGACCACGGTAACGCAGACGGGCTGTCCCGACAAGGAGAGGTCGCGGACGGGCGCACGGGGGAACACCGGAGTGTGCTGCCCCCTAGCGCCCTCAAAAGGGGGGAGGTGTGAGGTAAATCCGGAGATATGACGATAAATCATGATATTCAAGTATGTCAGGAAGCCCTCTCCTGGTGTCACCCCCCCTTTCCTTCACACAACTGGTTTAGCAACAAATCCCATGGCCATCTCCTGTGATATGGAGATGAGGTGGTGTGGGAACAATGGACACAGGATGACTCCCTGCCGTCACCCTGTAACAAGAGTTGTATCTCATTAGCAAGGCTATGGAAATAGCCAGACAGAACGACTCCAGTAAAAAATGGTTCATATCTCGCAAGCCATATTTCCGATAAATATGGCAACCATAAAAATGGTGTCTCCGCATGCGGACGATGCTGGCACACCCTTTTTATGGGAGCAGGACATTGGGAAATGCCCCAGGCGTGATATCAGCCAATGGGGAACTGGCAGACAGGTCATGAGTCCCCTCGTTCTGTAGCTAAATTCGTAACTGTCACAATGAGAGCATTGGCGTCCGCCTACGACGCTCCCAGGCAAAGTTATGGCCCATATTCCATGTTGTGGATTGTCCATAACTCAAGCCAGGGGTGGAGCAGTGCTCCCTCTGAGGTCACTAAGGTAGGAGGGGACCTGGATTTGCCCAGGTTGATAACCCTACTTCGGCCATTTTCCAGTGTTCTTTTCGCTGGGGGCACGTGTAGGAAACATCTGTGGGAAGGATCCTAGAAACCTGGGTACAGCGCCCCCCTGTGGCCAGACGCAACAAGGTAACTGCTGGAACTGTGTATGCCTGTTTGTAACCCATGCTTTGATTGTAACTGTACTCTGACATATGTATATTCTGTAGATTCCCTATTGTATATATTGTAGTTTCTAGTGTGCTTTAGGCTGATTAAATTATATAATTAATCTTGGGCTGTTCTGTTATCTCGATCTTGAATCCCACGTCTGTGTGTTCGGCTAATAGTTACCGTAAATCGGTTGGTGGCAGCGAATTGTGCCAAGGATTATTGTGGGGAGGCCAGTGAGATTCGGGGAGATTTTATATATTCCGCCCGCGGAGGTCGGGGGGAATATATACCTTACTCTCACCGGGGACCCTTCAATAATCGGCATAAGTAGTATAGCGGCCTCCTTGCTTATTGTCGGGCAATTCCATAATTGGCCTGACTATAAGAGGGGCGCTAGAGAGCGCGTCACGTGCTCTGTCTGTCGGTCGGGAGGTATAAAGGAGGGGTGACCCCCACTTGTTACCCCCCGATTGTGACGTACTGGTAGCCAGCGCGGGGGATTTCTGAGTGACCCCCCCGGTGGTTCGTGACAGGGGTGTATAGCCAGAAGGGGAGGGGCCTTACACTTTTGAGTGTAGTGCTTTGTGTGGCCTCCGGAGGCAGTAGCTATACACCCAATTGTCTGGGTCTCCCAATTGGAGCTAGAAGAAAAGGAATTTACGGTAAGTAAACAAAATTCCCTTCTTTTGTTTTATAAGGCGCATCGGATTATAAGAAGCACCCCAAATTTAGAGATAAATAAAGGTAAAAAAAATAAAAATGGGGTCCGTCTTATCCTCCGGTGTTGTCTTACCAGAGGGAGGCAGCAGTGGTGGTGAAGCGGGGTCACAGGAGGCAGAGGTTGTGCTGGCAGCCGCAGCAGATCTGAGGTGGCAGCGGCGGCGGGTCAGCGGCGGCGGCATGTCAGTGGTGGAGCAAGCTGGTGCGGTGAGTGTCCCAGTCTGTCCGCAGTCCCGGTTCAAATGATGGCGCCAAAAGTTCCATCTGTGCATGCACTGACTCCTGGCGCCATCATTTCAACCTGGGACCGCAGACAAACTGGGACACCTGCCGCACAGCCACCGCAGTCCGCACAGCCGCCGGGACAGAGGGGCAGACGGCCGCCGAGACAGAGGGGCAGCCGGCCGCCGCACAGACAGCCCCCCCGGTAAGCTATATTCAGATTTTAAGATGCACCCCCTCAAAAGTGCATCTTGTAATCCGAAAAATACGGTAATATATTTACTGTATTAACTTATATAGCGCCATTAATTCCACAGCACTTTATATACATTGGCAACACTGTCCCCATTGTAGGATCCAGCCTGTTATCAGATATTGATGCCCCCTTTATAATACCCCAGCTATCCCTCTTTGCTGTGGAGCATGCTTTGCTATGGGGATGGGGGGCTTGCAGTTTCCTTTGCTTCCTTACTATGAAGCTTTGTGCAGGATTATACTAAAATATATTGTCCGTATTTGTCTCAGGGAGCTCGCAGAGCTGCACAAGGCAAACGCCACAAAAGCCAGCGAAGCCCAGGAGGTGGCGCTAAGCTGCGAAATCAAAGCCAAGGAAGAGATGGGTTTAGCGCTGGAAAAGATGAAGGAAGAGTCTCAAAAGCAGCAGGAAGCCTTGGCTATACAGGTAAGCTCCTAAGATAGACACCAGCATTGGATGTGACTAGAGGATTAAAGGGAAGGTATCGTTAAAAAAAAAAATAACTGAAAAAATGTAAAGTAATAATGTTTAAATGTTTTGTTTAAATATTATTATTATTTTTTTTTTTTAATTGTGCAAAATATAAAAAAATTGATATTTTCCACTGTTAAACACTAGGGGGAGCAGCTTCTGAACTCCTACAGAAATTCCACTGTATAAAAAGCTCACATTACAGCCTGCAGTAAAAGTGGGCGGAGTCTGCTCTCCTGTGTGTGATGTCGCCTCCCCCCTCACAATATGAGTGTTTACAACAGATAACAGAGAATGACATGTAGGGACACAATACAGAGCCATTTTGTTGGTGACCAGAAATGTCTAAAGTGTCACCAAGGACAGCAGGAGTATCACACAGGATAGGATTAGATACACAGCTCAGCAGACAGTATCACACAGGATAGGATTAGATACACAGCTCAGCAGGAGTATCACACATGATAGGATTATATACATTGCTCTGCAGACAGTATCACAGGATAGAATTAGATACACAGCTGTGCAGACAGTATCACAGGATAGGATTAGATACACAGCTGTGCAGACAGTATCACAGGATAGGATTAGATACACAGCTGTGCAGACAGTATCACAGGATAGGATTAGATACACAGCTGTGCAGACAGTATCACAGGATAGGATTAGATACACAGCTGTGCAGACAGTATCACAGGATAGGATTAGATACACAGCTGTGCAGACAGTATCACAGGATAGGATTAGATACACAGCTGTGCAGACAGTATCACAGGATAGGATTAGATACACAGCTGTGCAGACAGTATCACAGGATAGGATTAGATACACAGCTCAGCAGACTGTATCACACAGGACAGGATTAGATACACAGCTCAGCAGACAGTATCACACAGGATAGGATTAGATACACAGCTGTGCAGACAGTATCACACAGGAGAGAATTAGATACACAGCTGTACAGACAGTATCACAGGATAGGATTAGATACACAGCTCAGTAGACAGTATCACTGAGGAGAGGATTATATACGCAGCTGTGCAGACAGTATCACACAGGATAGGATTAGATACACAGCTCAGCAGACAGTATCACTGAGGAGAGGATTAGATACGCAGCTCAGCAGACGGTATCACACAGGATAGGATTAGATACACAGCTGTGCAGACAGTATCACAGGATAGGATTAGATACACAGCTGAGTAGACAGTATCACACAGGATAGGATTAGATACACAGCTCAGCAGACGGTATCACACAGGACAGGATTAGATACACAGCTCAGCAGACCGTATCACCCAGGACAGGATTAGATACACAGCTCAGCAGACAGTATCACACAGGATAGGATTAGATACACAGCTCAGCAGACAGTATCACAGGATAGGATTAGATACACAGCTGTGCAGACAGTATCACACAGGAGAGAATTAGATACACAGCTGTGCAGACAGTATCACAGGATAGGATTAGATACACAGCTCAGCAGACAGTATCACTGAGGAGAGGATTAGATACGCAGCTGTGCAGACAGTATCACACAGGAGAGGATTAGATACACAGCTCAGCAGACGGTATCACACAGGATAGGATTAGATACACAGCTCAACAGATAGTATCACACAGGATAGGATTAGATACTGTCTGCTGAGTTGCTGTATCATACAGGATAGGATTGGATACACAGCCCTGCAGACAGTACCACCGGTACACACACAGGCTGACAGGTGACAGACGGAAGGGTGTTTTTGGAGACGGTAGCAGCGCCGAAGCACACAGAGGTAGCAGAGGCGCGCACACACAGCAGTGGAGGTCAGAGCGGAGGGAGGGGGTGTCATTGCAGACGGTAACGGTGGGGTGGAGGGGTGGCGGTTTCAGCAGAAGCGGTGGCTGGGTAGAGCGAAGGGAGGGGGTGTCATTGGAGGCGGAGGGAGGGGGTGTGATTGGCGACGGTAATGTCAGGGGGAGGGTCCATACTCACACATCCCGGCGGTTGACAGGGGTTAAGTGGAGCAAACAGCACACGCTGTGAACTCCACAATAATGGCGCTGATCTCCTCTCTCTGCTGTAATCTGGACAGCCCAGGGGGCGCATCCAGGTCCCTGCAGACGCCCACTGTAATGTTAGCAAAGGAGTCTGATTCCGACCCCTGTTCTCTATGCACAGGGGCTGCCATAAAGGAATGAGTTACTGTCGTTACACACACACAGCAAATCCAGCATGGCAGCCCCCAGTGCCTCCAGTAAAATAAGAATTAAATAAAAACTAAATAAGCTGCGATTTTCATTTTGTATTAGAAATACTTGATTTCATAATCACTATTTTTAATACAAAAATAAAAAACCGCGACACCTTCCCTTTAAATATGAGGTTAACCTGGGATCGATACTAAATGAAAGCATGTACAGTATATCGGTGCAGCCTGACTTCTGTGGCAGAAGTGTTACATTCAGCAGGGACACCAACACAGCAAAATCTGTAAATCCCTGCAACGAGTGGCATCGGTTCAGGTGGACATGACGGGATGTATATGAGAGATTGGGCTGCATGAAACGTCCCTGGAAACACCATTCCAGCATTTTTGTTTTTTCTCACCTCTTCAGTGGTGCTTCTAATCTATGTCCCCGGTCTCCTACTTTACCCTCCGTTGTCCTCACCTTTTTTCAGTGCTGCGACACCTTCTTGTGACGACAACTTCTGGCTGGCTTCTCAGACGTTACTTTACAAGCTCTCAATGCAAATCTATGAGAGCCAGAACAAGGCTCTCATAGACTTGTATTGCGTTGAGACCTTCGGTTCCATAAAACACTGGAGCATCCGGCAGATCACAAGCTGACTGAGATCTACCGAAGCGGCGGCAATAAAAGATAACGCCAGAGGTTAGTATAAGAATTTAAAGCGCCAGTCCAGTGGTGAGAAAAATTAAATCCCTCCTGGAGTGGATCATTAAAGGGACATGAAAGCAGCGCTGCAGTGTCTCGTTGTGTTGCATCCCAGCTGTCTGCAAGATATGTGATATTACCAACATATTAACATAACTTTGCCTTTTCAACCTCATGTACGTCATGGTCGGGCAGAAAACTGTACAGAATCTTATCCGCTCTTTGTACAGTCCAAACAAAAAAAAAAATCTGAAGAATTCCTCTTTTTCAGGTGGCGGATTTGAGGCTGGCGCTGCAGAGAGCGGAGCAGCAGGCGGCACGGAAGGAGGATTACTTGCGGCAAGAAATTGCAGAGCTGCAGCAGGTAACGTCTGAGCTACTTTCTGAAACGGCTTGTATAGAAGCAACCTCAGAGCTGTCGGGATATGCTGAGAATTCTAGATCCAGAACAGGTAGTAAAGTACAGATTGCCTTGAGACATTACCTATAAGAATAACCACCAGGCAATCATCTGCAGATATGGGATCTACTCCTGTAAATGAGAGCAGGTGCAATGTTCTGCCGGTCTCTGATCCCTTTTGCAGCTCCGTGCTTGGGATCACAGTAATAATATATAGATGATGATGATGGGTTATAGGAAGTCCGGAGCTGTAATGGACCGTTTCTGACCAGCACTCGAACGGACAGCTTGACCATAGACCCATGGTGTAATACAAGCACATAATACACGTCAGCATTCATCTGGTTGCACGGCTTCTGTATTTCAGAGACTCCAGGAAGGTGAAGCTCGGAACCAGGAGCTAAGCCAAAGCGTCACTTCCGCTACCCGACCATTGCTGCGCCAAATCGAGAACCTCCAAGCAACGTTAGCGGCTCAGACGACGTCCTGGGAGAAGCTGGAGAAAAATCTGTCCGATCGCCTCAGTAAGAAAACTTCACAAACTTGTACACACGGTACAGGCCCATGCACCTCCGATAATTGAGCTGTGAACATATTTTGCCCATTCTTTCCAAAATGGGTATAGCCGCTCGGCACCCGCCACCATTGAATGTCCCATATTTGATGTGAGGTTTCGGACTTTTGTAAATCTGACATCTAGGAATTATTTCTGGTATTTCCAGCACTGTTTTAGGCTAACTTAGCTTTGTTCACGCCATACAAACCTTGCTCTGCTCCATCGTACTATCACCGTATTTTCCGGACTCTAATACACACTCCCCCCCCCCCCCCCCCAAAATTGGGGGCAATATGGGGATATGGGGGTGTGTCTTTTATAATGCGGATATGGCATACCGGGGCAGTGGTGGTGATGCGGGATCACAGGAGGCAGGGTCAGCGATAGTGAGGGCTCAGAGGAGGGGAAGTCCCTGCAGTGGAGTGGCACAGGAGGGTCAGCTGCGGACTCCATTGAACTGCCGACGGTACGCAATCAAGTACGAGAAAATGGCCTCAGAAGCCAATCTGCACACGCGCCGCCTCCTCGGCCATTTTCTTGAGGTCCATTGCATCAACCGCCGACAGTTTTGATGGAGCCCGTAGCCCTCCAGCAGATCACTAGAAGTCCGCAGTGTATTGGCAGATCAATGGCGCCTGCCGCTGCGATACTAATTGTATGGCATAAGGGCACTTCCACCATAAAAATCGTAGCTGGGGTGCTCTCATAGGTTTCCACAATATATAATATAAGAATAGTGAAGAGGCACTCCCAGATTAAAGTGGAAAAACTTGGAAAATTTATTAAACATTCAGTCTCGGTGCATCAGACGTTTCGGCCCAGAACATGGCCTTTGTCAATGACCAACCAATAAGTTAAGTTATACCTTCAAACTATAGAAATTCCTTGAGTAGGGAACACGTGCAAAGAGTGCTATTAGGTATGCGCTTGTGAGATAAGGCTCTATTGAAAGCGGTATCCACTGCTCTGTATATACAAAGTACTAGATATGTGCTGCAAGAAAAGCCTCTATTGAAAGCGGTATTATTGGTTGGTCATTGACAAAGGCCATGTTCTGGGCCGAAACGTCTGATGCACCAAGACTGAATGTTTAATAAATTTTCCAAGTTTTTCACTTTAATCTGGGAGTGCCTCTTCTCTATTATTATGCCGCTGCGATACTGCCGACCCTCCGTCCACTAACCCTCCTGCGCTGAGACACCCCCCTCCTGCGCTGAGACACCCCCCTCCTGCGCTGAGACACCCCCCTCCTGCGCTGAGACACCCCCCTCCTGCGCTGAGACACCCCCCTCCTGCGCTGAGACACCCCCCTCCTGCGCTGAGACACCCCCCTCCTGCGCTGAGACACCCCCCTCCTGCGCTGAGACACCCCCCCTCCTGCGCTGAGACACCCCCCTCCTGCGCTGAGACACCCCCCTCCTGCGCTGAGACACCCCCCTCCTGCGCTGAGACACCCCCCTCCTGCGCTGAGACACCCCCCTCCTGCGCTGAGACACCCCCCTCCTGCGCTGAGACACCCCCCTCCTGCGCTGAGACACCCCCCTCCTGCGCTGAGACACCCCCCTCCTGCGCTGAGACACCCCCCTCCTGCGCTGAGACACCCCCCTCCTGCGCTGAGACACCCCCCTCCTGCGCTGAGACACCCCCCTCCTGCGCTGAGACACCCCCCTCCTGCGCTGAGACACCCCCCTCCTGCGCTGAGACACCCCCCTCCTGCGCTGAGACACCCCCCTCCTGCGCTGAGACACCCCCCTCCTGCGCTGAGACACCCCCCTCCTGCGCTGAGACACCCCCCTCCTGCGCTGAGACACCCCCCTCCTGCGCTGAGACACCCCCCTCCTGCGCTGAGACACCCCCCTCCTGCGCTGAGACACCCCCCTCCTGCGCTGAGACACCCCCCTCCTGCGCTGAGACACCCCCCTCCTGCGCTGAGACACCCCCCTCCTGCGCTGAGACACCCCCCTCCTGCGCTGAGACACCCCCCTCCTGCGCTGAGACACCCCCCTCCTGCGCTGAGACACCCCCCTCCTGCGCTGAGACACCCCCCTCCTGCGCTGAGACACCCCCCTCCTGCGCTGAGACACCCCCCTCCTGCGCTGAGACACCCCCCTCCTGCGCTGAGACACCCCCCCTCCTGCGCTGAGACACCCCCCCTCCTGCGCTGAGACACCCCCCCTCCTGCGCTGAGACACCCCCCCTCCTGCGCTGAGACACCCCCCTCCTGCGCTGAGACACCCCCCTCCTGCGCTGAGACCCCCCCTCCTGCGCCGAGACGCCCCCTCCTGCGCCGAGACGCCCCTTTCCTGCGCCGAGACGCCCCTTTCCTGCGCCGAGACGCCCCCTCCTACGAGCCTGCAGCATCGACGACCCTGCCTCCTGTGACTCTCCTGAGCCGCTCCACCACCACGCCTCCCCCACTGAAATATTATAAGACATACTAGGCTTATAAGATGGACCCTCATTTTAACATGAAATATTTCTTTCTCGCTCCATTGGGAGACCCAGACAATTGGGTGTATAGCTTCTGCCTCCGGAGGCCACACAAAGTATTACACTTAAAAGTGTAAACCCCTCCCCTCTGCCTATACACCCCCCCGTGCATCACGGGCTCCTCAGTTTCTATGCTTTGTGTTGAAGGAGGCAGACACATGCACGCAAGCTCCACAATTTAGTCAGCAGCAGCTGCTGACTATATCGGATGGAAGAAAAGAGGGCCCATAACAGGGCCCCCGGCATGCTCCCTTCTCACCCCACTCTGGGCGGCGGTGCTGTTAAGGTTGAGGTACCCATTGCGGGTACAAAGGCTGGAGCCACATGCTGTTTTCCTTCCCCATCTCTTAGGGGCTCTGGGTGAAGTGGGATCCTAACCGGTCACCATGCTCTGGGACCGGGCTCCCTCCGCAGCCCCTGGGGGAATCTGCTGGACAGGAGCCGGGTATCATCAGGGACAGGGCCCTGCTACTCTGAGGTACTCTGTGTCCCCTTGGGGACGGCGCATAGAGCGCCTGTGTAATGGACGCTACAGCAGCTGCTGGGTGTGTTTGTGCGCCGGGACTACCGCGCTGACCGCGCTTGTTTGCCGGCCGCGCTTATAACTTTAGTCCCCGGCTTTTGCGGCTTAGTACCGCATACTCCCGCCCCCGGGCCTGCCAGTCAGGGGTAAGGGCGGGACGCTGCACAGGACGTCAGCGCTGAGGGCTGGAGCATACTTAGTATCCTCCTCCCCCCTCACTGAGCACCGTGGGGCACCACGTTCCCGCACTTTCTGAGGCACGCCCACGGCTCCCTCCTCCTCTCAGAACGCTGGCAGCCATTCCTATCAGCACTTCTGACGCTGGAGAACTTCAGAGGGGAGACAACACCGAGCTCCACAGCTCTGGGAGGCCCAGGCAGGGAATCTGGTGGTCACACAACCGCTGAGGGCGGTCGGTAAGCCTCACCTGTTACTAGGTGCTGGCCCCCCTGGGTGCCGAAGTGTATATTTATATGCTTATATTGTATACATTTACTCTGTACGGCCGCACTATTTGCTTTTGGCTATATACCCTCACTGATTGCTCTAAGAGGAGACAACAGCATGTCGTCCGCAAAAAGCAAGGGTGCCAAGGCACAGGCCTATTTTGCAACCTGTACCTCATGTGCGGCTATGCTACCTGCAGGTTCCACCTACCCTCATTGTGTGCAATGCTCGGCCCCTGTGACACTCACTCAGCCGGAGCCTCAGCCACCGGTGGGACCCTCGGCCCAGGTGGAACCACCTGTTGCCACTCTCCAGGTGACAGGGACAGAGTTTGCAGCATTCGCTGACAAACTTTCTGAGTCTATGGATAGATGGTCTGCTAAGATACTAGAAGCTTTGCAGTCCAGACCGGTAACACAGGCCCCGGGCACTGTTGAATCATTGCTCCCAGACCCCCCTCGGTCGGCGCAGCAAAGTGCTCCTGGGGCGACTCATAGGTCCCACGGTGAGGACTCCGACACGGACCGCAGTCCCAGACCGGCTAAGCGGGCTCGCTGGGAACTTCCCTCGACTTCATCACACTGCTCAGGGTCTCAGCAGGAGGACTCTCTGGAGCATGAAGCGGAGGTGGCAGATCAGGGCTCTGATCCTGACGCCGCTCTCAACCTTGATACACCTGAAGGGGACGCCATAGTAAACGACCTTATAGCGTCCATCAATCAGGTGTTAGAACTTTCTCCTCCAGCTCCTCCGATTGAGGAGTCAGCTTCTCAGCAGGAGAAATTCCATTTTAGGTTTCCCAAACGTACACGGAGTGCGTTTCTTGATCACTCCAACTTCAGAGATACGGTCCAGAAACACCGAGCTTTTCCGGATAAGCGCTTTACTAAGCGCCTTAATGACACACGTTATCCCTTCCCCCCTGACGTAGTCAAGGGTTGGGCTCAGTGTCCCAAGGTGGATCCTCCAGTTTCTAGACTGGCGGCTAGATCCATAGTTGCGGTGGCAGATGGCTCATCACTCAAGGATGCCACTGACAGGCAGATGGAGCTCCTGATGAAATCCATCTATGAAGCTATAGGCGCGTCCTTTGCTCCAGCATTCGCAGCCGTATGGGCACTCCAAGCTATCTCAGCTTGTCAGGCGCAGATTAATGCAGTAACACGTACATCTGCCCCGCAAGTGGTGTCCTTAACCTCTCAGGCGTCGGCGTTTGCGTCCTACGCCATTAATGCTGTCCTGGACTCTGCGAGCCGTACGGCGGTGGCATCCGCCAATTCGGTGGCAGTCCGCAGGGCCATGTGGCTACGTGAATGGAAGGCAGACTCTGCTTCCAAAAAGTTCTTAACCGGTTTGCCATTTTCTGGCGACCGCCTGTTTGGCGAGCAATTGGATGAAATCATTAAACAATCCAAGGGAAAGGACTCATCCTTACCCCAGTCCAAACCAAACAGACCTCAACAACAGAAGGTACAATCGAGGTTTCGGTCCTTTCGGCCCTCAGCCAGGTCTCAATTCTCCTCGTCCAACAGGCCACAGAAGGGTCAGAGGAACTCTGATTCATGGCGGTCTAAGTCACGTCCTAAAAAGACCGCCGGAGGAACCGCTACCAAGGCGGCCTCCTCATGACTTTCGGTCTCCCCAAACCGCATCCTCGGTCGGTGGCAGGCTCTCCCGCTTTGGCGACGCCTGGTTGCCACATGTCCAAGACCGATGGGTGAGAGACATTCTGTCTCACGGTTACAGGATAGAGTTCAGCTCTCGTCCTCCGACTCGTTTCTTCAGAACATCTCCGCCCCCCGAGCGAGCCGATGCTCTTCTTCAGGCGGTGAGCACTCTGAAGGCAGAAGGAGTGGTGATCCCTGTCCCCCTTCAGCAATGGGGCCACGGTTTTTACTCCAACTTGTTTGTGGTGCCAAAAAAGGACGGATCTTTCCGTCCCGTTCTGGACCTCAAACTGCTCAACAGACACGTGAAAACCAGGCGGTTCCGGATGGAATCGCTCCGCTCCGTCATCGCCTCGATGTCCCAAGGAGACTTCCTAGCATCAATCGACATCAGGGATGCTTATCCACGTGCCGATTGCACCAGAGCATCAGCGCTTCCTGCGTTTCGCCATCGGGGACGAACACCTTCAGTTCGTGGCACTGCCTTTCGGCCTGGCGACAGCCCCACGGGTCTTCACCAAGGTCATGGCAACAGTGGTAGCAGTCCTACACTCTCAGGGACACTCGGTGATCCCTTACTTAGACGATCTTGTCAAGGCCCCCTCTCGGGTGGCATGCCAACACAGCCTGAACATTGCTCTGGAGACTCTCCAGAGATTCGGGTGGATCATCAATTTCCCAAAGTCAAAATTGACACCGACCCAATCGCTGACATATCTTGGCATGGAGTTTCATACTCTCTCAGCGATAGTGAAACTTCCGCTGGACAAACAGCGTTCACTACGGACAGGGGTGCAATCTCTCCTTCGAGCCCAGTCGCACCCCTTGAGGCGCCTCATGCACTTCCTAGGGAAGATGGTAGCAGCAATGGAGGCAGTTCCTTTCTTCAGCGCTCTATTGGGAGACCCAGACGATTGGGGTATAGCTACTGCCTCCGGAGGCCACACAAAGCAACTACACCAAAAAGTGTAAGGCCCCTCCCCTTCTGGCTATACCCCCCCCGTGGTATCACGGGTTCTCCAGTTTTCAAGCTTTGTGCGAAGGAGGTCAGACATCCATGCATAGCTCCACAGATTTTAGTCAGCAGCAGCTGCTGACTATGTCGGATGGAAGAAAAGAGGGCCCATATAGGGCCCCCAGCATGCTCCCTTCTCACCCGTGGATGGTGTTGTAAGGTTGAGGTACCTATTGCTGGTACAGAGGCTGGAGCCCCACATGCTGTTTTCCTTCCACATCCCCTGATAGGGCTCTGTGGAAGTGGGATCCTGCCGGCCTCAAAGCTCTGACGCCGGGCTCCATCCACAGACCCATAGCACCTGATGGATACGGAGCAGGAGTACAATCAGGGACATGGCCCTGCATCATACAGGTACTCTGTGTCCCCGGCAGGCACAGACACACTCCGGGCTGGCTGGGCGTTGTAGTGCGCCGGGGACCGTAACGCTTGAGTTGGTGTTCCTGCAGTTTACTGGGGGACTTTTGTGTTGTGTGAACGCAGCGCCGACCCCCACTGGACCGGCGGCGCTGCTGTGACTTGTAGTGCGCCGGGGACACGCCGACCGCGCTTTTACGGCGGCGGCGTTTATAAATTTAGTCCCCGGCTTTTTGCGGCCTAGCTCCGCTTCGTTCCCGCCCCCACCCTGTCAATCAGGGTAGAGGAGGGACGCTGTTTCGCAGCAGCGACGGAGGCTGGAGCCTGATTTACATGCTCCAGCCCTCTCACTAGGCACAGAGGGAAGCAGGCTTCCCGCTCTTAGCCAGGAACGCCCAGGGCCCGCCCCCCCTCCTCTCCCAGGACGCCGGCAGCCATTACATGCAGTCTGGCTGGAGGAAGGACGCAAGGCTCTGGGAGACCTGGACTAGGGGGCTTTTGGCGACCACACACCCGCTCTTAAGCGGGCGGTAAGCGGCATTTCAGCTGGCCCCTCTAGTGCCTCAGTGTGTATTGGTGTACTGTGTCACCAGATATATATATTTATTTATTTCTTGCACTGTGAGGTCGCTTCCTGGCTGGATACCAGATCGCTCTGAGGACGCAGCAACATGTCATCCACAAAACGCAAGGCTGCCAAGGCTAGGGCTGTGTACACTGCGTGTGCTGCATGTGGGGCTGCTCTACCAGCAGGCTCCAATGACCCCCATTGTGTGCAATGCTCAGATCCGGTGCTGCTTCGCCAGCCGGAGTCCGGAGAGGTAGTGACCCAGGCTGAGACGCTTGTAAGTCCTGCCCCGGTGTCAGGGACGGACTTTGCGGTTTTTGCTGATAGAATGTCTGTGACTATGACAAAAATCCTTGAAACTTTGCAATCCATGCCTGGGGCTCAGTCTATGGACACGGCGAGGTCTCTGTCCTCTAATCCCCCTCAGTTGGAACTAATTCAGACTGCAAGGGGGTCCCCGGCTTCACAGGCTGAGTATTATGACTCAGATGATAGCCCCAGCCACCCTAAGCGAGCTCGCTGGGAAAGACCCTCAACGTCATCACACTGCTCAGGGTCTCAGCGCAATCAGTCTCCCTGTGATGCGTCTGAAGAGAGTGATCAGGAGTCTAATCCTGGAACCCCTCTCAATCTCGATGCCCCGGATGGGGACGCCATGGTAAACGATCTTATCTCAGCCATCAATAGACTGTTAGATATTTCTCCCCCAGCCCCTTCAGCAGAAGAGGCAGCGGCAGAGCAGGAGAAGTTTCGTTTCCTCTATCCCAAGCGTAAATTGAGTGCTTTGTTGGACCACTCTGACTTCAGAGAATCAATCCAGAAGCACGACGCTCATCCAGAAAGGCGTTTCTCTAAACGTTCTAGGGATACACGTTATCCTTTCCCCCCTGACGTGGTCAAGCGCTGGACCCAGTGTCCAAAGGTTGACCCCCCGATTTCCAAACTTGCAGCTAGATCCATAGTTGCAGTGGAGGATGGCGCTTCACTTAAAGATGCCAATGACAGACAGATGGACCTTTGGTTAAAATCTGTCTATGAAGCTATCGGCGCGTCGTTTGCTCCAGCATTCGCAGCCGTATGGGCACTCCAAGCTATTTCAGCTGGTTTAGCAAAAGTGGATGCTATCATACATCCAGCGGTGCCGCAAGTGGCGTCCCTTACCTCGCAGATGTCTGCGTTTGCGTCCTACGCTATCAATGCGGTCCTAGAATCTACCAGCCGCACCTCAATGGCGTCCACCAATTCGGTAGTTTTGCGCAGAGCCTTGTGGTTAAAGGACTGGAAAGCAGATGCTGGTTCCAAAAAATGTTTAACCAGCTTGCCATTATCTAGAGATAGACTGTTTGGCGAGCCATTAGCTGACATCATTAAACAGTCCAAGGGTAAAGACTCTTCCTTACCCCAGCCCAGACCAAGCAAACCTCAGCAGAAGAAGTGGCAGCAGAAGTTTCAGTCCTTTCGAGGTTCGGGCAAGACACAATTCTCCTCGTCCAAAGGGACTCAGAGGACGCAAAGAATCTCAGATTCCTGGCGGACTCACGCACGCCCCAAGAAAGCAAATGGAGGAACCGCTTCCAAAGCGGCTACCTCATGACTTCCAGCCCCCTCCCTCCGCATCTCCGGTCGGGGGCAGGCTCTCCCGCTTTTACGACATTTGGATGTCTCAGGTCAAAGACCGGTGGGTGACAGACATTTTGTCTCGCGGGTACAGAATCGAGTTCAGTTCTCGTCCTCCAGCTCGGTTCTTCAGAACCTCCCCACATCCAGACCGAGCAGATGCCCTGCTGCAGGCGGTGGGCTCCCTAAGAGCGGAAGGAGTAGTGGTTCCTGTACCGCCTCAGGAACAAGGGCGAGGGTTTTATTCCAATCTCTTTGTGGTTCCAAAAAAGGACGGCTCGTTCCGTCCTGTTCTGGACCTAAAACTGCTCAACAAACATGTGCACGCCAGGCGGTTCCGAATGGAAACTCTCCGTTCTGTCATTGCCTCAATGTCTCAAGGAGACTTCCTTGCCTCAATAGACATCAAAGATGCTTATCTCCACGTGCCAATTGCTACAGAACATCAACGTTTTCTACGTTTTGTGATAGGAAACGACCATCTGCAGTTCGTAGCTCTGCCATTCGGTCTGGCGACAGCCCCACGGGTCTTCACCAAGGTCATGGCGGCGGTGGTAGCAGTCTTGCACTCTCAGGGACACTCGGTGATCCCTTATCTAGACGATCTACTTGTCAAGGCACCCTCTCAAGAGGCATGCCAACTCAGTCTACATGCTACGCTAGAGACTCTACAGACTTTCGGATGGATCATCAACTTTCCAAAGTCAAATCTGTCACCGACACAGTCACTAACGTATCTTGGCATGGAGTTCCATACTCGAGCAGCGAGAGTGAAGCTTCCGCTGAACAAGCAGCGGTCCCTACAGACAGGGGTGCAATCTCTTCTTCAGGGCCAGTCGCACTCCTTACGGCGCCTCATGCACTTCCTCGGGAAGATGGTGGCAGCCATGGAAGCAGTTCCCTTTGCGCAGTTTCATCTGCGCCCACTTCAATGCGACATCCTCCGCCAATGGGACGGGAAGTCAACGTCCCTCGACAGGAAAGTCTCTCTTTCCCAGACGGCCAAGGACTCTCTACAATGGTGGCTTCTTCCCACCTCATTGTCTCAGGGAAGATCCTTCCTACCCCCATCCTGGGCAGTAGTCACGACAGATGCGAGTCTGTCAGGGTGGGGAGCAGTGTTTCTCCACCACAGGGCTCAGGGGACGTGGACTCCGCAGGAGTCCACCCTGCAGGTCAATGTTCTGGAAATCAGGGCAGTGTATCTTGCCCTACTAGCATTCCAACAGTGGCTGGAAGGAAAGCAGATCCGAATCCAGTCGGACAACTCCACAGCGGTGGCATACATCAACCACCAAGGAGGGACGCGCAGTCGGCAAGCCTTCCAAGAAGTCCGGCGCATTCTAATGTGGGTGGAGGACACAGCATCCACCATATCCGCGGTTCACATCCCGGGCGTAGAAAACTGGGAAGCAGACTTCCTCAGTCGCCGGGGCATGGACGCAGGGGAATGGTCCCTTCACCCGGACGTGTTTCAGGAAATCTGTCGCCGCTGGGGAGTGCCGGACGTCGACCTAATGGCGTCCCGGCACAACAACAAAGTCCCGGCATTCATGGCGAGGTCGCGCGATCAAAGAGCTCTGGCGGCAGACGCCTTGGTTCAAGATTGGTCGCAGTTCCAGCTCCCATACGTCTTCCCACCTCTGGCACTCTTGCCCAGAGTGTTACGCAAGATCAGATCCGATTGCAGCCGCGTCATACTCGTCGCCCCAGACTGGCCGAGGAGATCGTGGTATCCGGATCTGTGGCATCTCACGGTCGGCCGACCGTGGTCACTGCCAGACCGACCAGACTTACTGTCCCAAGGGCCGTTTTTCCATCAGAATTCTGCGGCCCTGAACCTGACTGTGTGGCCATTGAGTCCTGGATCCTAGCGTCCGCAGGATTATCTCAAGGAGTCGTAGCCACAATGAGACAAGCTAGGAAGTCAACGTCTGCTAAGATCTACCACAGAACGTGGAAGATTTTCTTATCCTGGTGCTCTGCACAGAGAGTATCCCCTTGGCCATTTGCATTGCCCATTTTTCTTTCCTTCCTGCAATCGGGGTTGGAAAAGGGCTTGTCGCTCAGCTCCCTTAAAGGGCAAGTCTCGGCACTATCTGTGTTTTTTCAGAAGCGTCTAGCACGTCTTCCTAAGGTGCGCACGTTCCTACAGGGGGTCGGTCATATTGTGCCCCCGTACAAGCGGCCGTTAGATCCATGGGATCTTAACAGAGTACTAGTTGCTCTGCAAAAGCCGCCCTTCGAGCCTCTGAAGGACGTTTCCTTTTCTCGTCTGTCACAGAAAGTGGCGTTTCTTGTTGCGATCACATCGCTTCGACGAGTGTCTGAGCTGGCAGCTCTGTCATCCAAAGCTCCCTTCCTGGTGTTCCACCAGGACAAGGTAGTGCTGCGCCCCATTCCGGAGTTTCTCCCTAAGGTCGTATCCTCGTTTCATCTTAATCAGGATATATCTTTGCCTTCTTTTTGTCCTCATCCGGTTCACCGGTATGAGAAGGACTTACGTTTGCTAGATCTGGTGAGAGCACTCAGAATCTACATTTCTCGCACGGCGCCCATCCGCCGTTCCGATGCACTTTTTGTCCTTGTCGCTGGCCAGCGCAAGGGGTCGCAGGCTTCTAAAGCCACCCTTGCTCGATGGATCAAAGAACCAATTCTGGAAGCCTACCGTTCTGCTGGGCTTCCGGTTCCTTCAGGGCTGAAAGCCCACTCAACCAGAGCCGTGGGTGCGTCCTGGGCATTACGACACCAGGCTTCGGCTCAACAGGTGTGCCAGGCAGCTACCTGGTCGAGTCTGCACACTTTCACCAAACATTATCAGGTGCATACCTATGCTTCGGCGGATGCCAGCTTAGGTAGAAGAGTCCTGCAGGCGGCAGTGACATCCCCGTAGGGGAGGGCTGTTTTGCAGCTCTAACATGAGGTATTTCTTTACCCACCCAGGGACAGCTTTTGGACGTCCCAATCGTCTGGGTCTCCCAATAGAGCGCTGAAGAAGAAGGGAATTTTGTTACTTACCGTAAATTCCTTTTCTTCTAGCTCTTATTGGGAGACCCAGCACCCGCCCTGTTGTCCTTCGGGATTCTTTTGTTGTTTGCGGGTACACATGTTGTTCATGTTGAACGGTTTTTTCAGTTCTCCGACGTTATTCGGAGTTAATTTGTTTAAACCAGTTATTGGCTTCCTCCTTCTTGCTTTGGCACTAAAACTGGAGAACCCGTGATACCACGGGGGGGGTATAGCCAGAAGGGGAGGGGCCTTACACTTTTTGGTGTAGTTGCTTTGTGTGGCCTCCGGAGGCAGTAGCTATACCCCAATCGTCTGGGTCTCCCAATAAGAGCTAGAAGAAAAGGAATTTACGGTAAGTAACAAAATTCCCTTCTTTGCGCAGTTTCATCTGCGTCCACTTCAATGGGACATTCTCCGCAAATGGGACAGGAAGTCGACGTCCCTCGACAGGAACGTCTCCCTTTCTCGGGCAGCCAAGGCCTCCCTTCAGTGGTGGCTTCTCCCTACTTCTTTGTCGAAGGGGAAATCATTCCTGCCCCCATCCTGGGCTGTGGTCACGACGGACGCGAGTCTGTCAGGGTGGGGAGCGGTCTTCCTCCACCACAGGGCTCAGGGTACCTGGACTCAGCCAGAGTCCTCCCTTCAGATCAATGTTCTGGAGATAAGGGCAGTGTATCTAGCCCTAAAAGCGTTCCAGCCGTGGCTGGAAGGCAGGCAGATCCGAATTCAGTCGGACAACGCCACGGCGGTCGCGTACATCAACCACCAAGGCGGCACACGCAGTCGGCAAGCCTTCCAGGAAGTCCGGCGGATTCTGCTGTGGGTGGAAGCCACAGCCTCCACCATATCCGCAGTTCACATCCCGGGCGTAGAAAACTGGGAAGCAGACTTTCTCAGTCGCCAGGGCATGGACGCAGGGGAATGGTCTCTTCACCCGGACGTGTTTCAAGAGATCTGTTGCTGCTGGGGAATGCCGGACGTCGACCTAATGGCGTCCCGGCACAACAACAAGGTCCCGGCATTCATGGCACGGTCTCAAGATCACAGAGCTCTGGCGGCAGACGCCTTAGTTCAGGATTGGTCGCAGTTTCGACTGCCTTATGTCTTTCCTCCTCTGGCACTGCTGCCCAGAGTGTTACGCAAGATCAGGTCCGACTGCCGCCGCGCCATCCTCGTCGCCCCAGACTGGCCGAGGAGGTCGTGGTACCTGGACCTGTGGCATCTCACGGTGGGTCAACCGTGGGCACTACCAGACCGACCAGACTTGCTGTCTCAAGGGCCGTTTTTCCATCTGAATTCTGCGGCCCTCAACCTGACTGTGTGGCCATTGAGTCCTGGATCCTAGCGTCTTCAGGGTTATCTCAAGAGGTCATTGCCACTATGAGACAGGCCAGGAAACCAACGTCCGCCAAGATCTACCACATGACGTGGAGGATCTTCTTATCCTGGTGCGCTGATCAGGGTTTTACTCCCTGGCCATTTGCCTTGCCCACTTTTCTATCCTTCTGTCACAAACCACCGGGGGGGTCACTCAGAAATCCCCCGCGCTGGCTACCAGTACGTCACAATCGGGGGGTAGCAAGGGGGTGTCACCCCTCCTTTATACCTCCCGACAGACAGAGCACATGACGCGCTCTCTAGCGCCCCTCTTATAGTCAGGCCAATTATGGAATTGCCCGACAATAAGCAAGGAGGCCGCTATACTACTTATGCCGATTATTGAAGGGTCCCCGGTGAGAGTAGGGTATATATTCCCCCGACCTCCGCGGGCGGAATATATAATATCTTCCCGAATCTCACTGGCCTCCCCACAATAATCCTTGGCACAACTCGCTGCCACCAACCGCTTCACGGTAACTATTAGCCGAACACACAGACGTGGGATTCAAGATCGAGATAACAGAACAGCCCAAGATTAATTATATAATTTAATCGCCTAAAGCACACTAGAAACTACAATATATACAATAGGGAATCTACAGAATATACAGTTATGTCAGAGTACAGTTACAGATAAAGCATGGTTTACAACAGGTATGCAATTCAATCAGTTACCTTGTGTGTCTGGCCACAGGGGGGCGCTGTAGACCAGGTTTCCAGGAACTCTCTCACAGGTCTGTCCCAACCAGGCCCCCGAGCAGAAGAACGCTGGAAAATGGCCGAAGTAGGGTTATCAACCTGGGCAGATCCAGGTCCCCTCCTACCTTAGTGACCTCACAGGGAAGCACTGCCACTCCCCCTGCATGGATCAGAATTATCCAGCAAAGGGGATTTTGGCTATAACTTTGCCTGGGAGCGTCGTAGGCAGACGCCAATGCTCTCATTGTGACAGTTATGAATTTAGCTACAGAACGAGGGGACTCATGACCTGTCTACGAGTTCCCATATGGCTGATATCACGCCTGGGGCATTTCCCAATGTCCTGCTCCCATAAAAAGGGGGTGCCGGCATCGTCCACATGCGGAGACACCATTTTTATGGTTGCCATATTTATCGGAAATATGGCTTGCGAGATATGAACCATTTTTTACTGGAGTCGTTCTGTCTGGCTATTTCCAGAGCCTTGCTAATTAGATAGCAGCTCCTACTACAGGGTGACGGCAGGGAGTCATCCTGTGTCCATTGTCCCAAAGCCACCTAATTTCCATATCACAGGACATGGCCATGGAGTTTGTTGCTAAACCAGTTGTGTGGGGGAAAGGGGGGTTGACACCAGGAGAGGGCTTCCTGACATACTTGAATATCATGATTTATCGTCATCTCTCCGGATTTACTTCACACCTCCCCCCTTTTGAGGGCGCTAGGGGGCAGCACACTCCGGTGTTCCCCCGTGCGCCCGTCCGCGACCTCTCCTTGTCGGGACAGCCCGTCTGCGTTACCGTGGTCACGGCCCCTTTTGTGGCGAATGGTGAAGTTGTATTGCTGGAGCGCAAGGCTCCATCGCAACAATCGCCCATTCGTCCCAGAGACGGTGTGCAACCAGCTGAGGGGATTGTGGTCCGTCTCCACGATGAAGTGGCGCCCGTATAGATAGGGTTGCAGACGCTGCAGGGCCCACACTATGGCCAGGCACTCCTTCTCCATTGTAGAATAGGCCACTTCCCTTGGCAACAGCTTCCTGCTCAGGTACAAGACTGGGTGCTCTTGGCTCGCAGAGTCCACCTGGCTGAGCACCGCACCGAGGCCGAAGTCACTGGCGTCGGTCTGTACTACAAACGGCCGCGTGAAGTCGGCTGCCTGTAGCACGGGCGGGCTGGACAGGGCGTCCTTTAGGGCCTGGAAGGCTGTCTCGCAGTCCACTGTCCAATCGACTGCAGAGGGCAGCTTCTTCTTGGTGAGGTCCGTCAAGGGCTTTGCCAGGCTACTATAGCATGGAACAAACCTCCTATAGTACCCAGCGGTCCCCAAGAAGGACATCACCTGCTTCTTGGTCCTGGGGGTGGGCCAGGATGCGATGGCCTCCACTTTCTCAGGCTCGGGCTTCAGTGTTCTCCCACCTACCCGGTGACCGAGGTACTGGACCTCGCTCATGGCCAGCTGACACTTTCCCGGCTTGATGGTCAAACCTGCCCGGTGGATCCGCCTGAGCACCTGTGCTAGATGCTCTAGGTGGTCCTCCCAGGTGGGACTGAAGACGGCAATGTCATCCAGGTACGCGGCCGCGTACCCTTCAAGTCCCTTGAGCAGGGTGTTGACCATCCGCTGGAAAGTGGCAGGGGCATTCCTCATCCCGAATGGCATCACCGTGGACTCGTACAGTCCAAATGGGGTAATAAAGGCAGAGCGTTCCCTGGCCTTGCGAGTCAGGGGGATCTGCCAATATCCCCGGCTCAGATCCATGATGGTCAGGTACTGAGCCCCGGCCAACTGATCGAGCAGGTCATCGATGCGTGGCATTGGGTACGCATCGGCGACCGTGACAGCATTGAGCCCCCTGTAGTCCACGCAGAACCGAGTGGTTCGGTCCTTCTTAGGGACGAGGACTACAGGCGAGGCCCAAGCGCTGTTGGATGCCTGGATCACCCCCAGCTCCAGCATCTCGTCAATCTCCTGGCGCATGTGTTGCTGCACCTCCAGGGAGACCCGATATGCTGAACGCCGGATCGGGGGATGATCCCCAGTGTCCACGTGATGGACAGCCAAGTCAGTCCTTCCGGGCTGGTTGGTAAACAACCCCCGGAAGGGGTGTAGGGTGGCCCACAGCTGGGACCGTTGGTCCTCCAAGAGCTGGTGGCCAACCTCTACATCCTCAATGGATCCGCCTGCCCTAACCTGGGCTAGCATATCCAAGAGGGTTTCCGCTTCTCCCTCCTCGGGCAGGTTGCACACGGGGAGCGCACATGCCTCCCGCTCATGATGTGCCTTCATCATGTTCACATGGAAGGGCTTCCGCCTTCCACGGGCAGGGTCCAGGGTGACCAGGTACGTCACAGGGTTGAGCTGCTGGTACACGAGGTATGGGCCTTCCCAGGCTGCCTGAAGCTTGTCCTGTGGTACGGGGACCAGTACCCACACCTTTTGACCCACTTGGTAGGTCCTCTCACAAGCGTTCTGGTCGTACCAACGCTTCTGATCGGCCTGGGCTTGAGCCATATTGTCGTGTACCAGTTGCGTCAAGGCCTGCATTTTGTCCCGGAAGCGCATGACATACTCGATAACCGACACTCCAGGGGTGGCCAAATCCCCTTCCCAAGCCTCTTTCACCAGAGCCAGGGGGCCCCGCACACGTCGCCCGTACAGGAGCTCAAACGGTGAGAATCCTGTTGAGGCCTGTGGAACCTCCCGGTAAGCAAATAACAGGTGTGGGAGATACCGCTCCCAGTCACGCCCATGGGAGTCGACCAACATCTTAAGCATCTGCTTCAAGGTGCCATTAAACCGCTCGCACAGGCCATTAGTCTGTGGATGGTACGGGCTGGCCACCAGATGTCGCACCTGGACTTGCTTACAGAGGGCCTCCATCAGCTGGGACATGAATTGGGTCCCCTGGTCAGTGAGCATTTCCTGGGGAAAACCCACTCGGGAGAAAATCTCCAGCAATGCGGTGGCCACCTTGTCAGCCCGAATGGACGACAAGGCCACTGCTTCTGGGTACCGGGTGGCATAGTCCACTACCGTCAGTATGAAGCGTTTCCCGGAGCTGCTGGGGATGGCCAGCGGGCCGACCAGATCCACAGCCACCCTCCTGAAAGGCTCATCGATGATTGGCAGAGATACCAGTGGGGCTTTGGGGCGTGGCCCCGCCTTCCCCACTCTCTGACAGGTTTCACACGAACGGCAGTAGGCAGCCACATCGGCCCCCATTTTTGGCCAGTAGAAATGCTGGTTTAACCTGGCCTTGGTCTTAGCGATCCCTAGGTGTCCGGCCATCGGAATCTCATGTGCGATCCGCAACAACTCCGTCCGGAACGGATAGGGTACCACCAACTGTCGGTCCCTGGGCCACGCCTCCGGTGAACCCTGCTGGACCGTGGCCCGGTACAGCCGTCCTTGGTCCCAGACCACTCGCTCCGGGTCCGAGTCCGAGGGAGGCTGTGCCGCCTGCTCCTTTAGAGCTTTCAGGCTGTCGTCAGCTTCTAACGCTGCCTGAAACTCCTGACTAGATGTGGCCAGAATCGACGAGACTGTCACATCTTCAGTCAGTACCCCGGGACCTGTGTCCTGGCCTCCACCTGACTCGGCTGCCACTTGGTCAGAAGGGGAAGAGCTATCGGACCTCCGGGAGGCCCCTTGGCTTCCAGCACTCCCACTGCGGGTGACAGCGGCCACAGCCGCTGCGACCGTGGGTCGTGCCTGCTCCTCCTCCGTTCCTGACCAAGTCGCCGGTTCAGGCAGACCTACCTGGCTTCCTGACACCCCGGTTGTGGGGGAACCATGCACCGAGATCTTACCTGGGAGCACTTCCGCTCCTGGACCGGCCCCAATCTCACCTGCCTGTTCCCCTCCTGCAGCAACAGAACCCCGCTGTGAAATCTCTGGGGACCCCACATTTGCTGTGGTAGCCCCCACCCCACACACTGGTCCTCCCCCTGCAGCACCCTGCTCTCTGCTTATCCCTGCAGAGGGCAACAGATCCCAGCTCACAGGCTGGTTACTTGCAGAGGCATTGTCACACCTTTCTCTGACCCCCTCCCCTGTCACAGCTGCAGCTGAGTGTGTGTCTATGGTGTCTATGCAAGCGGAAATATCAGAGTTCACTCCCTCCTCCCTTACATCATTCATAGATAACACATTAACATTGTCCGGAGGCATGTCAATACTGGCTGAAGGTTCAGCCCTTGGTTGGGGCCCAAACTGGGAGGTTATCTGCCCCAAATCTGTCCCAAGTAGCACGTTTGCAGGGATCCGATCAGTTACCCCCACCTCCCTCACCCCTCGCCCTGCGCCCCAGTCCACATAAATGTCAGCAACAGGCAGCGCCGGGTCAATGCCTCCAATCCCGGAGACAGCGAGGGTTTTTCCAGGGATCAAGTCTTGGGGGGACACCATCTCAGGCCGCACCAGAGTCACCTCCGAGGCGCTGTCTCGCAGTCCTATGGTCACAGACTGGCCGACGGTGACAGGTTGGAAGCTGTCCAGGGACCTACCACCACCCCCACCCACACAATACACCTTGGGCGGCCCTTGGGACGGGGACGGAGCCGGGGCCTTGGGACGCTGAGGGCACATGGCCTTGAAGTGTCCAGGTAGGTTGCACTGGTGGCACCGTCTTGGCTCTGCCACGGGCCTGGAGAGGGGAGTTGAGGGGGACACCCCCTGCAGTCTAGGGGCAGGTGGGGCAGTCGCAGAGTTCATCTTACCCCCTCTCCAGGTGCTGCTGGTGGCTGCTCTCCTGGCTTCAGGAGCCCGATTGTTGGTGTAGTCATCTGCCAGGGCAGCTGTAGCCGTGGATCCCTTTGGCTTCTGGTCTCGGATGAACTGGCGGAGATCCTCAGGGCAGTTCCACAAGAGTTGCTCCGTGATGAACAAGTCCAGGATCTCCGGTCCGGTGGAAAGCTGCAGGCCTTGGGTCCAGTGGTCGGCAGCTCGGGCAAGTGCCCGCCGGTGGTCAGCCCAGGAGTCCTTTGGTCCCTTCTGCAGCGTCCGGAACTTCTTGCGGTAGGACTCCGGGGTGAGGTTGTACTGTTGGATCAGGGCCCGCTTGATGGTGTCGTAGCCCTGATCCGCCTCAGCAGGCAAGTCCCCAAGGATATCCAGGGCCTTACCCCTTAAACGGGGGGTCAGGTATTTGGCCCACTGGTCCTTGTTCAGATGGTGCTGCAAGCAAGTCCGCTCAAAAGCAGTCAAGAAAGAGTCCAAGTCTCCATCCTTCTCCAGCACTGGGAAGTCCTCAACACGGACCTTTGGAAGTTTGGTGTCTTGAAGGTCACGTGTGGCTGATGAGGGCCGGAGCTGAGCTAGCTGCAGCTGGTAGTCACGCTCTGCCTGGCGCTCTTCACGCGCTGCCTGCCGCTCTGCCCTGCGCTCTGCCATGAGTATCTCGTAGGTATCCCGGTCTCCAGCCTGGAGAAGGGCCATAGCCATTTGAAGAAGGCTATCCGAGCCTCCCAGGCTCGGTGGAATGGCACGTGGTGATCTGCGGCCCGCTGCGGAGCCTGGTGCTTCACTGTCCATTGCAGAGCGGAGGGCTGGCATCTGGCTCGTTGAGGAACCTTGGGCGAGCTCCTCCTCATCTTGTCCAGCAGTCCCAGGTTGTGCGATGTCCTCTGCAGAGCTGTTCTCTGGCGTCGGGCTCCTGAAGGGCTCGTGGACAACCTCCTCATCGTCTCTGGCCTGAGCATCGGCCATTCCTTTGGCTTTGCTCCTGGTGCTATCAGCCATTGTTGCAGACTTTGGTCACTGACACAGAACTGACACCTGATGCCTCCACACACCTTACAGTATCTGCACTCTGACACTCTAGTGTTGAGCTAGTCTGAAGACCCCAGCAGCCACAGCTGCTGCAGGCAGTCTTTAGTGTCTGGGAGTATGGGTCTCACACTCACACACACTATTATCTCGATCCCACCGCTTGCCACCAATATGTCACAAACCACCGGGGGGGTCACTCAGAAATCCCCCGCGCTGGCTACCAGTACGTCACAATCGGGGGGTAGCAAGGGGGTGTCACCCCTCCTTTATACCTCCCGACAGACAGAGCACATGACGCGCTCTCTAGCGCCCCTCTTATAGTCAGGCCAATTATGGAATTGCCCGACAATAAGCAAGGAGGCCGCTATACTACTTATGCCGATTATTGAAGGGTCCCCGGTGAGAGTAGGGTATATATTCCCCCGACCTCCGCGGGCGGAATATATAATATCTTCCCGAATCTCACTGGCCTCCCCACAATAATCCTTGGCACAACTCGCTGCCACCAACCGCTTCACGGTAACTATTAGCCGAACACACAGACGTGGGATTCAAGATCGAGATAACAGAACAGCCCAAGATTAATTATATAATTTAATCGCCTAAAGCACACTAGAAACTACAATATATACAATAGGGAATCTACAGAATATACAGTTATGTCAGAGTACAGTTACAGATAAAGCATGGTTTACAACAGGTATGCAATTCAATCAGTTACCTTGTGTGTCTGGCCACAGGGGGGCGCTGTAGACCAGGTTTCCAGGAACTCTCTCACAGGTCTGTCCCAACCAGGCCCCCGAGCAGAAGAACGCTGGAAAATGGCCGAAGTAGGGTTATCAACCTGGGCAGATCCAGGTCCCCTCCTACCTTAGTGACCTCACAGGGAAGCACTGCCACTCCCCCTGCATGGATCAGAATTATCCAGCAAAGGGGATTTTGGCTATAACTTTGCCTGGGAGCGTCGTAGGCAGACGCCAATGCTCTCATTGTGACAGTTATGAATTTAGCTACAGAACGAGGGGACTCATGACCTGTCTACGAGTTCCCATATGGCTGATATCACGCCTGGGGCATTTCCCAATGTCCTGCTCCCATAAAAAGGGGGTGCCGGCATCGTCCACATGCGGAGACACCATTTTTATGGTTGCCATATTTATCGGAAATATGGCTTGCGAGATATGAACCATTTTTTACTGGAGTCGTTCTGTCTGGCTATTTCCAGAGCCTTGCTAATTAGATAGCAGCTCCTACTACAGGGTGACGGCAGGGAGTCATCCTGTGTCCATTGTCCCAAAGCCACCTAATTTCCATATCACAGGACATGGCCATGGAGTTTGTTGCTAAACCAGTTGTGTGGGGGAAAGGGGGGTTGACACCAGGAGAGGGCTTCCTGACATACTTGAATATCATGATTTATCGTCATCTCTCCGGATTTACTTCACACCTTCCTTCAATCTGGAATGGAAAAGGGTTTGTCTCTCGGCTCTCTTAAGGGACAAGTCTCTGCGCTCTCTGTCTTTTTTCAGAAGCGCCTAGCCAGACTTCCACAGGTTCGCACGTTCCAGCAGGGGGTTTGCCACATAGTCCCTCCTTACAAGCGTCCGCTAGAACCCTGGGATCTGAACAGGGTGCTAACGGCCCTTCAGAAACCACCTTTCGAGCCAATGAGGGATATTTCTCTTTCACGCCTTTCGCAGAAGGTGGTCTTCCTAGTGGCAGTCACTTCACTTCGGAGAGTGTCTGAGCTAGCTGCTCTGTCATGCAAAGCCCCCTTCCTGGTGTTTCACCAGGACAAGGTGGTTCTGCGTCCGGTTCCGGAATTTCTCCCTAAGGTGGTATCCCCTTTTCATCTCAATCAGGATATCTCCTTACCTTCTTTTTGCCCTCATCCAGTTCACCAATGTGAAAAGGATTTGCATTTGTTAGATCTGGTGAGAGCACTCAGACTCTACGTTTCTCGTACGGCGCCCCTGCGCCGCTCGGACGCGCTCTTTGTCCTTGTCGCTGGCCAGCGTAAAGGGTCGCAGGCTTCCAAGTCAACCTTGGCTCGGTGGATCAAGGAACCAATTCTTGAAGCCTACCGTTCTTCTGGGCTTCCGGTTCCTTCAGGGCTGAAAGCCCATTCTACCAGAGCCGTGGGTGCGTCCTGGGCATTGCGGCACCAGGCTACGGCTCAGCAAGTGTGTCAGGCGGCTACCTGGTCTAGTCTGCACACTTTCACGAAACACTATCAGGTGCATACCTACGCTTCGGCAGATGCCAGCCTAGGTAGGCGAGTCCTTCAGGCGGAGGTTGCCCACCTGTAGGACGGAGCCGTTACGGCTCTTTTACCGAGGTATTCTTTTACCCACCCAGGGACTGCTTTTGGACGTCCCAATTGTCTGGGTCTCCCAATTAGGAGCGAAAAAGAAGAAGGGAATTTTGTTTACTTACCGTAAATTCCTTTTCTTCTAGCTCCAATTGGGAGACCCAGCACCCGCCCCTGTTCCCTTCGGGCTGTTGTTCTTTTGTGTACACATGTTGTTCATGTTGAATTGTTCTTGGTTCATGGTTTTCAGTTCTCCGAACATCCTTCGGATTGAATTTACCTTAGACCAATTTATAAGTTTCCTCCTTCCTGCTTTTGCACCAAAACTGAGGAGCCCGTGATGCACGGGGGGGTGTATAGGCAGAGGGGAGGGGTTACACTTTTTAAAGTGTAATACTTTGTGTGGCCTCCGGAGGCAGAAGCTATACACCCAATTGTCTGGGTCTCCCAATTGGAGCTAGAAGAAAAGGAATTTACGGTAAGTAAACAAAATTCCCTTCTTTTCCTATTTTCCTCCTCTAAATTTGGGGTGCGTCTTATAATCCAGTACAGCAGCAAAAGGGATGAAGGGATGGGACTCCGCACCAATACTGTATGGTACCATACAGTATTGGTGCGGAGTCCCATCCCTTCATCCCTTTTGCTGCTGTCTTGGACTACGGACCTGCCTGTCCGGGGGATTGCGTGCGTCCATTCCCGCCTGGAGGTCATCACACGGGTGAGCTGAAAGCTACATTTTCTCTTATAATCCAGTGCGTCTTATAAAACGAAAAATACGGTGACTCCCTTTTGTGGATAGCCCCACTATATCATGTACCGGCGGTTAGGTTTGCGTACGGTAACCACTCCTTTTAAGCCTTCACAATTAACCCTTTCTGCTCTTTACAGCCGAATCACAAACTTGGTTGGCATCTGCTATAGAAAAAGAGCGAGCGGCAACGGAGGAGCTTCTGTCTGCGAAAACTCAAATCTCGGCCATCGAGTCCCAAAATAGCCTTCTCCGCCAAGAGAAGAGCCGCTATCAAGCGCAGCTAGAGGTGGAGAAGTCCAGGTTGTCAACTATGGAGGAGGAATACAGCAGGTATTGTAGGGGCAACATAGGGTCTCCCCATATTGCCAAACTGTGCATCCAAGTATCCTTTATGGCAAACCTAAAGAGGATGGTGGCACCATGTTTCTGCTGCACAGGAGCTTATGAAAAATGACTTTGTGACCATGTTGGTTCCTTGAGTGGTAGCTGCACACACACTGCACACGTCTGCTTGCTGTCAGTGAGTGGAAATATTCCCCAACATCTCTGCTTGCTGTCAGTGAGTTGGTTCCTTGAGTGGTAGCTGCACACATACACTAAGTATCTGTGCACTTCGGCATTTCTTGGCAAAATGTTGTCATTACTGCTACTCAATGCTTTATTATGACGACTAATGCAAAAATCATATAAAGTCCCACTGTCCAAACCCGTCCTTCACCAAGCAAAAATGGCATGTATATGAAGGATCGGGTCTCCCAAACTATTTTCTGGTCAGCAGCTTTGTCATCTATATTAAAGGGAAGGTGTCGTCAAAAAAAAAATGTTTTTTCAATAACTGAAAAAAAATGTAAAGTATTAATGTTTTAATATTATGTGTAAATATTTGATTTTAATCCAAAAAAATAAAAAAAATCATATTTTCCACTTTTAAACACTAGGGGGAGCAGCTGCTGAAATTCTACTGCAGAGGTACTGTAGAAATATCTCACATTACAGCTGCAGTAAAAGTGGTGCAATCTGCTCTCCTGTGTGTGATGTCACAGCTGCCCCTTGCAATCTGGGTGTTTACAACAGGATAAGGGAAGATGACGTTTAGGATCACAGTGCGGAGCCATTTTGTTGTGGCCACAGAGTGATCCCTCTTTCACACATCAGTTTTTTGCCATCAGGCACAATCGAGTTATTCTCCAACACGTCTGCTTGCTGTCAGTGAGTGTAAATATTCCCCAACATCTCTTTGCTATCAGTGAGCAGAAACATTCCCCATCATCTGTGCTTGTTGTCAGTGAATTGAAACATTTCCCACAACCTCTGCTTGCTGTCAATGAATGGAAACATTCCCCAACACATCTGCAGTGAGTGTAAATATTCCCCAACGTGTCTGTTTGCTGTCAGTGAGTGTAAATATTCCCCGACATCTCTGCTTGCTGTCAGTGAGTGGAAACATTCCCCATCATCTGTGCTTGTTGTCAGTGAAGTGAAACATTTCCCACAACCTCTGCTTGCTGTCAATGAATGGAAACATTCCCCAACACGTCTGTTTGCTGTCAGTGAGTGGAAACATTCTCCAACATCTCTGCTTGCTGTCAGTGAGTAGAAACATTCCCCATCAAGTGTGCTTGTTGTCAGTGAATTGAAACATTTCCCAACATGTCTGCTTGCTGTCAGTGAGTGGGAATATTCTCCAACATCTCTGCTTGCTGTCAGTGACTAGAAAACAATTGCGGGGGATCTGCCTCAATTTTTTTTAAAATCTAATAAATTTGACATATTTAGAACAGTCAAAGAAAAAAAAATATATTTTTTAAATTTGGTACGTGACAAGAAAAGTCTCAAGTTTAGCTCCTAGCTGTCACAGCTCTGTAACTTTTTGCCATATCACATTTCAGGATAAAAAGTCTTCAGTGTATTGGTGTTGCAGTTCATTTATCTGACCACTAGATGGCGCCAGACACTGTACATATCGCGTTCTTCATCTCTATAGATGCCAGTTATCTTTTCTCATCTCCATTCTCATGGTTCTGACGCATTTTTTTTCTTTATTCATCAGAAATCAAGTGGAACTGGAGAATCTGAAGATGGAATACAGGAAAACGGGGGAAGAAGCCAGAAGAGAAAAGGTGAGATTGTGTTTCTGCTTCCTTAGTGCATCTTTTGTATGCTGGACCCTGTTCAAACTCGGACGTTGTTTGCAGGCTTTACTAAACAGCCAACTAGAGATGGAGAAGATGAGAGTGGAACAGGAGAAAAAGAAGGTCATGCTGGCCCAAGAGGCTGCCAAAGAAAAGGTAATGCTCGTCTCCACTGCGATTGCTCCCATCAGACTCCATTTTAAAGGGATCCTGACACCAGATTTGGGGCCTATAAGCTGCGGCCACCACCAGTGGGTTCTTATACACAGCATTCTAACATGCTGTATATAAGAGCACAGGCCGCTGTGTAGAATGTAAAAATCACTTTAGGTGCGGAGCGGTGCAGACTGGTCGGATGGGAGTCTCCGTTCTCTAGTATCGGCGCCTCCTCTTTCAGCCATCTTTGTCCTCCTTCTTCTGAAGCCTGGGTGCATAACGCATCGTACGTCATGCACACGCACCAGCATTGAGGTCCTGTGAAATTGTGAAAATTAAAAGTTTGCAGCCCGTGACACACATTGTGCCTCCATTTAGCAGATTTGCTGTTTTTCTGTTCTGATTTGTCAGTGTAATTTCACGTTCACGTTCATCCATCTAAATGACTTTTGCTTATTTGCTAAGGAGCGTAAATCTTACGGATTTCCCACCCCTGAGACTGGTGCCACCACACCGACATTGTCCCGCTCCAGTTCGATCAGTGGTCCGGATTTGGCAGGGTTACAGACCTCCCTCCTATCACAGGTAATGAACTTTCTTTTATTCTTTGTCCTATTATATATTTCCCCATTGCTGATTTTCCATCACTTACTGTCTCTTGCACTCTTGGCGCTGCAGAGATGGTGCTGTGACTATAGGGGTATATAGATGACGTTGTGGGGGTATATAGATAACGTTGTGGGGGTATATAGATGACGTCGTGGAGGTATATAGATGACGTCGTGGGGGTATATAGATGACGACGTGGGGGTATATAGATGACGGCGTGGGGGTATATAGATGACGACGTGGGGGTATATAGATGACGACGTGGGGGTATATAGATGACGACGTGGGGGTATATAGATGACGTCGTGGGGGTATATAGATGACGTCGTGGGGGTATATAGATGACGTCGTGGGGGTATATAGATGACGTCGTGGGGGTATATAGATGACGGCGTGGGGGTATATAGATGACGGCGTGGGGGTATATAGATGACGTCGTGGGGGTATATAGATGACGTCGTGGGGGTATATAGATGACGCAGTGGGGGTATATAGATGACGGCGTGGGGGTATATAGATGACGGCGTGGGGGTATATAGATGACGGCGTGGGGGTATATAGATGACGGCGTGGGGGTATATAGATGACGACGTGGGGGTATATAGATGACGACGTGGGGGTAAATAGATGACGACGTGGGGGTAAATAGATGACGGCGTGGGGGTATATAGATGACGGCGTGGGGGGTATATAGATGACGGCGTGGGGGGTATATAGATGACGGCGTGGGGGGTATATAGATGACGGCGTGGGGGGTATATAGATGACGGCGTGGGGGGTATATAGATGACGGCGTGGGGGGTATATAGATGACGGCGTGGGGGTATATAGATGACGGCGTGGGGGTAAATAGATGACGACGTGGGGGTAAATAGATGACGGCGTGGGGGTATATAGATGACGGCGTGGGGGTATATAGATGACGGCGTGGGGGTATATAGATGACGGCGTGGGGGTATATAGATGACGGCGTGGGGGTATATAGATGACGGCGTGGGGGTATATAGATGACGGCGTGGGGGTATATAGATGACGGCGTGGGGGTATATAGATGACGCAGTGGGGGTATATAGATGACGCAGTGGGGGTATATAGATGACGCAGTGGGGGTATATAGATGACGGCGCGGGGGTATATAGATGACGACGCGGGGGTATATAGATGACGACGCGGGGGTATATAGATGACGACGCGGGGGTATATAGATGACGACGCGGGGGTATATAGATGACGACGCGGGGGTATATAGATGACGACGCGGGGGTATATAGATGACGACGCGGGGGTATATAGATGACGACGCGGGGGTATATAGATGACGACGCGGGGGTATATAGATGACGACGCGGGGGTATATAGATGACGACGTCTGGGTATATAGATGACGACGTGGGGGTAAATAGATGACGACGTGGGGGTAAATAGATGACGACGTGGGGGTAAATAGGTGACGACGTGGGGGTAAATAGATGACGACGTGGGGTATATAGATGACGACGCGGGGGTATATAGATGACGACGCGGGGGTATATAGATGACGACGCGGGGGTATATAGATGACGACGCGGGGGTATATAGATGACGACGCGGGGGTATATAGATGACGACGCGGGGGTATATAGATGACGACGCGGGGGTATATAGATGACGACGCGGGGGTATATAGATGACGACGCGGGGGTATATAGATGACGACGCGGGGGTATATAGATGACGACGCGGGGGTATATAGATGACGACGCGGGGGTATATAGATGACGACGTCTGGGTATATAGATGACGACGTGGGGGTAAATAGATGACGACGTGGGGGTAAATAGATGACGACGTGGGGGTAAATAGGTGACGACGTGGGGGTAAATAGATGACGACGTGGGGTATATAGATGACGTTGTGGGGGTATATAGATGACGTTGTTGGGCTTGATGTGGCTTATCTTCCTGTAGCTGTGATCGTCCATTAATTCTGAGCTTTTACACCTTCTGTTTTCTATACTTATAGGAGGATTCCCATGATCCGCTTTGTGGCCCTATGAACATGTCGGTCGGCAGCAGCAGCAACCTGTACGACGCGGTGAGGATGGGAGCCGGCTCCAGCGTCATCGAAAATTTACAGTCTCAGTTAAAATTGAGAGAAGGAGAAATTGCACAGTTGCAGGTAATACTTTTTTTTACTGAAAAGGGTTGTCCAGGCTTGATACACTTGTCTGTGGTGTGGTGCGCACACTGTCAGGATTCCCCAGTATTACCGGTATTTTTTTTGCAATTTTTTTTTTATTTTTATATTAAGAAATTGCTAAAATTTTGCAGTTTTCCCTTTTGGCGACGGTCCCTCATTATTCATTATTACACATCACTAATTTTTTACGGACATCAATGGTTTAGTTTCTTTGCCCCTGTGCAGTGGATTGGTTGTTACCGACATCTGGTGAGAAATTCATATCAATAGAACCTTTTAGAAATATATTTAATTAAGAGTTAAACTACCTACCAATAGATGCAGCGGGTGAAATAAGCATTGAACGTCATTAATTTCCTAAGTATTGAGGTTCTATATTTCGCCTTCATTTACAAATCCGTTTTTCTTCGGCGCTCCATTGGGAGACCCAGACGATTGGGTGTATAGCACTGCCTCCGGAGGCCACACAAAGCAATTACACTAAAAAGTGTAAGGCCCCTCCCCTTCTGGCTATACACCCCCAGTGGGATCACTGGCTCACCAGTTTTCTGCTTTGTGCGAAGGAGGTCAGACATCCACGCATAGCTCCACTGTTTAGTCAGCAGTAGCTGCTGACTATATCGGATGGAAGAAAAGAGGGCCCATATGGGGCCCCCAGCATGCTCCCTTCTTACCCCACTTGTGGTTTGTAAGGTTGAGGTACCCATTGCGGGTACGGAGGCTGGAGCCCACATGCTGTTTTCCTTCCCCATCCCCCTGAGGGGCTCTGAGGAAGTGGGATCTTACCGGCCACCAAGCCCTGAGGCCGGGCTCCATCCACAGACCCATAGAACCTGCTGGATGTGGAGCGGGAGTGCCGTTCAGGGACAAGGCCCTGCAACTTTCAGGTACTCTGTGTCCCCGTATGGCAGGCCACGCACACCCCAGGCTTGCTGGGTGTGCTAGTGCGCCGGGGACGGTAGCGCTGTGCGCTGGGCTTATAGTCCCCGCAGATTACTGGGGGACTTTATGTGTGTGGATCGCCGCGCCGACCGCCCCTGGAGCGGCGGCGCAGCTGCGACTTGTAGTGCGCCGGGGACGCGCCGACCGCGCTTTTACGGCGGCGGCGCTTCTAACTTTAGTCCCCGGTTTTCTGCGGCCTAGCTCCGCTTCGTTAACGCCCCCCACCCTGTCAATCAGGGTAGGGGAGAGACGTTGTTCAATCGGCAGCGCCGAGGGCTGGAGCACGATTTACATGCTCCAGCCCTCTCACTGAGCACAGTAGGACACAGGCTTCGCGCTTTTTCTCTGTGCACGCCCTAGGCCCGCCCCCAGGCTTGCAGCTCCCCAGGACGCCGGCAGCCATTATACACATGCAGTCTGGCTGGAGAACGGACGCAGGCTCTGGGGGACCCAGGCTAGGGGTTTCTGGCGACCACACACCCGCGTTTAGCGGGCGGTAAGCAGCACATACGTGCGGCCCCACTAGTGCCACAGTGTTATATTTTTCGCTGTACCAGATATATTTATATACTGCACTGTACGGTCGCTTCTTGGCTGTACACCCTATATTGCTTTGAGGAGACAACAGCATGTCATCCGCAAAACGCAAGGGTGCCAAGGCACGGGCTGTATACACGGCTTGTACAGCATGTGGGGCTAATCTACCAGCAGGCTCCAACGACTCTCATTGTGTGCAATGTTCAGTCCCAGTGGCACTTCGGCAGCCAGAGTCTATGGTGATGGTAGCCCAGGCAGAGACGCCTGTGAACCCTGCCCCGGTGACGGGGACAGAATTTGCAGTCTTTGCTGATAAAATGTCTGTGACTATGACAAAAATCCTGGAGACCTTGCAGTCCAGGCCAGTTGCTCAGACCATAGACACTGCTGTGTCTATGTTCCCCGGTCCCCCTCAGTTGGAACTAATCCGTACTTCAAGGGGGTCCCAGGCATCACAGGCTGAGGGCTCTGACTCCGATGACAGTCCCAGTCCGCCTAAGCGAGCTCGCTGGGAGAGACCCTCCACGTCATCACGCGGATCAGGGTCTCAGCGAGAAGGGTCCCTATATGATGGTTCAGAGGTGGGTGATCAGGAGTCTTGTCCTGACGCCGCACTCAATTTGGATACGCCAGATGGTGACGCCATGGTAAATGACCTTATAGCGGCCATCAATAGGCTGTTGGATATTTCTCCCCCAGCCCCTTCTGCAGAGGAGGCAGCTGCACAGCAGGAGAAATTCCATTTCCTGTATCCCAAGCGTAAATTGAGTACTTTTCTGGACCACTCTGACTTCAGAGAATCCATCCAGAAACACAATACTTATCCGGACAAGCGTTTTCTTTTTCGCTCCTAATTGGGAGACCCAGACAATTGGGTGTATAGCTATTGCCTCCGGAGGCCACACAAAGTATTACACTTAAAAGTGTAAGGCCCCTCCCCTTCTGGCTATACACCCCCAGTGGGATCACTGGCTCACCAGTTTTGTGCTTTGTGCGAAGGAGGCAACACATCCACGCATAGCTCCACTGTTTAGTCAGCAGCAGCTGCTGACTATGTCGGATGGAAGAAAAGAGGGCCCATACAGGGCTCCCAGCATGCTCCCTTCTCACCCCACTTCATGTCGGAGGTGTTTGTTAAGGTTGAGGTACCCATTGCGGGTACGGAGGCTGGAGCCCACATGCTGCTTTCCTTCCCCATCCCTTTTTACAGGGCTCTGGGTGAAGTGGGATTCTATCGGTCTCCAGGCACTGAGGCCGTGCTCCATCCACAGCCCCTGGTATCTGCTGGACATGGAGCGGAGTATCTTCAGGGACATGGCCCTGCTACATGGAGGTACTCTGTGTCCCTGTGGGGACCGCGCAGACACACGGCAGCACTGCTGGGTGTGTTAGTGCGCCAGGGACAGCGGCGCTGTCCGCACTAGTGCCATCGCACACCACAGCGTTGCTGGGTGTGTTAGTGTATTGGGTGACTACTGCGCTAACCGCCGCTGCCATTTTTATTTAAGGCGCCGCTGGGATTTGTGGTGCGCCGGGGACTTCCGCGCCGGCCAGCACTGATATGCCGGCCGCGCTTATTAACTCGAGTCCCCGGCTTCTGGGCCTAGTCTCCCTTCGTTACCGCCCACAGGCCTGACAGTCAGGGTAGGGGCGTGACGCTGCATAGCACAGCAGCGCTGAGAGCTGGAGTATGTTTTGCATACTCCACCCCTCTCACTGTGTGCACTGTGAAACCGGATTCCCGCACTTTCTCAGGCACGCCCACGGCTTCCTTCTCTGCACAGGACGCCGGCAGCCATTAGTGTCAGTTTCTGTACGATACAGAGACAAGTGTGGAAGACCCTGGCATTCTGATAGTCACACAATCGCTGCAACAGGCGTTAGGCAGCACCTGTGGTGCTAACCCCACTAGTGCAGAAGTGCACTTATAGATATGCTTGTACTATATACATTGCACTGTTTGGTCGCACGTTGTATATACCCTCCTGGATTGTGCGGAGGAGTTATCAGCATATTCTCTGTGTAAAACAAAGGTGCAGAACCACATGTTTTTCTATGCAGCCGGTACAGCATGTACGGCTATACGGCCGGCAGGTTACATAGCCCCCATTGTATCCAACTCAGCCGGAGTCTCTGCTAATGGCCAGAGGATGAGGACGGTGTCTGCAGTATTTACTGACAGATTTTCTGAGACTATGGCTATGATACTAGAAGCCTAGCAGTCCGGACATGTCTCTCACAACATGGGCACTGTTGAATCATTGATCCATGGCCCCCCTCAGTGTGAACAACTAACAGCTCCGGGAATGTCACACGCATCCCAGAGTCACGGCTCTGCACAGACGTCAGTCCCAGACAGCCTAAGCGGGCTCACTATGAGCGGCCCTCGGTTTCATCAGGGTCCTAGCAGAAGGACTCTCTGTGTAATGAGGCGGAAGTAGCGGCTCAGGAATCTGATCCTGAGACCGCTCTCAATCTGGATACACCTGATTGTGACGCCATAGTAAATAATCTTATAGCGTCCATCTATAGAATGTGGGTTATTTCTCACAGCTCCTCCAGTGGAGGAGTCAGCTTCACGTATTTTTCTGGACCACTCTGCCTTCAGAGAGGCAGTCCAGGAACACCACACTTATCCAGATATGCGCTTCTCCAAACGGCTTAGGATACACGTTATCCCTGCCCCCTGACGTGGTCAAGGACTGGACCCAGTGTCCCAAGCGGCATCCTCCAATCTCCAGGCTTGTAGCTAGATCCATAGTTGCAGTGGGAGATGGAGCTGCACTTAAAGATGCCACTGACAGACAGATGGATCTCTGGTCTAAATCCATCTATGAGACTGTCGGCGCACCGTTGGCTCCAGCATTCTCACCCTTGGGGCACTCCAAGCTATTTCAGCTTGTCTTACACAGATTGACACGGTTACACGTACATCTGTGCCGCAGGTGGCATCCTTAACCTCTCAAATGTCTGCATTTGTTTCTTACGCGATTCAGGTTGCCCTAGACTCTGCGAACCGTACGGCAGTAGCCTCCGCTGCTCCGTGTTTTTAAGCAGAGCCTGGTCTGCTCGTTAAGTGAATGGAAGGCAGATTCTGCTTCCAAAAAAGGGTGCTTAACCAGTTGCCCTTTTTTCTGCTGACCGGCTGTTTGGTGAGCGTTTGGATGTAACCATTAAACAGTCCAGGGGTAAGGATTCATCCTTTCCTCAGCCCGGACACAACAAACCCCAACAGAGCAGGAGGCAGTCGGGGTTTCGGTCTTTTCGAGGCTCGGGCAGGTCCCATTTTTCCTCGTCCAATGTGGACTCAAAAGGATCAGATTCTTGGCGGGCTCAGTCACGCCCAAAAAAGAGACAGTCTGAAAACCCGCTTCCAAGGCGGCGTCCTCATGACTTGCGGCCTCCTCTCTCCGCATCCTCGGTCGGTAGCAGGCTCTCCCGCCTTGGCGATATTTAGCTGCCATAGGTCAAAGACCGTTGGGTGTGAGACATTCTGTCTCACGGGTACAGGATAGAGCTCACTTCTCGTCCTCCAACTCGATTCTTCAGAACTTCTCCACCTCCCGGCCGAGCCGCTGCTCTTCTGCAAACAGGGTGCACTCTATAGGCAGAAAGAGTGATGACCCCCGTTTCTCTTCAGGAACAAGGTCACGGTTTTTACCCCAAATTATTTGCGGTGCCTATAAGAACGGGCCGTTCCGTCCCGTTCTGGATCTAAAACTGCTCAGCAAGCTCGTGGACACCAGGCGGTTCCGGATGGAATCCCTCCGCCATGTCATCGCCTCAATGTCCCAAGGAGATTTCCTAGCATCATTAGGCATCAAGGATGCTTATCCACACGTGCCGATTGATCCAGAGCACTAGCGTTTCTACGCTTCGTTATAGGAGACGAACACCTTCTGTTCGTAGCTCTACCTTCCGGCTAGCGACAGTCCCACTGGTCTTCGCCAAGGTCAGGGCAGCAGTAGTCACAGTCCTGCACTCTCAGGGTCACTCTGTGATCCCATATTTAGACGATCTACTTGTCAAGGCACTCTCTTAGGAAACATGCCGACACTGCCCGAACGTTGCGCTGGAGGCTCTCTAGAGTTTTGGGTGGATCATCAACTTTTTAAAGTCAGATCCGACCCCGACCCTATCGCTAACATATCTAGGCATGGAGTTTCATACTCTCTCAGCGATAGTGCAGCTTCCGCTAGACAAACAGCATTCACTACGGGCTGCAATCTCTTCTTTAAGAACCAGTCGCACACATTGAGACGCCTCATGCACTTCCTACGTAAGATGGTAGCAATGGAGGCAGTTCTTTTCGCGCAGTTTCATCTGCGTCCACTACAATGTGACATTCTCCGCCAATGGGACGGGGAGTCGACCTCCCTCAACAGAGTCGTCTTTCTTTCTCAGGCGGCCAAGGAATCTCTACGGTGGTGGCTTCTTCCCACCTCATGGTCAAAAAGAAGGTCCTTCCTATCCCCATCCTGGGCGGTAGTTACGACAGACGCGAGTCTATCAGGGTGGGGAGCAGTTTTTCTCCACCACAGCGCTCAGGGTACGTGGACTCAGCAAGAGTCCACCCTTCAGATCAATGTTCTTGAACACAGAGCAGTGTATCTTGCCCTACAAACTTTCCAACAGCAGCTGGAAAGCAAGCAAATCCGACTTCAGTCGGACAACTCCACAGCGGTGGCATACATCAACCACCAAGGAAGAACGCGCAACCGGCAAGCCTTCCAGGAAGTCCGGCAGGTTCTGATGTGGGTGGAAGACACGGCATCCACCATATCCACAGTTCACATCCCAGGCGTGGAAAACTAGGAAGCTGCCTTCCTAAGTCGCCGGGGTGTGGCCGAAAGGGTATGGTCTCTTCACCCGGACGGGTTTCAGGAGATCTGGCGCCGCTGACAGAGGCCGGACGTCGATCTAATGGCGTCACGGCACAACAACAATGTGCCAGCTTCATGGCACGGTTTCACAATCATCGAGCTCTGGCGGCAGACGCCTTAGTTCAGCATTGGTCGCAGTTCCAGCTACCTTATGTGCCACCTCTGGCATTGTTGCCCAGAGTGCTGCGCTAGATCAGGACCGACTGCGGCCACGCCATCCTCGTCGCTACAGATTGGCCGAGGATGTTGTGGTTCCCGGTTCTGTGGTGCCTCACGGTAGGCTAACCGGGGGCACTACCAGACCATTCAGACTGGCTGTCTCAAGGGCCATTCTTCCATTTGAATTCTACGGCCCTCAACCTGATGGTGTGGCATTGAGTCCTGGAACCTAGTGTCGTCAGGATTACCTCAGAACGTGGTTGCCACCATGAGACAGGCTAGCATACCAACGTCCGCCAAGATTGACCACTGGACGTGGAAGATATTCTTATCTCGGTGCTCGGCGCAGGGTGTTTCTCCCTGGCCGGTTGCATCGTCTATGTTTCCTTCCTTCCTGCAATCTAGGTTGGAAAAAGGGTTGTCGCTCAGTTCCCTTTAGGGACAAGTCTCAGCGCTATCTGTATTTTTTCAGAAACGACTTCCTCAGGTACGCACGTTCCTACGGGGAGTTTGTCTTCTCAGCACTCCGTACAAGCGGCCGTTAGAGCCCTGGGATCTGAACAAGGTTCTAATTGCTCTCCAGATGCCGCCTTTCGAGCCTTTGAAAGAGGTCTCCCTTCCCGCTTTTCTCGGGAAGTGGCCTTCTAGTAACGGTCTCGTCTCTTAGGAGAGTTTCCGAGCTAGCAACGCTCTCATACAAATCTCCCTTCCTGGTCCTTCACCAGGACAGGGTAGTTCTGCGTCCGATTCCGGAATTTCTCCCTAAGGTGGTATCCCACTTTCATATCAATCAGGATATCACCTCACCTTCTTTGTGTCCTCGTCCAGTCCATCAATTTCAGAAGGATTTGCATCTGTTGGTTCTGGTGAGAGCACTCAGGTTCTACTTCCCGCATGGCGCTCCTGCGCCACCCGGATGCACTCTTTGTCCTTGTCGCTGGTCGGCGTAAACAGTCGCAAGCTTCTGAATCCACCCTGGCTCGGGGGATCGAGGAACCAATTCTTGAAACCTACAGTTCTACTGGGCTTCTGGTTCTCTCAAGGCTGAAGGCCCATTCTACCAGAGCCGTGGGTGCATCCTGGGCATTACGGCACCAGGCTACGGCTCAGCAGGTGTGTCAGGCACCTACCTGATTGAGTCTGCATACTTTTACCAAGCATTTTCAGGTGCATACCTACGCTTCGGCAGACGCCAGCCTAGGTAGATAAGTCCTTCAGGCGGCGATTGCCCACCTGTAGGAAAGGGCTGTTTGACGGCCCTATCACGAGGTATTCTTTTACCCACCCAGGGACTGCTTTTGGACGTCCCAATTGTCTGGGTCTCCCAATTAGGAGCGAAAAAGAAGAAGGGAATTTTGTTTACTTACCGTAAATTCCTTTTCTTCTAGCTCCAATTGGGAGACCCAGCACCCGCCCTGTTTTCTCGGGGTTTTTCCTGTTTTTTCGGGTACACATGTTGTTCATGTGGTATGGTTCAGTTCTCCGATGTTTCCTCGGATTGAATTGGTCTTTAAACCAGTTATTGGCTTTCCTCCTTCTTGCTTTGGCACTAAAACTGGTGAGCCAGTGATCCCACTGGGGGTGTATAGCCAGAAGGGGAGGGGCCTTACACTTTTAAGTGTAATACTTTGTGTGGCCTCCGGAGGCAATAGCTATACACCCAATTGTCTGGGTCTCCCAATTGGAGCTAGAAGAAAAGGAATTTACGGTAAGTAAACAAAATTCCCTTCTTTCTAAACGCCTTAAGGATACACGTTATCCTTTTCCCCCTGACGTGGTCAAACGCTGGACCCAGTGTCCAAAAGTGGACCCTCCAATATCCAGGCTTGCAACTAGATCCATAGTTGCAGTGGAGGATGGGGCTTCACTTAAAGATGCCAATGACAGACAGATGGACCTTTGGTTGAAATCTGTCTATGAAGCTATCGGCGCGTCGTTTGCTCCAGCATTCGCGGCCGTGTGGGCGCTCCAAGCTATTTCAGCTGGTCTGGCACAGGTGGACTCTCTCATACGTCCAGCAGTGCCGCAAGTGGCGTCCCTAACTACGCAAATGTCTGCGTTTGCGACCTACGCTATCAATGCGGTACTGGACTCTACGAGCCGTACCTCAATGGCATCCGCCAACTCTGTAGTTTTGCGCAGGGCCTTGTGGTTAAAGGAATGGAAAGCAGATTCTGCTTCTAAAAAATGTTTAACCAGCTTGCCATTATCTGGAGACAGACTGTTTGGTGAGCAATTGGCGGAAATCATTAAACAGTCCAAAGGTAAGGACTCCTCCTTACCCCAGCCCAGATCAAGCAAACCTCCACAGAGGAAGTGGCAGTCAAAGTTTCGGTCCTTTCGAGGCTCGGGCAAGCCCCAATTCTCCTCGTCCAAAGGGACTCAGAAAGAGCAAAGGAGCTCTGATTCCTGGCGGGCTCACTCACGCCCCAAGAAAGCAACCGGAGGTACCGCTTCCAAGGCGGCTGCCTCATGACTTTCGGCCGCCTCCCTCCGCATCCTCGGTCGGTGGCAGGCTCTCCCGCTTTTGCGACATTTGGCTGCCACAGGTCAAAGACCGGTGGGTAACAGACATTTTGTCTCACGGGTACAGGATAGAGTTCAGTTCTCGGCCTCCGCCTCGGTTCTTCAGAACTTCCCCACATCCCGACCGAGCAGATGCCCTTCTGCAGGCGGTGACTTCTCTAAGAGCAGATGGAGTGGTGGTCCCTGTTCCTCTTCAGGAACAAGGTCAAGGTTTTTACTCCAATCTCTTTGTGGTGCCAAAAAAGGACGGCTCATTCCGTCCTGTTCTGGACCTAAAACTGCTCAACAAGCATGTGAACGCCAGGCGGTTCCGGATGGAATCCCTCCGCTCAGTCATTGCCTCAATGTCTCAAGGAGATTTCCTAGCATCAGTAGACATCAAGGATGCTTATCTCCACGTGCCGATTGCTACAGAGCACCAACGCTTTCTACGCTTCGTGATAGGAGACGACCATCTTCAGTTCGTAGCTCTGCCATTTGGTCTGGCGACAGCCCCACGGGTGTTCACCAAGATCATGGCGGCAGTGGTAGCAGTCTTGCACTCTCAGGGACACTCTGTGATCCCTTACTTGGACGATCTACTGGTCAAGGCACCCTCTCAAGAGGCATGCCAACTCAGCTTGACTGTTGCACTGGAGACTCTCCAGACGTTCGGGTGGATCATCAACTTCTCAAAGTCAAATCTGTCACCGACCCAGTCACTAACGTATCTTGGCATGGAGTTTCATACTCTCTCAGCGATAGTGAAGCTTCCGCTGGACAAGCAGCGGTCTCTACAGACTGGGGTGCAGGCTCTCCTTCAAGATCAGTCGCACTCCTTAAGACGCCTCATGCACTTCCTTGGGAAGATGGTGGCGGCAATGGAGGCGGTTCCGTTTGCGCAGTTTCATCTGCGCCCACTTCAATTGGACATTCTCCGCCAATGGGACGGGAAGTCAAAATCCCTGGACAGGAAAGTCTCCCTTTCCCAGACGGCCAAGGACTCTCTGCAATGGTGGCTTCTTCCCACCTCATTATCACAGGGAAGATCCTTCCTACCACCGTCTTGGGCGGTGGTCACGACAGACGTGAGTCTGTCAGGGTGGGGAGCAGTTTTTCTCCACCACAGGGCTCAGGGTACGTGGACTCAGCAGGAGTCCACCCTTCAGATCAATGTTCTGGAAATCAGAGCAGTGTATCTTGCCCTACTAGCCTTCCAGCAGTGGCTGGAAGGGAAGCAGATCCGAATTCAGTCGGACAACTCCACAGCGGTGGCATACATCAACCACCAAGGGGGGACACGCAGTCGGCAAGCCTTCCAGGAAGTCCGGCGGATTCTGATGTGGGTGGAAGCCACGGCCTCCACCATATCCGCAGTTCACATCCCCGGCGTAGAAAACTGGGAAGCAGACTTCCTCAGTCGCCAGGGCATGGACGCAGGGGAATGGTCCCTTCACCCAGACGCGTTTCAGGAAATCTGTCGCCGATGGGGAAGGCCGGACGTCGACCTCATGGCGTCCCGGCACAACAACAAGGTCCCAACCTTCATGGCACGGTCTCGCGATCAAAGAGCGCTGGCGGCAGACGCCCTAGTGCAAGATTGGTCGCAGTTCCGGCTCCCTTATGTGTTTCCACCTCTGGCACGCTTGCCCAGAGTGCTACGCAAGATCAGATCCGATTGCAGCCGCGTCATACTCGTCGCTCCAGACTGGCCGAGGAGGGCGTGGTATCCGGATCTGTGGCAGCTCACGGTCGGCCAACCGTGGGCACTACCAGACCGACCAGACTTACTGTCCCAAGGGCCGTTTTTCCATCGGAATTCTGCGGCCCTGAACCTGACTGTGTGGCCATTGAGTCCTGGATCCTAGCGTCTTCAGGATTATCCCAAGGGGTCGTTGCCACCATGAGACAGGCTAGGAAGCCCACGTCCGCTAAGATCTACCACATAACGTGGAGGATATTTTTATCCTGGTGCTCTGCTCAGGGAGTGTCTCCCTGGCCATTTGCATTGTCTACCTTTCTTTCTTTCCTGCAATCTGGGTTAGAAAAAGGTTTGTCGCTCGGCTCCCTTAAAGGTCAGGTCTCGGCGCTATCCGTCTTTTTTCAGAGGCGTTTGGCACGCCTTCCTAAGGTGCGCACGTTCCTACAGCGGGTTTGCCATATCGTACCCCCGTACAAGCGGCCGTTAGATCCATGGGATCTGAACAGGGTACTAGTTGCCCTCCAGAAGCCGCCCTTCGAGCCTCTGAGGGAGGTTTCACTTTCTAGACTATCACAGAAAGTGGTTTTTCTGGTAGCGATCACATCTCCTCGGAGAGTGTCTGAGCTAGCAGCACTATCATCCAAGGCTCCTTTCCTGGTCTTCCACCAGGACAAGGTAGTGCTGCGACCCATTCAGGAGTTTCTCCCGAAGGTGGTATCCTCTTTTCATCTTAATCAGGATATCTCTTTGCCTTCGTTTTGTCCTCATGCAGTTCATCGCTATGAGAAGGATTTACATTTGTTAGATCTGGTGAGAGCACTCAGAATCTACATTTCCCGCACGGCGCCCCTGCGCCGCTCGGATGCACTCTTTGTCCTTGTCGCTGGCAAGCGCAAAGGGTCGCAGGCTTCCAAAGCCACCCTGGCTCGATGGATCAAAGAACCAATTCTTGAAGCCTACCGTTCTGCGGGGCTTCCGGTTCCATCAGGGCTGAAGGCCCATTCTACCAGAGCCGTGGGTGCATCCTGGGCATTACGACACCAGGCTACGGCTCAACAGGTGTGCCAGGCAGCTACCTGGTCGAGTCTGCACACTTTCACCAAACATTATCAGGTGCATACCTATGCTTCGGCGGACGCCAGCCTAGGTAGAAGAGTCCTGCAGGCGGCAGTTGCCTCCATATAGGGGAGGGCTGTCTTGCAGCTCTAACATGAGGTATTTCTTTACCCACCCAGGGACAGCTTTTGGACGTCCCAATCGTCTGGGTCTCCCAATAGAGCGCCGAAGAAGAAGGGAATTTTGTTACTTACCGTAAATTCCTTTTCTTCTAGCTCCTATTGGGAGACCCAGCACCCGCCCTGTTGTCCTTCGGGATTTTTGGTTGTTTTTCGGGTACACATGTTGTTCATGTTGAACGGTTTTCAGTTCTCCGAGGTTACTTCGGAGTGAATTTGTTTAAACCAGTTATTGGCTTTCCTCCTTCTTGCTTTTGCACTAAAACTGGTGAGCCAGTGATCCCACTGGGGGTGTATAGCCAGAAGGGGAGGGGCCTTACACTTTTTAGTGTAATTGCTTTGTGTGGCCTCCGGAGGCAGTGCTATACACCCAATCGTCTGGGTCTCCCAATAAGAGCTAGAAGAAAAGGAATTTACGGTAAGTAACAAAATTCCCTTCTTTTTTTTTTTTTCTTTCAGCTTGAAATTGGAAGTTTGGAAAAAACTCGCTCCATCCTCGCTGAGGAGGTCGTCAGGGTGAATAATCTGAATGACGATCTGGAGGAGAAGGTGAACGAGATCCCAAAACTGCGGCTACAGATGAGGGTATGTATCTGTCTGGTGGGTCACAAGTGGATATCCTTATTGGACACATGTATACTTTTACCTTGTAGGATAAATAGGTGGTCCGGGCTTTAGATATGGATGACCTTGTCCTTAGGATGGGTCTTCAATATCTGATCAATGGAGGTCTGACGCCGGCACATCCACCAGTCGGGTGTTTGCAGCTCCAGATGTAAACTGGGTAGTGTGGCACCGCAGCGTCTGACACTGTGTTGTGGCCGTTCTTGGACAATTTTGGTTTTTCTTTCTTCCTTTAATATTTTAGGCTTAAAAAAACCAAAACAAAATATACTTTTCAATTTATAAGATGCACTGGATTATAAGACACACCCCAAATTTAGAGAGAAAAAAAGGGGGGAAAAAATATGGGGTCTGTCTTATGATCCGATGGTGTCTTACCAGAGGAGGGGCAGCAGCGGTTGTGGAGTGGGGTCAGAGGAGGCAGGGGTGGTGCTGGAGTAGGGTGATGCTGCGGGCAGTGCAGCCGGTGTCCCAGATGCTCGCTGCGGGCGGTGCAGCCGGTGACCCAGATTCTCGCTGCGGGCGGTGCAGCCGGTGTCTCAGATTCTCGCTGCGGGCGGTGCAGCCGGTGACCCAGATTCTCGCTGCGGGCGGTGCAGCCGGTGTCTCAGATTCTCGCTGCGGGCGGTGCAGCCGGTGTCTCAGGATCTCGCTGCGGGCGGTGCAGTCGGTGTCCCAGATGCTCGCTGCGGGCGGTGCAGTCGGTGTCCCAGATGCTCGCTGCGGGCGGTGCAGTCGGTGTCCCAGATGCTCGCTGCGGGCGGTGCAGTCGGTGTCCCAGATGCTCGCTGCGGGCGGTGCAGTCGGTGTCCCAGATGCTCGCTGCGGGCGGTGCAGCCGGTGACCCAGATGCTCGCTGCGGGCGGTGCAGCCGGTGACCCAGATTCTCGCTGCGGGCGGTGCAGCCGGTGTCTCAGATTCTCGCTGCGGGCGGTGCAGCCGGTGTCTCAGATTCTCGCTGCGGGCGGTGCAGCCGGTGTCTCAGATTCTCGCTGCGGGCGGTGCAGCCGGTGTCTCAGATTCTCGCTGCGGGCGGTGCAGCCGGTGTCTCAGATTCTCGCTGCGGGCGGTGCAGCCAGTGTCCCAGATGCTCGCTGCAGGCGGTGCAGCCGGTGTCCCATATGCTCGCTGCGGGCGGTGCAGCCGGTGTCCCAGATGCTTGCTGCGGGAGCTGGGAGGCATGAGGAGCATTCAGAAACTGTCGACGGTGCAGGCTTTAAAGAAATGGCGCCCGGATGCAGCGCGTGCACAGATGGAGCTCTTAAGCCGAGAGATCCATCTACGCACGCGCCGACTCCGGGCGCCATTATTTGAAGCCCGCACCGCCGACATTTTCAGAATGGCGTCTTCTGCCTCAACACTCGCAGCCAGCACGGCGCACAAGGCCCGCAGCATCCCCTGTGACCCCTCTCCACCTCCCTCCCGGTAAGCTACATTCGGATTATAAGACGCACCCCCTCATTTTCCTCCCAAATTTTCGGGAGAAAAAGTGCATCTTAGAATCCAATAAACACGAATTCTTTAACCCTTTCATGACCTTTGATGTACTTGTACTCAATATATTTGGCACCTAGAATATGGGATCCATTACAAATCCTTTTTTTTTTTTGTGCACATTTTCAGGATTTGGACCAGCGATACAACACCATCCTGCAGATGTACGGCGAGAAAGCCGAGGAGGCCGAAGAGCTGCGCCTGGACCTGGAGGATGTAAAGAACATGTACAAGACCCAGATAGATGAACTATTACAACAAAGACTGAATTAGTTTATTAGAAGAAGCCGCGATCTATTCCCCCAGAAGAGATTTTAATCAGAAAACTTTATTCCCTTCTGTAAATGTCAGCCCTAGTCCTCTGTATAAACCCTGTACATTCAGAGATGATTTTTATTTGCCGCATGTCCATATGGCGTCCTGATTCTCTCCCTTTAAGGCCTGATATTGCTGTTTAAATTATTATTTGTGTAGTATGTAAATTTGCTTGGGTCTTAATCAAGACATTTTTACGGTCCCTAAAATACAAAAACACTATATATATGAGCCGCAATTATTTTTTTTTATTTTTTTTTTTTTTTGTTATTTGCAATTGAACCAGCGAGCGGTTGTTAAAGGGGTTGTCTCAATTTATTAAATTAATTGCAAAAGTGCTTTGAAAAACAAGCAAGTTTGCAATTTACAACTTACTAAAATCCTCTCCCTTCTCAAACATAGAGACATTTTATAGTTTACTGCTCGTTGCCTGGGTTACCGGCCACCGCTGCTGACTTTCAGAAGTGGCCGGTCTTCTAGGCACAAGACCTGAAACTGGACAGATCACTGGATCCCACCAGCTTCAATGCCCCTGTGCTCTTTTGCCCGTAACATGGGAGGGAGATGAGTTTGGGATCAGCAGCACAACCATTGCCGGTTCTCCGAACGGTCGATCTTTAGGATCATGCTTTTCCGTTGCAAGCAGTAAGGCTACTTTCACACTTCCGGTTTTTGCAGTGCGGCTCAAAAACCTATGCAACGGATGCAGCGAAAAAAAACGGATCCGTTGCATAAGTTTTTCCATACGGCCCATCCGTTTTTTTGACGGATGCGGCTTGATACTGAGCATGCGCAGTGCAAAAAACCACATCCGGCGGCCATAGGCTTGCATTTTAAATCGTGCCGGATCCGGCGCGATGCGTTTTTTTTTTTGTCGCACAAAAAAACGTGCCAGGCAACTTTCCATCCGGTCGCCGCATGGGCTAAATATGCCGCATCCGGCAAAAAACGGACGCAACGCAAGGCCATGCGGCACAATACGGCGCTAATGCAAGTCTATGCCGAAAAAAACGCAACCGGCGGCAAAAAAAACCCGGTTGCGTTTTTCCTGCAAAGCACCGTATTGCGCCGCACAGCAAAAACTGGATGTCTGAAAGCAGCCTTAGCCGCCAGATGAGAAGTGTGCGCCTAAACACAGAATATGAGCACGCCCCTTTAAACTTCCACAGCCCTAAGTTGCAAAAGATATAATGTACAATGACTGGCGCTAGATATTATGGAGTAGGTATATTAAAGGGTGTGTATACTTTTGTAACCGGTTTTATTCCTATATTTGTTCTAAAACAACAAATGAATGAACTTTGCTAATAATCCTACTTAAATATACTTTCTCTCTCGCCTCATTGGGGGGGGACACAGGACCATCATGGTCCTGTGTCCCCCCAATGAAGGCTCCGAGAAAAAGATTTTACGGTGAGTACACAAAAATCTTACTTTACCGTTTAGTGTTTACAGGTACTGTGCAGAGCCATGTGTCCCTATTGATACAGATAAGCCCTGCGTCGTCTGATCTGCTAGGCAATCTTCCTCTCATCTTTCCCACATTTCTTGCTAATACCTTAGAAAAAAAAAAAAGTAGGAGGGGGAGGATCAGACAACATAGGGTTTGTTTTGTAGTCTGTTACCATGGAGACACATAACCTGTATAGGAGCTGGGGAGACAAAACCAGTAGAAATTAGGAATGGAAAAAAAAAAGTATTACTTAAGTTGAAGAAAGACCTAGGTCCATCTAGTTCATCCTTCCTCCACCAAGTCTACATTTTCTCCTTAAGTCACTTATTACCAACAGTCGTGTAGTGAGGAAATCATCCAGCCCTGATATAAATCTGTTATAGTATCTGCCATTACTACCTCTTGTGGTCGGCATTCCACAGTCTGACTGCTCTAACTGTAAAGAACCCTTTCCTATTTAGCTGCCAGTGTAAAAAGTAAAACAAAAAAATGTCAATATGGACATTTCCTTTTAAGAAGCTTATTTTTTTTTTCTGTTCCCGGGATTGTCACCAGTGACCTCGGGCTGATGTAGTGACTCCTCTGCTTACAGCCAGGTAATAACCTATTGTATTGTTCCCACGTCTCCCAGGACCAGATGTAACAGATGTGAACGACGCCCAATAATTTACATTTGATGATGAAACCCTTTAAAAATGGTTTAAGAATCCATCTTATAATTTTCTAGTTTGCACCTTTGCACTTTAAAGGGGGGTTCTCCGCTATGGACGATCCCCACTTGTTAGAAGGGTCCTTGACAATAAACTGATGGTAAAGTGACGCTGTGCGATCAGGTGTCATTTGTGGGGAAAGCTTGGAATGTGTTGAGTTTCCCTGCAGCGCCTCCGCAGGGGAAGCTAAGAATTACACGTCGACTGGTCATATCAATGGGTTGTCTGCCACGCAGGAGGTCCGAGGGGCGAGACGTTTGTAGCCGCTCTCCACAATGCACAGGATGAACATTATGAACACAAATGTTTCGTTAAAACCTGGAACCAAGGTGTCGCCCTGACCCGGTGTTGTGCAGAAAACTGTGCCACCTACACCGAGAAGTATCCGGACTGCTCCAGTGGGAGGAATGGCACCAAAAGAGGACTCTACTTCATCCCTATTGTGATGGGGTTCCAGTAGTCGGATGCTACTCATCCCTTATTAGAGGCATGCTGTAATGAATTTCCATTGGTAATTGATTTAAAAGAGATGTTCAGCTTGCAGAACAAGAGGTGACATGCTCCACTTATAGCAGATACTGTCGCTCCTTCAGAGTCCAGTGGTGGCGGCTTTATACCGCTCCATCCGACGCACGGCATTGTGCTTGGTGATGTACAACTTGGCATTATGCTTGGTGATGTACGGCTCGGCATTGTGCTTGGTGATGTACGGCTCAGCATTGTGCTTGGTGATGTACGGCTCAGCATTGTGCTTGGTGATGTATGGCTCGGCATTGTGCTTGGTGATGTATGGCTCGGCATTGTGCTTGGTGATGTATGGCTCGGCATTGTGCTTGGTGATGTATGGCTCGGCATTGTGCTTGGTGATGTATGGCTTGGCATTGTGCTTGGTGATGTACGGCTCGGCATTATGCTTGGTGATGTACGGCTCGGCATTGTGCTTGGTGATGTACGGCTCGGCATTGTGCTTGGTGATGTACGGCTCGGCATTGTGCTTGGTGATGTACGGCTCTGCATTGTGCTTGGTGATGTGCGGCTCAGCATTGTGCTTGGTGATGTACGGCTCTGCATTGTGCTTGGTGATGTACGGCTGCTGCAGCTGCTTGGCCATGAAGCTCCCGGCGAGCGCAGTGTTTGTGATGATGTTACCAGAGGAGGTCTGGACTCTGCAGTTATGGGGTCAGCAGAGCGGTGGGGACTTTTCTGTCCTCTGCTCAGCACTCGGCCCCCCCGCTCTGTAACGTTACAGGGTCTCCACTTTGTGGCTTGGTTGCTGCGGCTCCTTCCACTTCTCAATAATATCACTCACAAGTGATGGGGAAGATTCAGGCGGAAGAAACGTCACTGACTTGTTATCCCACAGTGGCTCCTATTACAGGACGCGCTGGTATCAGTGAGCTCTGTACCACCGGCTGTTCTGTAAAGGCAGATGGTTGGGGGGTGGGGGGGCAGAGATTATACACTGGGGATGAGACGTTATACAGTGGCGGAGAGTGGCTGGATATTATACTCTGGGGGGTGGCAGGCCAGATGTTATACATTGGGGAGGGGAGGGGATGGATCTTATACACCAGGAGTGAGGGGCCCAGATGTTACCAGCTGTGGGGGGTGTATATCATACACTGAGGGGTGAGGGGGTTGGATGGAAAAGCCTGAATTTGCTGATTAAGATGTGTGTCCAATCACTTGTTTCCATGTGCTGCGGTTACACGTCTGCCCTCCCGGGGGCTGCTGGACTTTTGCGGTGGGTGGAAGCCAAACTGCTGACAGTCCCTGGCCCTGACTTCACTGATCCAATGGACATCAGGAAGGAGCGAGGGCATGAAACAAAAGTTATCCAGGGCCAGTCTAGGTCGGGGGCGACCACCCTGTGCTCTGCATTGTCAGTTGGTTGGTATCGTATGCTTGGTCTGCCTATAATTCTAAATGGGGGAGATGAGGACCCCTTATTCTCCCACTAGGATGGATTGGAGACGCCACCTGTCAGACAAATTTTGTCTCGGATGGTAATGCCACTTTCTATATTTTATTGCCCACCCAGATGGCAATTGGGCATTTGGACCAGAAAAGGGGCCTATGGTGGTGGTGGTGTGTGGGGGGTCTAGGGCGTGCTATGGGCATCAAAACACTAGATGCCAGGCATCGTCATGGGCAGCACCAGGCTCTAGCCATCAAAGCACTGGGCGCCAGGGATCGTGATGGGCAGCACAAGGCTGTAGACACCAAACCACAGGACGCCAGGGATCGTGATGGGCAGCACCAGGCTGTAGACACCAAACCACAGGACGCCAGGGATCGTGATGGGCAGCACAAGGCTGTAGACACCAAACCACAGGACGCCAGGGATCGTGATGGGCAGCACAAGGCTGTAGACACCCACCAAACCACAGGACGGCAGGGATCGTGATGGGCAGCACAAGGCTGTAGACACCAAACCACAGGACGCGAGGGATCGTGATGGGCAGCACAAGGCTGTAGACACCAAACCACAGGACGCGAGGGATCGTGATGGGCAGCACAAGGCTGTAGACACCAAACCACAGGACGCCAGGGATCGTGATGGGCAGCACCAGGCTGTAGACACCAAACCACAGGACGCCAGGGATCGTGATGGGCAGCACAAGGCTGTAGACACCAAACCACAGGACGCCAGGGATCGTGATGGGCAGCACAAGGCTGTAGACACCCACCAAACCACAGGACGGCAGGGATCGTGATGGGCAGCACAAGGCTGTAGACACCAAACCACAGGACGCGAGGGATCGTGATGGGCAGCACAAGGCTGTAGACACCAAACCACAGGACGCCAGGGATCGTGATGGGCAGCACCAGGCTGTAGACACCAAACCACAGGACGCCAGGGATCGTGATGGGCAGCACAAGGCTGTAGACACCAAACCACAGGACGCCAGGGATCGTGATGGGCAGCACAAGGCTGTAGACACCCACCAAACCACAGGACGGCAGGGATCGTGATGGGCAGCACAAGGCTGTAGACACCAAACCACAGGACGCGAGGGATCGTGATGGGCAGCACAAGGCTGTAGACACCAAACCACAGGACGCGAGGGATCGTGATGGGCAGCACAAGGCTGTAGACACCCACCAAACAACAGGACGGCAGGGATCGTGATGGGCAGCACAAGGCTGTAGACACCAAACCACAGGACGCGAGGGATCGTGATGGGCAGCACAAGGCTGTAGACACCAAACCACAGGACGCGAGGGATCGTGATGGGCAGCACAAGGCTGTAGACACCAAACCACAGGACGGCAGGGATCGTGATGGGCAGCACAAGGCTGTAGACACCCACCAAACCACAGGACGGCAGGGATCGTGATGGGCAGCACAAGGCTGTAGACACCAAACCACAGGACGGCAGGGATCGTGATGGGCAGCACAAGGCTGTAGACACCAAACCACAGGACGGCAGGGATCGTGATGGGCTGCACAAGGCTGTAGACACCAAACCACAGGACGCGAGGGATCGTGATAGGCGGCACCAGGCTGTAGACACCAACCCACAGGACGCCAGGGATCATGATGGGCAGCACAAGGCTGTAGACACCAAACCACAGGACGCGAGGGATCGTGATAGGCGGCACCAGGGTGTAGGCACCAAACCACAGGACGCCAGGGATCGTGATGGGAGACACTAAACCACAAGTCACCACAACTTTGAGCAATATTAACCCCTAGATACAAGTGTATTAGGGGCAAAATATAGGGGGCTTCTACTTGAAAGGGGACATTAACCCCTTCACACATTGGGGTTATTGCTTGTACTTGCCCGAACAGTCTTTCTGAGCTGACTGAGTCTCTTTAAGTGAAGCAGTTGCTTTGTGACTTCCATTGAGTTGGGTTGCTATGGTAACATGAGGCCCACTGAAGCCTCTGGCCGCCATCTTTGTACTCCCAGGAAGTCCAGCCACAGTCATCTGTCGATACTGCAACACCGGAGCATACAGTAAAAGCAGGGTCTACAATACATGCTTAAAAAAAAAAAAAGCAGAGTCATAATGAAAAAATAAAATGAAATTAAAATTAAAATTAAAAGACACACATATATACACCGATATACAGTACTGACCAAAAGTTTGGACACACCTCATTCAAAGAGTTTTCTTTATGTTCATGACTCTGAAAATTGTAGATTCACATTGAAGGCATCAAAACTATGAATTAACACATGTGAAAGGAAATACTTAACAAAAAAGTGGGAAACAAAATGTCATATTCTAAGTTCTTCAAAGTAGCCACCTCTTGCTTTGATTACTGCTTTGCACACTCTTGGCATTCTCTTGATGAGCTTCAAGAGGTAGTCACCGGAAATGGTCTTCCAACAGTCTTGAAGATGTTCCCAGAGATGCTTAGCACTTGTTGGCCCTTTTGCCTTCACTCTGAGGTCCAGCTCACCCCAAACCATCTCGATTGGGTTCAGGTCTGGTGACTGTGGAGGCCAGGTCATCTGGCGTAGCACCCCATCACTCTCCTTCTTAGTCAAATAGCCCTTACACAGCCTGGAGGTGTGTTTGGGGTCATTGTCCTGTTGAAAAATAAATGATGGTCCAACTAAACACAAACCGGATTGAATAGCACGCCGCTGCAAGATGTTGTGGTAGCCATGCTGGTTCTGTATGCCTTCAATTTTGAATTAATCCCCAACAGTGTCACCAGCAAAGCACCGCCACACCATCACACCTCCTCCTCCATGCTTCACGGTGGGAACCAGCCATGTAGAGTCCATCCGTTCACCTTTTCTACAAAGACACGGTGGTTGGATCCAAAGATCTCAAATTGGGACTCATCAGATCAAAGCACAGATTTCCACTGGTCTAATGTCCATTCCTTGTGTTCTTTAGCCCAAACAAGTCTCTTCTGCTTGTTGCCTGTCCTTAGCAGTGGTTTCCTAGCAGCTATTTTACCATGAAGGCCTGCTGCACAAAGTCTCCTCTTAAGGCTGGAAACACATCTATGCGAGTAAAATCGGTCTGACTGGGCTGAAAAAAACTCGGCTGATTTTAGCTCACGTTAGGTGCGAGTGCAATGCAAGTGCGATGCTATTTCTGAATAAATTAATGATTTTACTAGCGTGTGCAATGCGTGTGTAATGCGTGTGTAATGCGTATTTTTTACTATGTCATCTGCCATTCAGCGCTGCTACATGGCCGCTGACAGCAGACACAGACAGCCATGTAGCAAAGCTGAATAGCAGATGACAGCAGACACAGACAGAGCCGCACTGTCAGAATGAACTCGGGTGAACTTCACCCGACTTCATTGTCATGCTGCGGCTCTGTCTGTGTCGCGTCCTGATTAGCGGTCATCAGTGAAGGGCTCACCGGTGACCACTAATCCCCCGAGTGACTGAAGTTAGCAGCCCTCTCTCATACTCACCGATCCCCGGCGCCGCGCTGCGCTGCACGGCGTTCACACTGCTGCGGCGGCTTTTATTGTTTTGAAAAAGCCGACCGCTCATTAAACAATCTCGTATTCCCTGCTTTCCCCGCCCACAGGCGCCTATGATTGGTTGCAGTGAGACACGCCCCCACGCTAAGTGACAGGTGTCTCACTGCACCCAATCACAGCAGCCGGTGGGCGGGTCTATACTGTGCAGTGAAATAAATAAATAATTAAAAAAAATGGCATGCGGTCCCCCCCAATATTAATACCAGCCAGATAAAGCCATACGGCTGAAGGCTGGTATTCTCAGGATGGGGAGCCCCACGTTATGGGGAGCCCCCCAGCCTAACAATATCAGCCAGCAGCCGCCCAGAATTGCCGCATACATTATATACGACAGTTCTGGGACTGTACCCGGCTCTTCCCGATTTACCCTGGTGCGTTGGCAAATCGGGGTAATAAGGAGTTATTGGCAGCCCATAGCTGCTACTAAATCCTAGATTAATCATGTCAGGCGTCTATGAGACACCCTCCATGATTAATCTGTAAATTACAGTAAATAAACACACACACCCGAAAAATCCTTTATTAGAAATAAAAAACACTAACACATTCCCTCAATACCAATTTAATAAGCCCCAAAAAGCCCTCCATATCCGGCGTACTCCACGGACCTCCAGCGTCGCTTCCAGCATGAAGGTGACAGGAGCTGCAGAAGACACCGCCGCTCCGGTCACCTCCAAGCAGCAACTGAAGACAGCCGCGCGATCAGCTGAGCTGTCACTGAGGTTACCCGCTGTCACTGTTGGAGGATCCAGCGGTGGCCGCGATTAACCTCAGTGACAGCTCAGCTGATCGCGCTACTCACCTCAGTTGCTGCTTGGAGGTGACCGGAGCGGCGGTGTCTTCTGCAGCTCCTGTCACCTTCATGCTGGAAGCGACGCTGGAGGTCCGTGGAGTACGCCGGATATGGAGGGCTTTTTGGGGCTTATTAAATTGGTAATGAGGGAATGTGTTTGTGTTTTTTATTTCTAATAAAGGATTTTTTCGGGTGTGTGTGTTTATTTACTGTAATTTACAGATTCATCATGGAGGGTGTCTCATAGACACCTGACATGATTAATCTAGGATTTAGTGGCAGCTATGGGCTGCCATTAACTCCTTATTACCCCGATTTGCCAACGCACCAGGGCAAATCGGGAAGAGCCGGGTACAGTCCCAGAACTGTCGCATATAATGTATGCGGCAATTCTGGGCGGCTGCTGACTGATATTGTTAGGCTGGGGGGCTCCCCATAACGTGGCGCTCCCCATCCTGAGAAAACCAGCCTTCAGCCATATGGCTTTATCTGGCTGGTATTAAAATTGGGGGGGACCGCACGCCATTTTTTTTAATTATTTATTTATTTCACTGCACAGTATAGACCCGCCCACCGGCTGCTGTGATTGGTTGCAGTGAGACACCTGTCACTCAGCGTGGGGGCGTGTCTCACTGCAACCAATCATAGGCGCCTGTGGGCGTGGAAAGCAGGAATACGAGATTGTTTAATGAGCGGCCGGCTTTTTCAAAATAGTAAAAGCCGCCGGAGCAGTGTGAATGCCGTGCAGCGCCGCACCGGAGATCGGGGAACGGTGAGTATGAGAGAGGAGGGGAAAATGACCAACAGACTGTGAGAGAGGGACAGAGATAGTGACGGACCGACAGAGAGAGAATAGAGACCGAGAGGGAGAGACTGACTGACAGAGAATAGTGATTGACAGACATTGTGAGACATCGCTCGTTTCCAGTGTTTTAGGAAACCTGCGAGAAATGTATTTAGAAAATCGCATGTCACTAGGATGGTGTGAGTGCCGTCCCGTGACATCCGATTTTTTACACGCTCCCATAGACTTGCATTGGAGAAACTCGCAGTAGAAAACTCGCAAAAAAGCAGCATGCTGCGATTTTTTTCTCAGTCCGATTTGGACTGAGAAAAAAATCGCAGATGAGAGCTGAATCATTCACTAACATGTGTCCGATTCCAATGCGAGATTTTCTCGCATTGCTCTACTGCGAGAAACTCGCAAGTGAGAAGCAGCCCTTACAGTTGTTCTAGAGATGTGTCTGCTACTAGAACTCTGTGTGGCATTGACCTGGTCTCTAATCTGACCTGCTCTTAACCTGCGATTTCTGAGGCTGGTGACTCGGATAAACTTATCCTCCGCAGCAGAGGTGACTCTTGATCTTCCTTTCCTGGGGCAGTCCTCTTGTGAGCCAGTTTCTTTGTAGCATTTGATGGTTTTTGCCACTGCACTTGGGGACACTTTCAAAGTTTTCACAATTTTTCGGACTGACTGACCTTCATTTCTTAAAGTAATGATGGCCACTCGTTTTTCTTTACTTAGAATTTGTATTATGGCAAGAAAAAAAGCAGCCAACAGTCTATTCAGTAGGACTATCAGCTGTGTATCCACCAGACTTCTGCACAACACAACTGATGGTCCCAACCCCATTTATAAGGCAAGAAATCCCACTTATTAAACCGGACAGGGCGCACCTGTGAAGTGAGAACCATTTCCGGTGACTACCTCTTGAAGCTCATCAAGAGAATGCCAAGAGTGTGCAAAGCAGTAATCAAAGCAAAAGGTGGCTACTTTGAACACACTTTTTTTGTTAAATATTTCATTCCACATGTGTGAATTCATAGTTTTGATGCCTTCAATGTGAATCTACAATTTTCAGTCATGAAAATAAAAACTTTTTGCATGAGGTGTGTCCAAACTTTTGGCCTACTGTATATAGATACATATATATATGTATATATATATATATATATATATATATATATATATATATATATATATATATATATATATATAAAAATATGTTGTATTCATCGGCTTAGAGAAGAAAATTAAATGTCAGAATTGCCTTTTCGGAAAAAGGCAGGAATCGATCAAAACGTCATTTGTACCCCCAAAATTATATGTATAATTTTTTACTGCACAACGAGCGCAAATAAAATCCACAACGCGATGGAGAATGGAATTGCATTTTTTTATTACTATCCACTTTTGGTACATCACATGGTAAAGTGAATTATATCATTGAGAACTACAGTAAAAATTAAAAAAAAGAAGGATTAATAATAAAAAAAAATAAAAAAAAAAATGTTTAGAGGATAAAGGAAAGAAAAAAAATGGAGCAAAAAAGCAAGAACAAAGCTCGAGCGGTGGTGAAAGGGTTAAAACTGCTCATTGGTCCAAAGCAGCCGCCACTAGTGAGCAGCAGGGGGCGCTGTGCACCGATCCCGCCCCGGTTTCCCCCAGACGCTGCAGGCTTCTATGACGTCACCGCACACAGGGCGGGGCTCCGCTCCTCCCGGTCTTCTCCTCTCCGGGCTTCCGGCGGTGACGCTCCCCCCTCCAGCAATAATACATACAGCCGGAGACTGAGCGGCAGCAACCGGGTGAGAGGATAACGGGGGTCGGGGTGGCTGCACTTCACACAGCGCTAATGTGATGCATTCACAACCTGAGGCTCTAAACTACAACTCCCAGCGTTCCCTAGTGTAGGTACCCGCAGCAGCCAATCACATTACGGCTCCCTTTTATGAAAAAAATGAAAGCAGCGTCCTAATTGGTTGCTATGGGCAAGAACGCCAATAAGCGATTCAACCAGTCTGTTGCTACTGGCAACAGCCCCAATAATCAATTTAACCAGATTTGATAAATCTTCCAAATAATTATAATAATCCTTAATTTTCAGCAGTTAGGCTATGTGCGCACTTACCGGATTTTGCCGCGGATTTTTTGCGGTTTTGCTGCATGTTTCGCTGCAGAAAATGTTCATAACATCTCTGCAGTGAATCACCAGCAAATCCTATGGAGAAAAAAAATCCTGTGCGCACTGGGCGGAATTTGACAGCTGCATGTTTTGCTGCGGGAATCCCACAGCAAAAACAAGTGCATGTCACTTCTTTTCCGCACATCGCTGCGGGATTTCACTCCATTGACTCCAATGTTAATCATGAAATCCCGCAGGGAATAACGCAGGCAGCAAATTCTGTGCGGTTCACTGCGTTTTCCTGCGTTATTCCCTGCGGTATTTCGCGGTTTACCTCCGGTAATGTACATCGCCTATCTGCGGTTTTGCAGGGAAGTGATGTCATTACAGGAAGAGGAAGCCGTGCAGAGAGTAAACACACACATAGAACACAGACACACAGAACACATCACAGACACAGAACACATAGACACAGACACATAGAAAGAAAACGGAAATATAAAAAACAAAGAACGTGGGCTCCGCAGCATATTTACCTTCCAGCCGAGGTAAGCACACAGCGGCTGCCCGGTATTCTCAGGCTGGGGAGGGAGAGGGGCAGGGGTAATGTCCCCCGCCTCACTCCCACCTCCGGCAGCCGAGAATATCAGCCGCAGCTGCCCCGGGACTGTCGCATGCATTATGCGGCAATACCGGAGTGTCCTCGGCTCTTCCTGCTGCCGTGTAGCAGTGGTGGCAAGGTAATACAAGGGGTTAATGGTGATGGGGGACCACCGCCATTAACCCCAGGCTTGATCATGGCAGCGTCTATGTGACAGCTGACATGATCAACCCGTAAGTAAAGTGAAAAAAACACAGACACCGAAAAATCCTTTATTTTA
>NC_134360.1:29348066-29375566 GCF_048569485.1 Anomaloglossus baeobatrachus | reverse complement strand
GATTTTTACAAACAAACAAATAGGAAGAATCTTTTAGGTGCTTTTTGAGCGACTTTTCTCACCTACTTTTTTTTTTTTTTTTGGGTGGGGGGAGAGGAACCTTAATTTATCATTTGTGTGCTTAACTTTACCGATCAATATTTGTATAATAGAAACAAATAGGAAGATTTTTTTAGGTGCCTTTTTGAGCAACTTTTCAGATTTTTTGGGGGGAGGCTGAGGGTGCAACCTAAATTTGTCATTTGTGTGCTCAACTTTACCGATCAATAATTTTACCCAAGCAGAAAACAAACGCTCAAAAGACTGAACATATGAACAGCAAAGTGATTTTACAATCAAACTAATAGGAAGAATGTTTTAGGTGCTTTTTGAGCGACTTTTCAGACTTTTTTTTTTTTTGAGGGAGGGGGACGGAATCTTAATTTATCATTTGTGTGCTCAACTTTGCTGATCAATATTTTTTATAATAGAAACAAGTAGAATCTTTTAGATGTTTTTTGAGCGACTTTTTACACTTTTTTTTTTTTGTTTTGGGTGGAACTCTAATTTATCATTTGTGTGCTCAACTTTACCTACTGAAAAATGTGTTTTTTTTTTTTGGTTTTTATTTTTTCCTTCCTTTTTTTCCTTCTAGAATCTGAGCGTGGTCATGGTCTATCCAGCCTCCGGATTATTATTACACATTGTGATCCTCGCTGCTCAAAGTCCCATTGCCTTTGCCATCCAGAACGTCTCTTCTCCAACCTATGACTTTCACAAGATCAATCTACCCGCCGAGCACCTGCCCTACTTCCTGCACAATAATCAAGATGTGGCTGAATTCTGCCGTCAGGACCCCCTCTGTCCTTTTAGGGTATGTTCTTATAACCTGAGCCTTGGGGCCCTGTTCACACTGACTTTTTTTTAATGTGGATTTTGAAGCAGATTCCGCTAAAGAAAACCTGAAAATCTGTCTCCAATGCTTTTTTTTTCCCATTAGTTTCAATAAAAAGATCCACTTTGCTGTTCATTCTGTGTTTTTAATTCCTTGCCATGGGAAAAAAAAAAGCAGTCACTTATTTGATGCAGATTTTCTAGTGGAATCCGCTCCAAAGTAGATCCGGTCAAAAAAATAAATAGTGGAGCAAAAAACACTTTCAGACGACACTCTTAGACTGTTTTTTTTTTTTAATTTTATTGCATTTTTTCATGAGTTTTTTTCTTGCAGATTTTCTCCAATTTGCAAGGAGATCCTTCTGCCAGCAAAGTCAATGCGAATCCTGAAGTGTTGCGCACACGTTTAGGATTTTTTTCCTTGCAAAAAAAATCTAAATCATGTCAATTCTTTCTGCGTTTTCACCATTGAAAGGAATAAAAAGCATAAAAAAAGTGATAAAATTGCAGCGTTTTTCCTGCCAGGGGATGCAGATTTGGTGCAGAAATTTCCGCAACCAAATTTGCAACGTGTGCAGATATCCTTAGACTTTGGTGCAGCTGATTTTTTTTTTTCTTTTTCTTCCCATGTGAAGCTCCCTGAAAAATGATCCTGTCACTTTGAGGTTTCTGAACACTGAAGGGGTTAAATGGAGTGACATCAAATGGAATGTTTTGACATTGCTGTGCACCACGTTCTTTTTTTTTTTTTTTTTTTTGTTTTTGGCGGATTCCGGGCAGTATCTGCATGAAAAATCACCCTGTTAGCTTTGGAGGGTTTTGCATTTGGGGCACACAGCCATTTTTTACTTTTTGGAGAGGAAACTGATCAGAAACTCCAAGTTTTTGAGCAGTTTTGGAGAAGTTTGCACATTCCCTGCAGGGGTTAAACAATTGCTGCCGCTGTTATTATAGCTCCACGGGATGTTGCTGCTATTGAGTTTAATGGGATTTTCCTTTTTCTGTTTTTTTTTTTTTTGTTTTTTTTTTTTTTATTTTTTGGGGGGAGGGGGGTGGTTGAATTGTGGAGATCAGCGGTTCAGTTGCCGTTTCTCTTTTTTTTTCCTTACAGTAATACACTTGCACTTTGCTCCATTTTTTGCACCCGGGGTTATGGGACTATGACTCTAGTAAAATAGGTTTAGGTATTTGTGTATCTTGTAGGATCACCTGACGCACCCGGATTCCTGCTGGGGTTACGAGACGTCGTGCAGCAAGGAGCGGCGCTTCAGCTACCCGGCCTGCCACCAACTCGACACTGGATGGTATGTGTCACTTTATAACCCAAGACATTATTAAAGTCATAAAAAGTATCATAAAAGTCTGTGAATTTGCAAATTAACTTTTTTAATGTAACTTTATACATAGATAAAGTCAGTGCAGATATATTTCTCAGGATGCACGGGAGGTAGGTATTTACCAGACACCTCCAAACTGGTGCAGGCATTGGGTATCACCTATATACAGCATACATGAATTATCCTGCCATATGGTGCACATAAGCACTGGCGCTATACTGTAAAAATATACAGTGACCCTTCCATACAGACAGGACCATCATTGCCAGCGTAGTGCCCATGAAAACAGAACCACCTAATATATCGCAGTCCCAGCAAAGTGCCACCCATGCATAATTATGTTGGAGCAGTATAGCAGTGTTTTCTGGGATGGTGTTGCAGTGTAGTCTGGTTAAAGGGGCTGTTCAGGACACCTTAGGGCTAGTTAATATCAGATTGTTGGGGGATAGATGCCCGGCACCCCCACAACCGTACAGTGTTGAAACCGTTCTCTGCTCGTTGTTCGTTTACAAATGGGCTGAGCTGCAGTGCAATGGAGATGTCAGGTTCCGGACCCCCCACTGCATCCCACCCGTCTTGAAGATACGTCATCCATTTCTCAGTTTTAAAGTACCCCTTTAATTGGCAACATTATCAGTCTTTAGCACCCCCCTAGTGGCAACTTTTGGTAAAAGCGCCGCAGAAGTGTTCATCGCTGATTGATAGGGTGGAGGACAAGGATTATGTGACACGTTACTGCCAAATCCCTGGTCAATTGAGGACAATTACACTCATTTATTAGCATTTTTTTTTCTAGTGATGAGTGGGCACTACCATGCTCACATGTATCAATCACCTGAGCATAGATGAGAAACTGTGGAAAGAGAAGCGCAATAGGGTCTTACCCCAAAAGGGGAGGAAGATAGGTAATAAAAACACACTCACCTATAATGGTTGTGCCATTCACAACCACTATACAGGCATATATATATTTAGATCCAGGTCCAGGCAGCAGTCCCAAAGTTGGCTGATAACAGAGAGTGGTAGAAGAAGGGTCTTAATTCCGCGCCAAGGACTCAATGGATCCAGGAAGAGATTAATGCTTCTTTAATTCTTCTAGTGCTTCTATCACTCTCTGTAATCACCTGAGCATGGTAGTGCCCACTCATCACTAGTTACGACTACTGAGCACTCGAGCATGGTAGTGCCCGCTCATCACTAGTTACCAGTACTGAGCACCCGAGCATGGTAGTGCCCGCTCATCACTAGTTACCAGTACTGAGCACCCGAGCATGGTAGTGCCCGCTCATCACTAGTTACGAGTACAGAGCATGGTAGTGCTCACTCATCACTAGTTACCAGTACTGAGCACCCGAGCATGGTAGTGCCCACTCATCACTAGTTACGAGTACTGAGCACCCGAGCATGGTAGTGCCCGCTCATCACTAGTTACCAGTACTGAGCACCCGAGCATGGTAGTGCCCGCTCATCACTAGTTACCAGTACTGAGCACCCGAGCATGGTAGTGCCCACTCATCACTAGTTACGAGTACTGAGCACCCGAGCATGGTAGTGCCCGCTCATCACTAGTTGTCACTGATTTGTTGGCCCATGAGAAATGTGTAACAAGTAGTTATTCCATGATTCATGTGATCTGGTTTCTCCAGGGCAAGGAACTTGGAGGGCGCTCGGGATGTGTTTTGGAGGCAGGCAGACTTTGGGTACGTGATGGAGCGTCAGGCGGAAGCACAAGTCCTCTGCGGTCCTCGTGAGCCGGTCGGTATTCTCGAGTGCTCGGTTTTTTCGGCTGTTATTGCAGATTAGCTGACGTGTCCTTTCTTGCAGGGAGACTCCCTCTTGGTCTGCTCCGGTCACCTCCAGCATTGCCGAGCCACCAACCTCTATTTAGACTTAAGAAGTCCCAGACGACTACAAGACAGGTCTGTAGTGTTCTATATGAAAAGGGTGTTCCAACTTTATATCCTTTATGGCCCCCAGGTGGTGTAAAAAAATTAAATTCTCACCATCTTGTCCCCCAAGTAATGCCTATTCTGATGAAATATGAAGATTGCAGTCTATCAGCGGTTGCCGATTGGCTGCAGCGGTCTTGTAACATCCCCTCAGATGTTTATGTAAGACGCATGAAAAATGTCTTAAAGTAACAAATTTGTTGTCCTCTATTTAAGTAGGTTTTCCAGTTTTAGAATAACCCCTCATACCCGGCTTCAGTTTGTTTTAAAAAGAACAAACTGTGTTTTACTCACCCTCTCCCGAGCCAGCGGTGAGTGTCTACCAATGCTCCGAGTGACAGGAATTTTTCCGAAACTAGAAAGCCCTTTAAAATACAGTCCTGGGAGGTTCATGGTGTAAATATTACAATTTATCCTCCAATATGCGTTTCGCCCACGCTTCTTCAGGGGCAGAGACAGATTATCTTTGGACCAATGAACGATGCAGTCACAATTTTTGATTAGGAGTCAATACAGAAGGTCTGATCAGAAGTGACCAACGAATTGCTGTAGATTTTAGTTATAATTTCCACTAGTTCACTCCCTATAACGTTCCTTTTACCCCCTGAAGAAGCGTGAGCGAAACGTATATTGGAGGATAAGTAGCGATATTTACACTAATATACTTTTCTTTGTCGCTCCATTGGGAGACCCAGACAATTGGGTGTATAGCTTCTGCCTCCGGAGGCCACACAAAGTATTACACTTAAAAAAGTGTAACCCCTCCCCTCTGCCTATACACCCTCCCGTGGATCACGGGCTCCTCAGTTTTATGCTTTGTGTGGAAGGAGGCACACATCCGCTCATGCATTCTCATATTAGTTATGTCGGTTGGAAGAAAAGAGGGCCCCCACGGGGCCCCTGGCATGTTCCCTTCTCACCCCACTACGTCGGCGGTGTTGTTAAGGTTGAGGTACCCATTGTGGGTACAAAGGCCGGAGCCTCATGCCGTCTCCTTCACCATCCCTTAGCGGCTCTGGGAGAAGTGGGATCCTGAGCGGTCATCCATTTACTTGGACCGTGCTCCCTCCGCAGCCCCTGTGGGAATCTGCCGGACCGGAGTCTATTCAACCTCAGGGACCGGGCCCTGCAACTCTAAGGTACTCTGTGTCCCCATAGGGGACTGTGCAGGGAGCGCACCTTCTTCCCGGACGCTGCGGCAGCTGCTGAATTAAGAAGGCCGGCGGACTTCCGCGCCGACCGTGCCTGCTTGTCGGGCGCGGTCTCAAATTTAGTCCCCGGCTTCATCGCGACCTAGTCGCAAAAATCCCGCCCCCGGGCCTGCCTGTCAGGGGTAAGGGCGGGACTGCCGACCTGACGTCGGATGTGAGAGCCGGACCATCCTGCATGTTTCCTCCCCCCTCACTGATCACTGTGGGGACCCCAGATTCCCGCACTTTCCTGGCGCCGCCCACGGCTCCACTCCTCCCCTGAGAGCTCCGGCAGCCATTTTTTGGCATTCTGCCGGTGGAGGATTCTCAGTGAAGAGCTCTGCAGCTCCTGGGGACCTAAGGCAGGGAATCTGGAGGACACACACTCCGCTTTTTAGCGGTCGGTAAGCCACATCGGTCACCCGGTGCTGGTCCCCCTAGGGTGCCGGAATAGATACGTATTTATATATATATATTTCTGTTCGGTCGGGCTGTATACCCTTTTTTTGCCCATATACCCTCGGTGATCATTCTCCTAGGAGACAACAGCATGTCGTCCACAAGGAGCAAAGCTGTTAAGGCACAGGGTTTTTTTGCGGCCTGTACCTCTTGTGGGGCTATGTTACCTGCGGGTTCCACCTACCCTCACTGTGAGCAATGCTCGACCCCTGCTTCGCTTGCTCAGCCGGAGCCTCGGTCACTAGTGGGCCCCTCGGCTCATGTAGAGTTCGCCTCTTTTGCTGAGAAACTCTCTGAGTCACTTTCACATTCCATGGCTCAGTCTATGGACAAATGGTCTGCCAAGCTGCTAGAAGCTTTGCAGTCCAGACCGGTCCTTACACAGGCCCCGGCCCCTGTTGGATCGTCGCCTCCAGGCCCCTCTCGGTCCGCGCCGCAGCGCGCTCCCAGGTTGGGCCCTAGGTCTCACGTGGAGGACTCCTGCCCGGACCACAGTCCTAGACAGGCTAAGCGGGCTCGCTGGGAATCTTCCCCGACTTCTTCACGCTGCTCGGGTTCCCAGCTTGAGGACTCTCTGGAGGACGAGGCGGACGTCGCAGCTCAGGGCTCTGAACCTGACGTTGCACTTAATCTTGATACACCTGAAGGGGACGCCTTAGTGAATGATCTTATCTCATCCATCAACCAGGTGTTGGATCTCTCTCCCCCGCCTCCTACTGTAGAGGAGTCGGCGTCTCAGCAGGAGAAACACCAGTTTAGGTTCCCCAAACGTACACGCAGTGCGTTTTTCAATCACTCTAACTTCAGAGATGCTGTCCAGAAGCCCAGAGCGGTCCCGGACAAGCGCTTTACTAAGCGCCTCACTGACACGCGTTATCCCTTCCCCTCCGAGGTCGTTAAGGGTTGGGCTCACTGTCCCAAGGTGGATCCTCCAGTCTCTAGATTGGCGGCTAGATCTGTGGTATCGGTTGCAGATGGCTCATCGCTAAAGGATGCCACGGACAGGCAGATAGAGCTCCTGGTGAAGTCCATCTATGAGGCCACGGGCGCGTCTTTTGCCCCAGCCTTTGCAGCCGTGTGGGCACTCCAAGCTATCTCAGCTTGTCTGGCTGAGATTAATGCGGTCACACGTAATTCTGCTCCGCAGGTTGCGTCTTTGACTTCTCAAGCGTCAGCTTTTTCTTCCTACGCCATGAACGCAGTCCTAGACTCTGCTAGCCGTACAGCGGTGGCATCCGCTAACTCTGTGGCAGTCCGCAGGGCCATGTGGCTGCGCGAATGGAAGGCAGACTTGGCCTCCAAGAGGTTCTTAACCGGTTTGCCGTTTTCTGGCGACCGCTTGTTTGGCGAACGATTGGATGAGATTATTAAGGAATCCAAGGGAAAGGACTCCTCCTTACCCCAATCCAAACCTAAGAGACCTCAGCAACGAAAAACACAATCGAGGTTTCGGTCCTTTCGTCCCTCCGCCAAGCCCCAATCCTCTTCGTCCAGCAGGCCGGAGAAAGGCCAGAGGAACTCCTATGCGTGGCGGTCCAAGTCACGCCCCCAAAAGGCCGCAGGAGGCACTGCCTCCAAGGCGGCCTCCTCATGACTCTCGATATCCCCTAGCCGCATCCTCGGTCGGTGGCAGGCTCTCCCGCTTTGGCGACGCCTGGTGGCCACATGTTCAAGACCGATGGGTGAGAGACATTCTGTCTCACGGTTACAGGATAGAGTTCAGCTCTCGTCCTGCGGCTCGTTTCTTCAGAACCTCTCCGCCCCCCGCTCAGGCCGACGCACTTTTTCAGGCAGTGGACGCTCTGAAGACAGAAGGAGTTGTGATCCCCGTTCCCCTTCAGGAATGTGGTCGCGGCTTTTACTCCAACTTGTTCGTGGTGCCAAAAAAGGACGGATCATTCCGTCCCGTTCTGGACCTCAAACTACTCAACAGACATGTGAGAACCAGACGGTTTCGGATGGAATCTCTCCGCTCGGTCATCGCCTCGATGTCACAAGGAGACTTCCTAGGATCGATCGACATCAAGGATGCTTATCTCCACGTGCCGATCGCACCCGAGCATCAACGCTTCTTGCGTTTCGCCATCGGGGACGAACACCTTCAGTTTGTGGCATTGCCTTTCGGCCTGGCGACAGCCCCACGGGTTTTCACCAAAGTCATGGCATCCGTTGTGGCGGTCCTACACTCTCAGGGCCACTCGGTGATTCCCTACTTAGACGATCTCCTAGTCAGGGCCCCTTCTCGGGTGGCGTGTCAACACAGCCTTACCGTCGCTCTGGCGACTCTCCAGCAGTTCGGGTGGATCATCAACTTCCCGAAATCCAAGTTGACACCGACCCAATCACTGACTTACCTCGGGATGGAGTTTCATACACTGTCAGCGGTAGTCAAGCTACCGCGGGACAAACAGCTTTCTCTGCAGGCAGGGGTGCAATCACTTCTTCGGAGTCAGTCACACCCCTTAAGGCGCCTCATGCACTTCCTGGGGAAGATGGTGGCAGCGATGGAGGCAGTGCCGTTCGCGCAATTCCATCTGCGGCCACTCCAATGGGACATTCTCCGCAAATGGGACAGGAGGTCGACTTCCCTCGACAGGAAAGTCTCTCTTTCCCTTGCAACCAAGACGTCTCTTCAGTGGTGGCTCCTTCCCAATTCTCTATCGCAGGGAAAATCCTTCCTACCCCCAACCTGGGCTGTGGTCACCACGGACGCGAGCCTGTCAGGGTGGGGGGCGGTTTTTCTCCATCACAGGGCTCAGGGAACTTGGACTCCGATAGAGTCATCCCTTCAGATCAATATTCTGGAGATAAGGGCAGTGTATCTGGCCCTATTGGCCTTTCATCGGTGGCTGGAGGGCAGGCAGATCCGGATCCAGTCGGACAACGCCACTGCCGTCGCATACATCAACCACCAAGGCGGCACTCGCAGTCGTCATGCCTTCCAGGAAGTCCGGCAGATTCTGCAGTGGGTGGAAGCCACAGCCTCCACCATCTCCGCAGTTCACATCCCGGGCGTAGAAAACTGGGAAGCAGATTTTCTCAGTCGTCAGGGCATGGATGCGGGGGAATGGTCTCTACACCCAGAAGTGTTTCGAGAGATCTGTCGCCGCTGGGGAACGCCGGACGTCGATCTCATGGCGTCACGGCACAACAACAAAGTCCCGGCATTCATGGCTCGGTCTCTGGATCACAGAGCTCTGGCGGCGGATGCGTTAGTTCAGAATTGGTCGCAGTTTCGACTGCCTTACGTGTTTCCTCCTCTGGCGATGCTACCCAGAGTGTTACGCAAGATCAGATCCGACTGCTGTCACGCCATTCTCGTCGCTCCAGATTGGCCGAGGCGGTCGTGGTACCCGGATCTGTGGCATCTCACGGTGGGACAACCGTGGGCGCTTCCAGACCGCCCAGACTTGCTGTCACAAGGCCCGTTTTTCCATCTGAATTCTGTGGCCCTCAACCTGACTGTGTGGCCATTGAGTCCTGGCTCCTAGCGTCTTCAGGGTTATCTCAGGATGTCATTGCCACCATGAGACAGGCCAGGAAACCAACGTCCGCCAAGATCTATCACAGGGCTTGGAGGATCTTCTTATCCTGGTGCTCTGATAACGGTTTTCCTCCATGGCCGTTTGCCTTAACCACTTTTCTTTCCTTCCTTCAATCCGGAATGGACAAGGGTTTGTCCCTTGGCTCTCTCAAGGGCCAAGTATCGGCGCTCTCCGTATTTTTTCAAAAGCGTCTAGCCAGGCTCCCGCAGGTCCGCACGTTCCTGCAGGGAGTTTGCCACATGGTCCCACCTTACAAGCGTCCGCTGGAACCCTGGGATCTTAACAGGGTGCTAACGGCTCTTCAGAAAGCACCTTTCGAGCCGCTGCGGGATGTCTCTTTATCACGTCTTTCGCAGAAGGTGGCCTTTCTAGTGGCAGTCACATCACTTAGGAGAGTGTCTGAGCTTGCAGCGCTGTCATGCAAAGCCCCCTTCCTGGTTTTTCACCAGGATAAGGTGGTTCTGCGTCCGGTCCCGGATTTTCTCCCTAAGGTGGTATCTCCTTTTCATCTCAATCAGGATATCTCCTTGCCTTCATTTTGCCCTAATCCAATTCACCAATGTGAAAAGGATTTACACTCTTTGGATCTAGTGAGAGCACTCCGGCTCTACATTTCTCGCACGGCGCCCCTGCGTCGTTCAGATGCGCTCTTTGTCCTTGTCGCTGGCCAGCGTAAGGGTTCGCAGGCTTCCAAGTCAACCTTGGCTAGGTGGATCAAGGAACCGATTCTTGAAGCCTACCGTTCTTCTGGGCTTCCGCTTCCTTCAGGGCTGAAAGCCCATTCTACCAGAGCCGTGGGTGCGTCCTGGGCATTGCGGCACCGGGCTACGGCTCAGCAGGTGTGTCAGGCAGCTACGTGGTCTAGTCTGCACACTTTCACGAAGCACTATCAAGTGCATACCTATGCTTCGGCAGACGCCACTATGCTTCGGCAGACGCCAGTCTAGGTAGGCGAGTCCTTCAGGCGGCGGTTGCCCACCTGTAAGAGGGAGTCGTGTCGGCTCTTTCTATTGAGGTATTCTTTTACCCACCCAGGGACTGCTTTTGGACGTCCCAATTGTCTGGGTCTCCCAATGGAGCGACAAAGAAGAAGGGAATTTTGTTTACTTACCGTAAATTCCTTTTCTTCTAGCTCCTATTGGGAGACCCAGCACCCGCCCCTGTTCCCTTCGGGCTGGTTGTTCTTTTGTGTACACATGTTGTTCATGTTGAATTGTTCTTTTGGTTCATGGTTTCAGTTCTCCGAACATCCTTCGGATTGAATTTACCCTAGACCAATTTATAAGTTTTCTCCTTCCTGCTTTTGGACCAAAACTGAGGAGCCCGTGATGCACGGGAGGGTGTATAGGCAGAGGGGAGGGGTTACACTTTTTTAAGTGTAATACTTTGTGTGGCCTCCGGAGGCAGAAGCTATACACCCTAATTGTCTGGGTCTCCCAATAGGAGCTAGAAGAAAAGGAATTTACGGTAAGTAAACAAAATTCCCTTCTTTGCTCACGCTTCTTCAGGGGGTTAAAGGAACTTTATAGGGAGTGAACTAGTGTAAATTATAACTAAAATCTTCAGCAATTCATTGGTCACTTCTGACCAGACCTTCTGTATTGACTCCTAATCAAAAATTGTGACTGCATCGTTCATTGGTCCAAAGATGATCTGTCTCTGCCACTGCTCCGAGTGAGAGGAATTTTTCCAAAACTGGAAAGCCCCTTAAACTACAGACCTGGAATGTTCATGGTGTAAATATCACAATTTATCCTCCCATATGTGTTTCGCACACACTTCTTCAGGGGGTGAAAAGAATTTTATAGGCAGTGACTTGGTGTAAATTGTAGCTAAAATCTGCATTGGCTCGACCAGTCTTTCTGTATGACTCCTAATCAAAAATTGTGAGTGCATCGTTCATTGGTCCGAAGACTGCAAAATTTCAGAGGGATCTGTGCAAATTAATACATAGTTGCAAGTCCTTGATTTTGGGAGAAAATCCCTCGTTCCTGGCTTAAGTTTGTTTTGAAAAGTACAAACTGTATTTTACCCACCCTCTCCTGGTCCAGCGGGGAGTCTCTGTCACTGCTCCGAGGAACAGGAGTTTTTCTGAAACTGGAAAGTCCCTTAAAATACAGTACTGTAATGTTCATGATGTAAATATTGCTATTTATCCTCCAATATGCGTTTCGCTCATGCTTCTTCAAGGGGTAAAGGTAACTTTATAGGGAGTGAACTAGTGTAAAAAGAGGTTTTCTGGTTTTAAAAAAACCCTAGTGTTTGGCTTCAGTTTTCTTTAAAAAGAACAAACTGTGTATAACTCACTCTTACCTGGTCTAGCGGTGAGTCTCTGCCACTGCTTCGAGGGACAAAAATTTTTCCAAAACCAGCAAACCCCTTAAAATAGAAACCTGGAATGTTTATGGTGTAAATATCACTATATCCTCCAATATGCATTTCGCTCATGATTCTTCAGGGGGAACGTTACAGGAAGTGAACTAGTGTAAATTGTAGCTAAAATCTACATCAGCTCATTGGTCAGTTCCGACCAGTCCTTCTGTAATACTCCTGATCAAAAATTGTGACCGAAGATGTTGTGCAAGATTTCAGAAGAATCCGTGGAGATGAATACATAGTTGCAATTGCTTGATTTTGGGAGAAAATCCTTTGTTCCTCGGCTTCAATTTGTTTTTTAAAAATAAACACATACTGTGTTTTACTCACCCTCTCCCGGTCCAGCAGTGAGTCTCTTCTACTACTCTAAAGGACAGGAACTTTTCCTAATCTGGAAAGTCTCTTAAAATACAGTCCTAGAATTTTCATGGTATAAATATTGCTATTTATCCTCAAATATGCGTTTCACTCACGCTTCTTCAAGGGGTGAAGGGAATTTTATAGGGAGTGAACTAGTGTAAAAAGAGGTTTTCTGGGTTTAGAAAACCCCTCGTCCCCAGCTTCAGTTTGCTTTAAAAATAACAAACTGTGTTTTACTCACCCTCTCCCGGTCTGTTTTACTCACCCTTTCCTGGTCTAGCGGGTAGTCTCTGCCACTGCTCCGAGGGTCAAGAATTTTTCTAAAACCAGCAAACCCCTTAAAATAAAAACCTGGAATGTTCAAGGTGTAAATATCACTATTTATCCTCCAATATGTGTTTCGCCCACGCTTCTTCAGGGGGTGACTGGAACTTTATAGGGAGGGAAGTAGTGTAAATTGTAGCTAAGATCAGCTTGTTGGTCACTTCTGACCAGTCTTTTTGTGTGACTCCATTGTTCATCGGTCCAAAGATGATCTGCAAGATTTCATAGGGAGATGCATGCACAGTTGTAATTTGTTTGATTTTGGGAGAAAAAGAAAATTACAAGAAGTATATACATGTTAATTAAGTATATATTTTTCTTTCTTTGTAGATTTCGAGAAGACTTTACACTGGCAGGCGAGATCGGAGGCCATTGTGACCTTGACTCACAGAAACTGCTCTCTCAAGGTGATCGAAAGAGCCCCCTACAGTCTTGGTAAGTATATGGCCACATTGTACAGTCCCTGTACAGACTGGAAGGCCCGGAGCGACCTCGCATTTTCTGGTCCACACTCTGCAGCCATATCGCGCCATATATTGACCGTGATGACGGCCTTACGCCGTAATTGCCTTTCTAGCCATTGCTGGGAGTCCCCACAGTCGTCCCCTACATGTTCTCCAGAATTACGCGACTCCCCTGCATCGGGCGCCAATAGAACGTGACCTTAATTCCTCCCTTTCTAAGATCCAAAAAAAGATTCTTGTAATTAAGACTCCGGCCATATAAATCACAGCCAGACAGCTGTAATTAATGTATCCACACGCCGTGGGGATCGATGGGAGCGTTTGGCGTCTCGCTTTAGCAGCCATTGATTGTGTGAATTGCTAAATCTGCTTTTTTTGGTGAGAAAACAAATATTTTGGATGCCGAGAATTTCTGTACTTGGGTTTAAAGCTGGAAATACTGGAGCGGAAGAAAGCCCAGGGCATAAACATAGGGAATCTCAGCGCTGGGAGTCATCTGCTGGGGCGTGATTATTTCTGCCTCGGATGACGCTTGCTTTTCCTATTGGTCTGTTGATACCGGTTTTGGCTCTCGGGCATGATGGATCCTAGACTTAACAGGCCTTTGTGGACATATACACCAGGTTTATTTAATAACAAGACATTAAGGAAGCCTTCCGCTTGTATAATATATTTGTTGGAACGGTTTCTCTGTCTCATTCGTTTGTTACGTGACCCCGATACTATCCTCATTTCTAGTAGCGCTTTCTGTGTCTGAGTTAACTGAGAATCTATCAGTGAGCTCACTCATTTTTTTTTTTGTTGTTGTTGTTCAATCTGTCTGTATCTGAGCTCCTCTGAGCTGATCTATAACCACAGATCACAGCAAAGGTAAATGTGAAACAAAGAGGCTCTGAAAGCCAAACAGGGCACACAGTGCGACATTTGTGATGAAAGCATATCCCAAAATTGATTTCTAGCATATAGCTGGAAAGAGATTACGTGCTAATAATGCAGATATGGATGGGTGGCTAAAGGGGATGGGTGGCTAGAGGCATGGATGGGTGGCTAGAGGCATGGATGGGTGGCTAGAGGCATGGATGGGTGGCTAGAGGCATGGATGGGTGGCTAGAGGCATGGATGGGTGGCTAGAGGCATGGATGGGTGGCTAGAGGCATGGATGGGTGGCTAGAGGCATGGATGGGTGGCTAGAGGCATGGATGGCTGGCTAGAGGCATGGATGGGTGGCTAGAGGCATGGATGGCTGGCTAGAGGCATGGATGGCTGGCTAGAGGCATGGATGGCTGGCTAGAGGCATGGATGGCTGGCTAGAGGCATGGATGGCTGGCTAGAGGCATGGATGGCTGGCTAGAGGCATGGATGGCTGGCTAGAGGCATGGATGGCTGGCTAGAGGCATGGATGGCTGGCTAGAGGCATGGATGGCTGGCTAGAGGCATGGATGGCTGGCTAGAGGCATGGATGGCTGGCTAGAGGCATGGATGGCTGGCTAGAGGCATGGATGGCTGGCTAGAGGCATGGATGGCTGGCTAGAGGCATGGATGGCTGGCTAGAGGCATGGATGGCTGGCTAGAGGCATGGATGGCTGGCTAGAGGCATGGATGGCTGGCTAGAGGCATGGATGGCTGGCTAGAGGCATGGATGGCTGGCTAGAGGCATGGATGGCTGGCTAGAGGCATGGATGGCTGCCTAGAGGCATGGATGGCTGGCTAGAGGCATGGATGGCTGCCTAGAGGCATGGATGACTGGATAGAGGGATGACTGGATAGAGGGATGACTGGATAGAGGGATGACTGGATAGAGGGATGACTGGATAGAGGGATGACTGGATAGAGGGATGACTGGATAGAGGGATGGATGGATAGAGGGATTAATGGCTGAGTAGAGGGATGGCTGAGTAGAGGGATGGCTGAGTAGAGGGATGGCTGAGTAGAGGGATGGCTGAGTAGAGGGATGGATACAGGAATTAATGAATGGATAGCGGGATGGATGGATAGATAGGTAAAAGGTCTGATTTTGATTGTGACATATTATTCTGCTGATTTTTGTCTTCCGCCTGCCCTGATGTGTTTTTCTCTTACTATGTGCCTATACTATATACTGTAGCTAATGTCGGGGCTGTTTTATAGTCATCCACACACTTTACTTTTGGGTGTTGTTGTCCTCCTCAGATTTTACCTGATTGAACTTGCTGTGAAATGCTTTGAATTTCTCATGTTTCCAGGTTTGCAGAGCTGCAGACGTTCACCTCCCTTACCTTCAGACCCATAGAGGATGGACACTGTGACGTTATCGTTGAGAAGCCTACATATATCATGAAGTTAGATGCAGGTAAGTTTGCGTGGGGCTGATGGTGCATGGGCCATTCACCATACTGAGGGTCTTACAGCTGGGACGCCCATCGATCCTGAGACCTGGACTGTTAGAGTAGAGAGGTGGCCGAGCACGTACATCACCGCTCCATTCATTATCTATGATATGCCGCAGATCTCCAGTATCTCCACCAATCCCATAGATAATGAATGGAGCAGGGGGGGTGGAGGGCGCTTGCACGGTCGCCTCTCTATTCTAGCCCTTTAATACCTTATCTGATAATCTAAAAACACCTTATAACCTGCACTTGTGTCCAGCAAGGAGCTTCACAGGAATATAGGAAAACACCACGAATATCTGATAATTCGGTACCTGTTGGGTCCTGTTGATTGTTTCGTGAGTAAGAACAGTTGTTTAAAATCCATCTTGAAGCTAATCCTTTCTCCTTGCATTGCTGGCAGGTGTGAATATGTACCACCATTTCTGTGATTTTGTGAATCTCTATATCACGCAACATATGAACAACTCCTTCAGCACCGACGTCCATATTGTCATGTGGGACACGGTAAGTAGTTAGAACGAAAAAGCGGTAGAAGGAGGACCTTGCCAACCTCCCTCTAGTTATCCGATTGTAGGAGTCACAGCTCTCTGTCAGCTCTTAAGCCCTTAAAGGGAATCTGTTAGAAGGTTTTTGCTACCTCATCTAAGAGCAGCATAATTTAGGAAAAGAGGCCCTGAGTTCAGTGATGTATCACTTAGATTAGTGGCTGCAACCTTTCTGACACAGTGAAGGATTTGATATTTTGCATGCAGCAGTGCTGGGAGAGCTGTCCCCGCCCCACCAGGCTTTCAGTGCAAACTTCCATAGACAGAAGCTGTTAATCACAGAAGGGGGCGGAGTCGGACTACAGCTGCTGAGACCCACTAAAGATAAAGAAAAGAGGCTTAAACTGAGCTGCTGAGATCCACTAATGATAAAGAAAAGAGGCTTAAACTGAGCTGCTGAGATCCACTAATGATAAAGATAAAAGGCTTAAATTGAGCTGCTGAGATCCACTAATGATAAAGATAAGATGCTTAAACTGAGCTGCTGAGATCCACTAATGATAAAGTTAAGAGGCTTAAACTAACATTGCATATAAACTAAAGTAAAATGCGAGATAAGAAACACACTGTTGAATTCTCTGTTTTAACCCTTGCAGCATGTGGTCTTCAGATTACATTGCAGAAACCTGTTGACAGAGTCCTTTTAAAGGGATATTTCAAACTTTCACAACTTAACCCCTATGGAAAGAATAGGTGGCAACTTGTGGATCAGTGGGGAGACCCCCGCTAACCCCAGAAATGGGGATCTTCAATGCCCTTTCAGAATGGCGCGGTGGCCATGGATGACCCTTTTTTTTTTTTTTTTTTTTTAAAGATCTCTACTTGCTGTCTATGAATGGATACATTTCCGTTTTACATCCACAACTGGAAAAACCTGCCCTGATTGCATCTTGCTGGACTAGGTGCTTGACATAGTAAAGGGCGTCTTCTGTCTCTTAGATGGGGGTCCTGAAAATGAACCCCCTGCTATGATGTCTACATAGGCAGGACTGGGGGCTTGTGCTCTTTTGCACATGTAGACATCATAGTAGGCTGTTTATTTTCAGGACCCCCACCTACGTTAAGAACTGCTCTCATTCCGGGGACACCGCACGGCCATCATGTAATGCTACATTTTCCCTGCAGCCGTCGGTGCCTGGCTGACCGCAGCTTTCCTGGACAGGCATAATGGATTATATTTCCATTCCCTGTTAGCAAGCAGAAATCTTATATTTTAACTCTGAGACATTTGTTTAGAAAAATTGCCTTCAATGGCGGATGTCATTGGCTTGTAATCTGATCACCCCCCCATGGTCTCCCGCACAATGAAGGGGGTTTTTCTGGTTTTGCTGCTGATTTTTCGGACATTTGTAACCGGAATCCGATGCCATCGGCCAATGTGGAGCACGTACGGAGCATTTCCGATACCACCTGCGGCACATACACAACCTCGAGGATATCAATGCTTATTCCTGGGCGTGAGAACAGGAAGCAAATTGTTGTGTTTTGTTACGGAGCTGAGAACAGGGGCTGGGGGGCGGCCAAGTGTCCTCTCCGCCAGATTTACTGGAAACTGTAAGACGAAGCTTCCAGGAGTCTCAAGGCATCGTAAAGACGGCCGTATATATATTATACAGGACAGGTGACGAGAAAAAACTTAGATTTTTCATCTTTTAATTTTTTTTGCATCTATTTTGTCCCCTTTTTTGCATTTTCCATCAGTTCTTTTTTGCTTATTCTTTAACTCGGCCTCTTATATTTGTCCATTAATGCAAACAAATCAGATCTGTAGGATTTATTTTGCAGGGCATAAATTATTATTTGTAAAAATAAAAAAAAAAATAATAAAAATACCCAGCTTTCTACTGACCCTGAATGGGAGCACTTAAAGTGGTAATCCAGCGGATATGAGACCCCTGCAGCCAATCGCTATAGTTGGGAGATCGGAACTGGACCCAAGCAGCACCATGGCGTAGCGGCGTAAACCAGAAAGTTTTTATCGTGCTATAGTGCATAAAAAAAGGGATTTCTATGGTGCATTTTAACAAAAAAAAATATGTAATGAATCCACTGAAAAAATCCACATGCGGATTTGACTGATTCCTACCAGTGGAACCTTGCGTCTGCAAACACCCCTCCGAAAATTAAGTGCCCATTTCTGAGCCTATTAAAAAAAAAAAAAAAAAATAGCGCACAGGTGCCATCCATATGTCATTTTTCTTCATCGTTCCTTATGGGAGACCCAGACCATGGGTGTATAGCTTCTGCCTCCGGAGGACACACAAAGTACTACACTAAAAAGTGTAGCTCCTCCCTCCGAGCATATACACCCCCTGGATAACCAAATATAGCCAGTTCAATGCTTTGTGTTCAGGAGGCACACATCCACACATGCATTCTCATCTGATTTTCATTTTAAAGAGTTTGAAGAAAAGCGGGTCCAAGCCTGGACTCCCGGCATGTCCCTTCTCACCCCACTGTGTCGGCGGTGTTGTTAAGGTTGATTTCAAGGCTGGAGCCTTACATGCCGCGCTCCTTCACCATCCCTCGGGCTCTGGCTTGAAGTGGGAGCCAGCACGGTTCTCACTGCTTTGCAGGAGACCGGTCTCCATCTGCAGCCCTTTCAGGATCCTGCCGGACGGAGCACTCATCCCTCAGGGATCTGGCCCTGCGTCTCACAAGCTAAGTATTGAGACGTTATTGTCAGGGGGGTCCCTTGTACTTTAATGTTGGGGAGAGTGTGTTTTGTACCATTTGTGACATTTCCGGCCGGTTCTCCGGTTTTCACCAGAGAACCGCGCCGAGGGTGCCTGAGCGCCGGCCGCATTGTAAAATTTAGGCCTCGGCTGCGGCCTAGTTTCGTTTTCACTGCCCCTGCATGTCAGTCATGTCGGCGCCGCCCACCGGCCGTTCACCACAGGGGAGGACACTCCTCTCTGAGGAGAGGTTCCCCTCCCCTGTATATCCCCTTGGCCCTCCGGTTCCCGCTCTTGGACTAGGCCCCGCCCCCCTCCTCACTCCGGCGCCATTTTATCAGCGTTCTCACACTGATCGGCGCTGGCTGCTGCATCTCTGCAATCTGTCTGGGCGTCCGAGCTGTGGGATCCGGAGGGCACACAAAACTGTCTGGTAAGCCACAACCTCTGGTTGTGGACCTTCTTATACACTCTCTGGGGGCCATTCTGAAGGAGTGTGTTCTTTACTGCAGAGCCTCCACCTCAGCAGCATGTCTCTCACTAGGAGCAAGGCTGCAAGGCTGTACTCAATATGCACTGCATGTAAGCTCATACTGCCTGAACCGAGCACATATCCTCATTGTGATGCCTGCTGTAACATGGTGGTGCCTCAGCCTGGAGTCTCCCCAGTGGTCCCTCCGGCTGCTCCGGCCCCGGTGGCTGAACCCCCGGCTTGGGTAGAAGTGTTTTCTAAATCTATCTCCCAGTCCTTCGCCGACTCCATGGGACAGCTGTCCCGAACTCTGCTAACCTTGCATCAGCCCCCTTTTCAGGGCGCCTCTGGTGCTTCGGCTTGCTCTGCAGAGCTCACAGAGGATTCTTCATCTGCTCCCAGACCCAGTCCTCCTAAGAGGAGACGCAGGGATCCCTCTCCTTCCTCATCCCGCGGCTCCGATTCACGGGCCGACCCGCAGGACGAGGAGGATATCTTTACTGGGGGCTCGGACGCTACCTCCATGTGCACCATTGATCTGACCGAGGGTGATGCAGATGTGAGTGATTTGATTGCGTCCATTAATTCTGTACTGGACCTCAATCCGCCAGTATCAGAGGAGCAACCCTCTCTGGCAGAAAAGCACCAGTTTACCTTGCCTAAGAGAACAAGGAGTGTGTTCTTTAACCACTCCAGTTTTCAAGCCACTGTGTCCAAGCCCAGGGCCTGTCCTGACAAACGCTTCCCAAAGCGTGGTTCTGACGACCGTTATCCTTTCCCACCAGAGGTGGTCAAGGAGTGGGCTCACTCACCAAAGGTAGACCCTCCGGTGTCTAGACTCTCAGCCCGGACAGTTGTATCTGTGGCTGATGGCACCTCACTTAAGGATCCCACTGACCGCCAGGTTGACCTCCTGGCCAAGTCTGTCTATGAGGCGGCAGGGGCCTCGTTCTCCCCATCCTTTGCAGCAGTGTGGGCTCTCAAAGCCATCTCTGCTTCCCTAGAGGAGATGCATTCCCTCACTAGGGACTCTATGCCTGAATTGGTTGCCTTAACTTCCCAGGCTTCAGCCTTTTCAGCCTACGCCATGTCTGCCATGCTGGATGCTTCTCACCGCACTGCGGTGGCCTCCGCTAATTCCCTCGCTATCCGCAGGATCTTGTGGCTTCGACAGTGGAGGGCAGATGCTTCCTCAAAGAAGTACCTTGCTGGCTCCCATTTGCTGGGTCCAGGCTGTTCGGTGAACAACTGGATGAAATAATTAAGGAGGCTACTGGCGGGAAGAGTACTTCCTTGCCACAGACTAAAACCAGGAAACCTGTCCAGGGCAGGAACCAGTCGAGGTTTCGTTCCTTTCGTTCCTCTAACTGGTCGTCCTCTAAGCCCTCGGCCTCGTCCACTAACTCAGCCAAGGACCAGAAGCCCACCTGGCGCAAGAAGCCGCGTCAACAAAAGTCCGCAGGAGCTGCTGCCACCAAGGCAGCCTCCTCTTGACTATCTGGCCGAGCCAGCAACGTCCTTGGTCGGTGGCAGGCTCTCCCACTTTGGCGACGTGTGGTTTCAACACGTCTCCGATCAGTGGGTGCGGGATATCATCTCCCACGGCTACAGGATAGAGTTCTCTTCCAGCCCGCCAAACAGATTTTTTCTGTCAACTCCCCCCTGCTCCAAGGCCGCCGCCTTCTCTCAGGCCGTGGCATCCTTGCAGGCTAGCGGAGTGATTGTACCGGTTCCCGCCAGGGAACGGTTCAGCGGTTTTTACTCAAATCTCTTCCTAGTCCCCAAAAAGGACGGTTCCTTCCTGCCCATCCTGGATCTCAAGCTTCTCAACAAGCATGTCCGGGTGCAGCATTTTCGCATGGAGTCTCTGCAATCAGTCATTGCCTCAATGACCCAAGGAGATTTCCTGGCATCCATCGACATCAGAGATGCCTATCTGCATGTGCCAATTGCAGTTTCACACCAGCGTTGGCTACGTTTTGCAATCGGAGAGGAACATTTCCAATTCGTGGCTCTCCCCTTCGGGTTAGCCACGGCCCCTCGAGTATTTACCAAGGTCATGGCAGCAGTGGTTGCGGTTCTGCACCTCCAGGGGTTGGCAGTGATTCCTTACCTGGACGACCTTTTTGTCAAGGCTTCATCCAGCGCAGACTGTCAGCGGAGTGTCTCACTCACTCTCGCCACTCTTGTTCAATTCGGGTGGCTTGTCAATCTGCCCAAGTCCACTTTGACCCCGACCCAAGAACTCACGTACCTAGGGATGCAATTCGAGACTCTGCCGGCACTTGTCAAGCTGCCCTTAGTCAAACAGCAGTCCCTCCATCTGGCGGTGCGCTCTCTGTTGAGGCCCCGCCGTCATTCCATCAGGCACCTCATGCAGGTGCTGGGTCAGATGGTGGCGTCAATGGAAGCGGTTCCCTTTGCCCAGTTCCATCTGCGTCCTCTGCAGCTGGACATTCTCCGCTGTTGGGACAAGCGGACTTCTTCCTTGCACAGGTTGGTGGCTCTGTCGCCACAGACCAGGAGCTCTCTTCAGTGGTGGCTTCGGCCCCTCTCTCTGTCTCAGGGACGCTCCTTCCTGGCCCCGTCCTGGGTGATCCTCACCACGGATGCCAGTCTATCCGGCTGGGGAGCAGTATTTCTCCACCACCGAGCACAGGGCACTTGGACTCCATCCGAATCAGCCCTCTCGATCAATGTGCTGGAAATCAGAGCTGTGCTCTTAGCTCTCGTAGCCTTTCACCACCTGTTGGCGGGCAAGCACATCCGAGTCCAGTCAGACAACGCGACAGCAGTTGCCTACATCAATCACCAGGGCGGGACTCGCAGCCGCCTGGCAATGTTGGAGGTTCAACGCATCCTTCAGTGGACGGAGGACTCCAAGTCCACCATATCCGCAGTCCACATCCCAGGCGTAGAAAACTGGGAGGCAGATTATCTCAGCCGTCAAACCGTGGACAACGGCGAGTGGGCTCTGCATCCGGCAGTGTTCCGGTCGATCTGCCGCAAGTGGGGAACTCCGGAAGTGGATCTAATGGCATCCCGGCACAACAACAAGGTCCCGGTTTACGTGGCTCGCTCCCACGATCCTCAGGCCTTTGCAGCGGACGCGCTGGTTCAGGATTGGTCCCAGTTCCGTCTGTCTTACGTGTTTCCCCCTCTAGTTCTCTTGCCTAGAGTCCTGCGCAAGATCAGAATGGAGGGCCGTCAGGTCATACTCATTGCTCCAGACTGGCCCAGGCGAGCTTGGTACCCAGACCTGCTCCGTCTGTCCGTAGAGGTGCCGTGGCATCTCCCGGACCGTCCAGACCTTCTCTCACAAGGTCCGTTTTTCCGCCAGAATTCTGCAGCTCTCAGATTGACGGCGTGGCTCTTGAGTCCTGGATCCTGACGGCTTCCGGCATTCCTCCCGAAGTCATCTCCACTATGACTCAGGCTCGGAAGTCTTCCTCGGCCAAAATTTACCACAGGACTTGGAGAATTTTCCTGTCCTGGTGTCGTTCTTCCGGCCATGCCCCTTGGCCTTTTTCCCTGCCGACCCTTCTGTCCTTCCTGCAGTCTGGTCTGCAGCTAGGACTATCCCTCAATTCCCTCAAGGGACAGGTCTCGGCTCTGTCAGTGTTGTTCCAGCGGCGTATCGCCCGGCTGGCTCAGGTGCGCACCTTCATGCAGGGCGCATCTCACATCATTCCGCCTTACCGGCGGCCTCTGGATCCCTGGGACCTTAATCTGGTCCTCACGGCCTTGCAGAAACCCCCTTTTGAGCCACTTAGGGAGGTTTCTTTGTCTCGTCTGTCACAGAAAGTGGTCTTTCTAGTGGCCATAACTTCCCTCAGGAGAGTCTCTGATTTGGCTGCGCTCTCCTCGGAGTCACCTTTTTTGGTTTTTCACCAAGACAAGGTGGTTCTTCGTCCGACTCCGGACTTTATCCCTAAGGTGGTATCTCCTTTCCACCTTAACCAGGATATTTCCCTGCCTTCCTTTTGTCCGGCTCCTGTTCATCGCTTTGAAAAAGCGTTGCATACTCTGGATCTGGTGCGGGTGCTCCGGATCTATGTGTCTCGCACCGCTGCTCTTAGGCGGTGCACCTCTCTCTTTGTGCTGACCACTGGTCAGCGTAAGGGCCTCTCGGCTTCTAAGCCGACCCTAGCTCGCTGGATTAGGTCGGCCATTTCCGATGCCTACCAGAGTACTCAGGTGCCTCCCCCGCCGGGGATCAAGGCACACTCGACCAGAGCTGTCGGTGCCTCTTGGGCTTTCAGGCACCAGGCTACGGCTCAGCAGGTCTGTCAGGCTGCCACTTGGTCCAGTCTGCATACCTTTTCGAAGCACTACCAAGTGCATGCTCATGCTTCGGCAGATGCGAGCTTGGGCAGACGCATCCTTCAGGCGGCTGTCGCCCATTTGTGAAGTTAGGTTTCGCCTACTTCTCAGTTTTCTGTTTATTCCCACCCATGGACTGCTTTGGAACGTCCCATGGTCTGGGTCTCCCATAAGGAACGATGAAGAAAAAGAGAATTTTGTTTACTTACCGTAAATTCTTTTTCTTATATTTCCGACATGGGAGACTCAGCACCCTCCCTGTTGCCTGTTGGCAGTTTTCTTGTTCCGTGTGTTTTCACCGGCTGTTGTTGTAAACAGAGGTTCCGGTTGTTCCGGGTTTTGCTCTATCTCTACTTGTGGGTGGATGTCCTCCTTCAGCTTTTGCACTAAACTGGTTGGATTTGTCACCCGGGGGTGTATATGCTCGGAGGGAGGAGCTACACTTTTAGTGTAGTACTTTGTGTGTCCTCCGGAGGCAGAAGCTATACACCCATGGTCTGGGTCTCCCATGTCGGAACTATAAGAAAAAGAATTTACGGTAAGTAAACAAAATTCTCTTTTTTACTGTTTAGTTGTTAGGAAAATTTTGGAAATGTTTTGATTTTTTTTTTTGCATTTGAGAAAAACAGACCATAAAGGAAAAATCGCATCCAGGGCAAATGTATTGTCACGCTAGGTATGGGGAAGTACCAAGTGAAAGGGAAGGGAAAACTTGTGTCTAGGGAAGGGGGAGATGATGACCCCTGAGCAAGACTACTGCTGGCCCCGGGCTTCCCTCACTACCATAGATAGGTTACGCACCTGTGCGCCGAGCAGGATACCTGGCCCTGACCTGGGCCCTGGCTTCCCTCACCACCCTAGATAGATAGGTTCCCCACCTATGCGGCGAGCAGGATATTTGACCCCTGGGCCCTGGCTACCCTCACCACCCTAGATAGAATCTGCACCTATGTGCTGAGCCTGATACCTGACCTTTGCTGACTCTGACCTGGGCCCTGGCTTCCCTCACCACCCTAGATAGGTTCCGCACCTCTGCGGCGTGCAGGATACCTAACCCGTGGGCCCTGGCTTCCCTCACCTCCCTAGATAGGTTCCCCACCTATGCAGCGAGCTGGATACCTGACCCTTGCTGACCCTGACCTGGGCCCTGGCTTCCCTCACCTCCCTAGATAGGATCCGCACCTATGCAGCAAGCTGGATACCTGACCCTTGCTGACCCTGACCTGGGCCCTGGCTTCCCTCACCTCCCTAGATAGGTTCCCCACCTATGCGGCGAGCAGGATACCTGACCCCTGGTCCCTGGGGTCCCTCACCACGCTAGATAGAATCTGCACCTATGCGCTGAGCCGGATATTTGACCCTTGCTGACCCTGACCTGGGCCCTGGCTTCCCTCACCACCCTAGATAGGTTCCGCACCTATGCGGCGAGCAGGATACCTGACCCCTGGTCCCTGGGGTCCCTCACCACGCTAGATAGAATCTGCACCTATGCGCTGAGCCGGATATTTGACCCTTGCCGACCCTGACCTGGGCCCTGGCTTCCCTCACCACCCTAGATAGGTTCCCCACATATTCAGCGAGCAGGATACCTGACCCTTGCTGACTCTGACCTGGGCCCTGGCTTCCCTCACCTCCCTAGATAGGTTCCGCACCTATGCGCCAAGCAGTATACCTGACCCTTGCTGACCCTGACCTGGGCCCTGGCTTCCCTCACCTCCCTAGATAGGTTCCGCACCTATGCGCCGAGCAGGATACCTGACCCTGGCTGACCCTGAAATATGCCCTAGTTAGGGAATGGATGGGATGAGCACTTAGTCAACCCTACTAAGCTCTAATGAAGACACAGGGAGTACATATAGGGGAAAGTAAACAAATAACTTATCTCCAGATGGCTCGGGGAGAAGAACAGCAACAGCTACAAAGTTTTTCCAGATGAATACAAGCCGCCTGCTTGCACTGAAGACTTGTTAAGGGTATTAGACCTATCACCAGCACAGAGTAAAGGGTACTTTACACACTGCGACATCGCTAGCGATCTCGTTAGCGATGTGACACTCCAGATCGCATCTGCGATCTGGCGTGTCACATCGCTAACGAGATCGCTAGCGATGTCGCAGCATGTAAAGCACCCTTAAGTGGGAATGAGGGTATTTAAAGACACAAAGGGAAGTGGCGAAGAAAAACAGCTGAGGTGGTGAGGAATCTGCAGGGTCCTAAAGGGAAAGGGATAGACCCCAAGCAGGGAAAAAGGGGAAGTCAGAGAGCAGCTTGTGTTAGCAAACGCTGCGAGCTTCTACAACCGTAAACTACAGGAATGTCTGTCATGCATGACATGTATTTTATACAAACAGGCGTCATAATAATCTTGAATAGAATGCTGACGTTAAATAAAAAATGTTTTTATTCTAGAAATATATTTTTTAAAAATTAAAAGCCTAAAGTAAAATAAAAAATAATAATAATAAAAAAAATACAAAAAAAATTGAATTTAACCCCTTAACGACCTTTGACGTACTGAGTACGTCATGGTGACATGGTGCTAAACGACCCATGACATACTCAGTACGTCATGGCGAAATCGCGGTCCCGGAGCCCCGGGGAGTGAAAGTTGTTTTATTAAACGGTAGATTCAGGAAGGAGGGGACCTCTGCCTGACCTCAGGAGGGGTGGTGCCTCCTCCCCGAACCTACAGAGGCTGTGATTGGCTGACGAACGCCGCTCAGCCAATTACAGCCACTGTAATGTTCCAGCCATTGAAAATGGCTGGAACATTGAAATCCAGCCCTGATCAGTGCTGCTGTAGCACTGGCCATTGGCTAGAGCTGGGTGATCGATGCTTCACCCGCCCCCAGCTCTGCTTAGAGAGACCGGTCTTGTGACCGCTCTCTCCAATCAATGTGGATCTGCGGCCTGTGACCGTCCCTGGAAGCCGAGGAGAGCGGTAAGTTGCTGTCCCCCGCCGCCCGCCCCTGTCCCCGATCGCCCCGCCGCTGCTCCCGATCCACCGCTGTCCCCGCCGCTGCGTCCGATCGCCCCGCCGCTGCTCCCGCTCCACCGCTGTCCCCGGCGCCATGCTCCCGCTCCACCGCTGTCCCCGGCGCCATGCTCCCGCTCCACCGCTGTCCCCGCCGCTGCTCACGATGCACCGCTGTCCCCGCCGCTGTCTCCGATTGCCCCGCCGCTGCACGCGCTCCACCGCTGTCCCCGCCGCTGCTCCCGATGCACCGCTGTCCCCGCCGCTGTCTCCGATCGCCCCGCCGCTGCTCCCGCTCCACCGCTGTCCCCGCCGCTGCTCCCGATGCACCGCTGTCCCCGCCGCTGTCTCCGATCGCCCCGCCGCTGCTCCCGATCCACCGCTGTCCCCGGCGCCATGCTCCCGATCCACCGCTGTCCCCGGCGCCATGCTCCCGGTCCACCGCTGTCCCCGGCGCCATGCTCCCGGTCCACCGCTGTCCCCGGCGCCATGCTCCCGGTCCACCGCTGTCCCCGGCGCCATGCTCCCGGTCCACCGCTGTCCCCGGCGCCATGCTCCCGGTCCACCGCTGTCCCCGGCGCCATGCTCCCGGTCCACCGCTGTCCCCGCCGCCGCTCCCGATCCACCGCTGTCCCCGGCGCCATGCTCCCGATCCACCGCTGTCCCCGGCGCCATGCTCCCGATCCACCGCTGTCCCCGCCGCCGCTCCCGATCCACCGCTATCCCCGCCGCCATGCTCGCCACTGTCCCCGCCGCCGTCGCACCCACCTTTTTCAGCCGCTGCTGCCCCCGAATCGGCCCCCACTGTTCCCGATCGGCGGCCGCCGCCGCCTCCTTCATCGGCTGCCCCTTCTCCATCGCCACACCTCCTATCCCTCCATGTGCTGCAAGCCACCCTCCCCCCCACGTGGGGGGAGGGTGGCTTGCAGCACATGTGGGGGGAGGGTGGCTGGCTTGCAGCACATGTGGGGGGAGGGTGGCTGGCTTGCAGCACATGTGGGGGGAGGGTGGCTTGCAGCACATGTAGGGGGAGGGTGGCTGGCTTGCAGCACATGTGGGGGGTAGGGTGGCTGGCTTGCAGCACATGTGGGGGGAGGGTGGCTGGCTTGCAGCACATGTGCTGCAAGCCACCCTCCCCCCACATGTGCTGCAAGCCACCCTCCCCCCACATATGCTGCAAGCCACCCTCCCCCCACATGTGCTGCAAGCCACCCTCCCCCTACATGTGCTGCAAGCCACCCTCCCCCTACATGTGCTGCAAG
>NC_134360.1:29288609-29347866 GCF_048569485.1 Anomaloglossus baeobatrachus | reverse complement strand
TCTGTCTCTGGCTCTGTCTGTCTGTCTCTGGCTCTGTCTGTCTGTCTCTGGCTCTGTCTGTCTGTCTCTGGCTCTGTCTGTCTGTCTCTGGCTCTGTCTGTCTGTCTCTGGCTCTGTCTGTCTGTCTCTGGCTCTGTCTGTCTGTCTGGCTCTGGCTGTCTGTCTGTCTGTCTCTGGCTTCTGTCTGTCTCTGTCTGGCTCTGTCTGGCTCTGTCTCGTCTGCTCTGGCTCTGTCTGGCTCTGGCTCTGGGCTCTGTCTGGCTCTGGCTCTGGCTCTGGCTCTGTCTGGCTCTGGCTCTGTCTGGCTCTGGCTCTGTCTGGCTCTGGCTCTGTCTGGCTCTGGCTCTGTCTGGCTCTGGCTCTGTCTGGCTCTGGCTCTGTCTGGCTCTGGCTCTGGCTCTGGCTCTGTCTGGCTCTGGCTCTGTCTGGCTCTGGCTCTGCTCTGGCTCTGTCTGGCTCTGGCTCTGGCTCTCTCTGGCTCTGGCTCTGTCTGGCTCTGGCTCTGTCTGGCTCTTTCCCCGTCTGGCTCTTTCCCCGTCTGGCTCTTTCCCCGTCTGGCTCTTTCCCCGTCTGGCTCTTTCCCCGTCTGGCTCTTTCCCCGTCTGGCTCTTTCCCCGTCTGGCTCTTTCCCCCGTCTGGCTCTTTCCCCGTCTGGCTCTTTCCCCGTCTGTGTTTGTCTGTCTCTCCTGTCTGTCTGTGGCTGTCTCTCCATCGACATCATATTACCTTACACATAAGCTTCTTATACTAACAATGTCTTTTGTTCCCATAGTAACCAATCACAGCTGCTATTAACCTGTAGTTCCCAGCTCCATTCACTTTAATTGAGGCAGGTTTTTTGGAGAGTAACTGTAAAGCACAGGGTTAAATTTTCCTGTCAAAACATAGTCTATGACGTTCCCTGAGTCACATTGGGTGTCTGTGCAAAATTTTGTGATTGTAAATGTGACGGTGCGGATTCCTTTAGCGGACGGACACACACACACACGTACGTACGTACATACGTACGTACATACATACATACATACATACATACATACACATACACACTCAGCTTTATATATTAGATAAAAGGGTAAGAAGTAATGAAAATACTTCACACATAAACTGGCTGGAAACAGAACCGACGACCTCTCGTTCCAGCAGTCCAAAATCAGAACAAAAGTCTCCTTTTTTTTTTTTTTTTTAAACAGCGCCACCTTATGCACAGGATGCGTCTGGTATTACAGCTCCTGCACATAGGGAAAGTGGAGCTGTGAAATAGCAAAAAGGTCCAACATCGGCTGCACAACACTTTTTGGGCTTTTGATATGTTTTTGATTTATGGATAACCCCCTTTAACTCCTCCGTTAGGTTTCTATAGTCCCTTATTGAAAAACTGATTTATTTCAACTTTAATCTTAGGAGGAAAAAATTCGAGTCACCATTCTCATCCGCAGCACCGAGTTTCGGAAATTCTTAATTTAGACGAGGTAATTGCTACTTTATTTGTAAATACCAAACCTGAAGAAGGCGCCAATTGTGATTGGGGCGGGGGTAAACTAAAAAGCTGAGATTGTGATTGGTGGGGAGGGGGGAAGCTAAGAAGCAGAGATTGTGATTGGTGGGGAAGGGGTAAGCTAAAAAGCAGAGATTGTGATTGGTGGGGGTAAGCTAAAAAGCAGAGATTGTGATTCGTGGGGAAGGGGGTAAACTAAGAAGCAGAGATTGTAATTGGTGGGTAGGGGGTAAGCTAAAAAGCAGAGATTGTGATTGGTGGGGGTAAGCTAAAAAGCAGAGATTTTGGAACGGTTATCATTGGATCATTTGGAATGGTTATCGTTGGATCATTTTGCGGAGTCATTTATAGCCGAAGCTTCTTGGGATCATAGGAAATCATAAATATTAGAACTTCCTTAAATGTAACAAATAGTAACAGTAAATAAACCTCTTACTCTTCTTGCTCAGCTGGTCAAAGCCTTGAAGGCAATCCCGATCTTCCAAGTCACCGTTGTGGATTACAAATACAGGTATGGGTACAGATACGGGGGCAGACCCATCTGGGGACAAATCCTAAAAAATGTGACGCCACCATGGGATGGAGAATTAGGTACCAAGACCTATTATGGCATTTGGAGGAAACAAATATTAAGAGATTTCTGTATTTGGAAAATTCCTTTCCTTCTGACTGCAGTTTACTGGGTTTTACTCACCCTCACCAGGTCCAGCGGTGAGTCTTCACTGCTGCTCCCGCTAACTGGTATTGTCTGCAGCGCTGGCGTTATGGAAAGCACTGCAGCCAATCAGTGAGCTCAGCGGCCCTGCCCGAGTTGCTGGCACAAGTCCTCTCTGAGCTCACTGACTGCTTGCAGCGCTGGTGTGCTGGAAAGCACTGCAACCAGTCAGTAAGCTCAGCGGCTCTGTCCAAATTGATAGCACGAGTCTCTCTGAGCTCACTGATTGTCTGCAGCGCTGGCGTTAACGAAAGCACTGCAGCAATTCAGTGAGCGCAGTGGCTCTGCGCAAGTTGATGGCACGTGTTGCTGTGAGCTCACTGATTGCCTGCAGCGCTGACGTTATGGAAAGCACTGCAGCCAATTATTGAGCTCAGCAGCTCTGCCTGAAGCTCAGCAGCTCTGCCTGAGTTGATTGCACGAGTCTCTCTGAGCTCCCTGATTGTCTGCAGTGCTGGTGTGATGGAAACCACTGCAGCCATTCAGTGATCTCAGCAGTTCTGCCTGAGTTGATGGTATGAGTCGCTCTGAGATCACTGATTGTCTGCAGCGCTGACGTGATGGAAAGCACTGCAGTCATTCAATGAGCTCAGTGGCTCTGCATGAGTTGACGGCACAAGTTACTCTGAGCTCACTGATTGCCTGCAGCGCTGGTGTGATAGAAAGCCCTGCAGCCATTCAATGAGCTCAGCAGTTCTGCTCGAGTTGATGGCATGAGTCGCTCTGAGCTCACGGATTGTCTGCAGCGCTGTCCACAGATGGCGGAGACTCAGTCTAGGAAAGTTTTTTTTTTTTCTAAACGCCTTCAGTGTCTGACTACTTCTGCTTCATATTCTACATTTCTCCAGATCTCTTGGATTCCTCGAGCAGCTGCAGATCACACACAACTCGGACATATTCATTGGCATGCACGGGGCCGGACTCACACACTTACTCTTCTTACCCGACTGGGCCGTGATATTCGAGCTGTGAGTTCTTATTATTGCTTCCCATGTGTAATATGGTTTCTATTTGCATTAGGCAATTGCACGATTAGCAATTCCTCCATACATTGGTATTATCAGCGGGATCATCCTATATCCGAGGTGTCCTGAGGTGCAGGAACAGCGAATGCTCCACTGAATGTCGCCCTTTATGACTATTCTAGACCGTTATAAATGCCTATTATATGACAGCTAGTGGTGTAACTCCCATAGAGGCCGACCACGTGACCGCTCCGGGGTCTGGGGGGGAAAGGGGGGCCCTGTGTTCTGCAGCCACCACCAGGGGGAGCACACCACATGAAGGTTCTACAGCTCCCATTCAATTCATTAGTAGTTTTATGATTCCATATTCAGTAAGCTCCCTCTAGTGGTGGAAGGAGAAGCCATTAAATTTTAGGTTCTAGAGGACCAATTCCTCGTTACAAGGCATATTGTACATTAGATAGCCCTTGATTTTTTAACAAATTTTGCATAAATCAATCATGCAACTAAATAGAAGAAACTATATCTTATCAGAGAAATGTGCCTCTTTCTCCACTTATGACACACTTCTCCATTCTTTTATTGCCTCAGCTCATCAAAAAATTAAAATCCATCAAACTGCTAGTTCATTAAAAGGCTCAGGTTACAGCTGCCTATTGAAGTCTATGGAGCGAAGGGGAGAGCAAAATAAGAGAGAGTCAGAGAAACGCACAAAGAGATTTTGCTGCTTTATAGGGCATTAGTTCACTTCTGTGCTAGATTCACAGCTACACTGCTTAGTACTGATGTGTAATGTCCTCCATGCTGCTGCTTTCCAGAAAGTATATTAGCACACCACCTTAGCTGGATTCATAGCTGCACTGAGCTCAGTATTGCTGTCTAAATTTGTTATCCTGCTGTTGGTTTCTAAGAAGTGTTTTTATAACACCTGAGAGCTGGATTCACAGCTACACTGCTTAATAATGCTGTGTAATGTCCCCCATGCTGCTGAATTCATAGTACCAGGCTCAGTACTGCCGTTCAGTTTAACATCCTGCTGTTGCTTTCTAAGACGTGGTTTACCACACCTGAGAGCTGGATTCACAGCTACACTGCTCAGTAGTGCTGTATAGTGTCCCCCATGCTGCTTCTTCCTGCATTCACAGCTACACTGCTCAGTAGTGCTGTATAGTGTCCCCCATGCTGCTTCTTCCTGCATTCACAGCTACACTGCTCAGTCCTGCTGTATAATGTCCCCCATACTGCTGCTTCCTGCATTCACAGCTACATTGCTCAGTATTGCTGTATAATGTCCCCCATTCTGCTGCTTGCTGCATTCACAGCTACACTGCTCAGTACTGCTGTATAGTGTCCTCCATGCTGCTGCTTCCTGCATTCACAGCTACACTGCTCAGTCCTGCTGTATAATGTCCCCCATACTGCTGCTTCCTGCATTCACAGCTACATTGCTCAGTATTGCTGTATAATGTCCCCCATTCTGCTGCTTGCTGCATTCACAGCTACACTGCTCAGTACTGCTGTATAGTGTCATCCATGCTGCTGCTTCCTGCATTCACAGTCACAGCTACACTGCTCAGTAGTGCTGTATAATTTCCCCCATGCTGCGGCGTCCTGCATTCACATCTACACTGCTCAATACTGCTATATAATGCCCCCCATACTGCTGCTTCCTGCATTCACAGCTACACTGCTCAGTACTGCTGTATAATGTCCCCCATGCTGCTGCTTCCTGCATTCACAGCTACACTGCTCAGTCCTGCTGTATGTCCCCCATACTGCTGCTTCCTGCATTCACAGCTACACTGCTCAGTACTCCTGTATAATGTCCCCCATTCTGCTGCTTGCTGCATTCACTGCTACACTGCTCAGTAGTGCTGTATAGTGTCCCTCATGCTGCTGCTTCCTTCATTCACAGTCACAGCTACACTGCTCAGTACTGCTGCTGCTTCCTGCATTCACAGCTACACTGCTCAGTAGTGCTGTATAGTGTCCCTCATGCTGCTGCTTCCTTCATTCACCGTCACAGCTACACTGCTCAGTACTGCTGCTGCTTCCTGCATTCACAGCTACACTGCTCAGTAGTGCTGTATAATGTCCCCCATGCTGCTGCTTTTGAGTAAGTATATTAGCTCACCACTTGAGCTGGATTCATAGCTGCATCTCGCTCAGTGCTGCTGTCAAAAGTTTACCATCTTGCTGTTGCCTTCTATGAAGTGTTTTACCTCACCGGAGAGCTGGATTCACAGATACACTTCTCTGTCCTGCTCTATGATGTCCCCCATTCTGCTGCTACTTCTGACCATGTTTTACATGGAGACAGGGAAGCAGGAACACCTCATTTCTGTGTGTGCTGTGCTGTGCATGGGAGACATCATAGCAGCTCGTCTCCTGCTCTGAGACAACCAAAAAATTGAGATAAAGCCTGCGAAAGTGAAAAAATGCAAGATACAAGTCATATAACGAAAAAAAAAGTGTTTTTCCTCCTGCCCACACTGAAAAGTCACCTGAAAAGACCTTTGTAAAACTAGGTTGGGACGTGAAGGCCACTTTGCGTTTAGCTTTGAGGCCATGTGCCCCTGATGATGACCTGGACTTACCGTCTGGACCACAACACCCCCCCCCCCCCCCCCCCAGGTGTCGCTGCCAGTTCTGATTTTTGGACTGATTTCTTTCCCCCGAGCCGGCTGATATGTCCATATATTCACATTTCCAGAAATGTCCGGCCATGACGACATAGAATGGAATTTTCTATAAATATTTATAGACTCCGGACATAAAAGCTCCGTTCTGTTCTCACGAGCCATTTATGTAAGGTCAACCTCGCACTGCCCATATCTGTGTGTGAATGGTCCGAATCTGCGTATGAGAGCCGCCACTAATCACAAGGGCAGTGTCCAGGCCCCTGAATTATTGATTATGCACCCCTTCATGACCATTGTATGTAGTAGAGCCCCTCTGGCTGTTATGACCCGCTGCAGAGGTGATGCATAGCCGGACGCCAGCTTCTCAGAGCTTTTTCTTTTTCTGTAACCGCCATATTAATTTATGGGGTTTATTTTCCTGTATAAATTATCGTTTTATTCTGCTGATCAGTCCAATTACTGTAATAACAAACTTTACCAAAAGTTTTTTATTATATTTTTTTAGGACAACTTTATAGTCTTCATTTATATAATTTTCAGATATTTATTCATGTTTATATTCTTTTTACAGTTTTGTGAGAGCTACCGTATTTTTTGGATTATAAGATGCACTTTTCCTCCCAAAAATCTTGGAGGAAAATGAGGGGTGCGTCTTATAATGTAACTTATCGGGATGTGGAAAATGGGTGCTGTGCTGTCTGTGGGGGCTGTGCTACCTGCAGGAGACGTGTTGGCTCCGGGGGCCCATGCTGGCTGCGGTGGGGCCCGTGCTGGCTGCGGTGGGGCCCGTGCTGGCTGCGGTGGGGCCCGTGCTGGCTGCGGTGGGGCCCGTGCTGGCTGCGGTGGGGCCCGTGCTGGCTGCGGTGGGGCCTGTGTTGACTGCTGGAGCTGTGCTGGCTTCAGGCACTGTGTTGCCTGCGGGCACTGTATTGCCTGGTGGGGCCTGTGCTGGCTGCGGTGGGGGCTGTGCTGGCTGCGGTGGAGCCTGTGCTGGCTGCGGTGGGGCCCGTGTTGACTGCGGGTGCTGTGTTGACTGCTGGAGCTGTGCTGGTTGCGGGGGCTGTGCTGGCTTCAGGCGCTGTGTTGCCTGGTGGGGCTGTGCTGGCTTCGCTGGACTGCTGGCTTTGGGCGCTGTGCTTGCTTTGGGCGCTGTGCTTGCTTCGGGTGCTGTGTTGGCTGCGGGTGCTGTGTTGGCTGCGGGTGCTGTGTTGGCTGCGGGTGCTGTGTTGGCTGCGGGTGCTGTGTTGGCTGCGGGTGCTGTGTTGGCTGCGGGTGCTGTGTTGGCTGCGGGTGCTGTGTTGACTGCTGGAGCTGTGCTTGCTGCGGTGGCGTCTGTGCTTGCTGCGGTGGCGTCTGTGCTTGCTGCGGTGGCGTCTGTGCTTGCTGCGGTGGCGTCTGTGCTTGCTGCGGTGGCGTCTGTGCTTGCTGCGGTGGCGTCTGTGCTTGCTGCGGTGGCGTCTGTGCTTGCTGCGGTGGCGTCTGTGCTTGCTGCGGTGGCGTCTGTGCTTGCTGCGGTGGCGTCTGTGCTTGCTGCGGTGGCGTCTGTGCTTGCTGCGGTGGCGTCTGTGCTTGCTGCGGTGGCGTCTGTGCTTGCTGCGGTGGGGCGCTGTGCTGGCTATGGTGGGGGCTGTGCTTGCTGCGGTGGGCGCTGTGCTGGCTGTGTGAAGTAGGGCGATGCTGCATGCAGTGCAGCGGGTGTCCCAGATGCTCTATCAGCAGTGTTTGCTTCAAATAATGGCCCCCGTAGTTGGTGTGCGCGCAAATGGAGCTCTTGGCTCAAGATCTTATCGTGCACGTGCCACCTCCGGCTCATTGATCTCCCAGTGGCGGACTTAAGAAAAATGGCGCTTGCGCAGATAAGATCTCAGCTTATCATTGAGCCAATATCTCAATCTGTGCATGCGCCGACTCCAGGCGCCATTTTTTTGAAGCCCACACCACCGACGGAGCATCTGGGACACCCGCCACACCACTGGATTATAAGACAGACCCCATTTTTTTTTTTTTACTTTTTTTCTTTTCTTTTTTTTTTTTTTTTTTTTATTTCTCTCTGAATTTGGAGTGCGTCTTATAAAGCGAAAAACACTAATTAAATAGTAACAATTCTGGCTGTATTTTTCAGGGGTTTTTTTTAGCTACAGATATATAACCTATTATATACCGTGTTTCCCCAAAAATAAGACCTCCCCCGAAAATAAACCCTAGCATGATTTTCCAGGATTTTTGTAATCTGCTTGATATATAAGCCCTACTTCAAAAATAAGCCCTAGTTACAGTCAGGGCTGGTTTTAGGGTGAGTAAAACTTTGCAATTTCTCAGGGACACCAACGTCTGTCTTCAAAGGTTAATATTGTTTAAGGACCTTTGATGACTTCACATTCATGTGATCAAAGGACTCTTAATTGCAGAGAAACACTGGTATTGCGGTTCGTTATGGGTGTAGTGATTACAGGTTTTTTTTTGTTTTTTTTTTTACAATAAATACTATTTTAATGAAACATATTTTTTCAAAGTCTTTTCTTATTTTTTTTTTCTCTTTAAAAACTTTTTTCAAATAATTTTTTACACCACAAAGGGTCTTGAAAGGGATGTCACGTACATAATAAGCCACAATACTTACACAGCGCAGCGTCGTTCGCCTGTATTATTTATACTGACAGCCGAGCCCCTGTTTTCCCTGCGCCGTACCATCCGCCCATGCCATAAATGCATAGCAAAGTCCAGGAAGGGATTAAAGACGTCTGATGTCTGTTTACCCAGAAGATGATCCATTAAACATCTGATCTCATCTCCTTAGATATAATTGTGAAGACGTGAGCTGCTACTTCGACTTGGCCAGACTTCGAGGAGTTCACTACATCACGTGGGAGAAAGCGGATAAAGTCTACCCGCAGGACAAGGTAAGCGCTGACGTGACGCCGGGCGTATGAACAAATTATGCCAGATATAACATCATAGTAAAACATGCAAATATTTCCTTAGTGGTCCATGTACAGCAATAAACTACTTTAGTTGTCACTGGAAACAGTCAGCAAGCTTGTTGTTGAACATCCCTCGATAAACTGTAAGCAATATATAATAAAGTCGTGCAACCTTTCCGATATATACTGTATGTTGTGTTTCGCACTCATTGCCATAACTCAAAAGGTTGCTCTATTCTAAATTTGCAAAGTCATCCATACACCGTGTGCAGAATTATTAGGCAAATGAGTATTTTGATCACGTGATACTTTTTATACATGTCGTCCTACTCCAAGCTGTATAGGCTGAGAGCCAACTACCAATGAAGTAAATCAGGTTATGTGCCTCTCTGTAATGAGGAGGGGTGCGGTGTAATGACATCAACACCCTATATAAGGGGTGCTTCATTATTAGGCAACTTCCTTTCCTTTGGCAAAATGGGTCAGAAGAGAGATTTGACGGGGTCTGAAAAGACCAAGATTGTGAGATGTCTTGTAGATGGACGCAGCAGTCTTGAAATTGCCAAACTTTTGAAGCGTGATCACCGAATAATCAAGCGTTTCATGGCAAATAGCCAACAGGGTCGCAAGAAGCGTGTTGGACAAAAAGGGCGCCAAATAACTGCCCATGAATTGAGGAAAATCAAGCGTGAAGCTGCCAAGATGCCATTTGCCACCAGTTTGGCCATATTTCAGAGCTGCAACGTTACTGGAGTATCAAAAAGCACAAGGTGTGCCATACTCAGGGACAGGCCAAGGTAAGGAAGGCTGAAAACCACCACCTGTGAACAAGAAACATAAGATAAAACGTCAAGACTGGGCCAAGAAATATCTTAAGACTGATTTTTCAAAGGTTTTATGGATGGTGAAATGAGAGTGACTCTTGATGGGCAGATGGATGGGCCAGAGGCTGGATCAGTAAAGGGCAGAGCGCTCCACTCCGACTCAGACGCCAGCAAGGTGGAGGTGGGCACTGGTATGGGCTGGGATCATCAAAGATCAACTTGTGGGACCTTTTCGGGTTGAGGATGGAGTGAAGCTCAACTCCCAGACCTACTGCCAGTTTCTGGAAGACAACTTCTTCAAGCAGTGGAACAGGAAGAAGTCAGTATCATTAAAAAAATATGATTTTCATGCAGGACAATGCTCCATCACATGCATCCAACTACTCCACAGCGTGGCTGGCCAGTAAAGGTCTAAAAGATGAAAAAATAATGACATGGCCCCCTTGTTCCCCTGATCTGAACCCCATAGAGAACCTGTGGTCCATCATAAAATGTGAGATCTACAGGGAGGGAAAACAGTCCACCTCTGGGAACAGTGTCTGGAGGCTGTGGTGGCTGCTGCACGCAATGTTGATCCTAAACAGATCAAGCAATGACAGAATCTATGGATAGTCGGCTGCTGAGTGTCATCAGAAAAAAGGAGGCTATATTGGTCACTCATTTTTTTGGCTTTGTTTTTGCATGTCAGAAATGTTTATTTTTATATTTTGTGCAGTTATATTGGTTTACCTGGTGACAATAAACAAGTGAGATGGGAATAGATTTGGTTTTTATTAAGTTACCTAATAATTCTGCACAGTAATAGTTACCTGCACAAACAGATCTCCTCCTAAGATAGCCAAATCTAAAAAAACTCACTCCAACTGCCAAAAATATTAAGCTTTGATATTTATGAGTCTTTTGGGTTGATTGAGAACATAGTTGTTGATCAATAATAAAAAAAAAATTCTCTAAAATACAACTTGCGTAATAATTCTGCACACGGTGTAGATTGGGGGCCCATTTATATCCTTACTTTGGCGTGCCCTGGTTTCTATGTTTTGTGTCTATAAATGTGGCTTGTGAAGGTCACATAAGGACTGAGCACATTAGGGGGTGTGAGTTGAGCATCTGTGCACATACACTATATTTATCCCTTGGAAGTAAAACTAATACATTACAGCAAAGTGTCATTTTAAAGCGCTGCTATGACTTGCCATAAATATGTGCTGATGTAAACACCCTGTTCTCCTGAATCCGTTGTTGTTTTTCTTTCTGTTCTGTGCCTTTCCACTCCTGAGATATGGCCCTTTCTTCCTTTTTAAATCTAGGCTGGGTGTGGTTCTCAATAATGGCGCCCATAGAGTAGAGTTGAAAACCACACCCACTGGGATAATGAAAATAGCTTTATCTAAGGGGAAGAGGAAACTATCTTGGATTAGAGGCATCTCCTCCATTATGTCAGATATAACATAGTAAAACATGCAAATGATACCTTCTTCAGTCCTTGTACATCAATAAACTACATTCCTTATAGTTATTTGTCACTGGAAACAGTCAGCAAGCTTGTCTTGTTGTTCAACATTGCCCTGATAACTGTTAGCAATATAGGATAAAGTCATTTAACTTTCCGATATACCGTACTGTACATTGTTTTTCGGTCTCATTGCCATAAAACAACACAAGTAAAACTAATAAATTACAGTAAAGAGTCATCATAAAGTGCTTCTGTCACTTTCCATGGATATGTTTTTCTTTTAACCTGATGTAAACACCCTGTTCTCTCGAATCCGTTTTTTTTCTTTCGGTCCTGTGCCTTTCCTTTCCTGAGATATGGCTCTTCTTCCTTATTAAATCTAGGCTGGGTGTGGTTCTCAAGAATGGCGCCCACAGAGAAGAGTTGAGAACCACACCCACTGGGATAATGTAAATAGCTTTATATAGGGGGAAGAAGAGGCTGTATCTCCGTAACGGAGAGGCTCAGGAGCAAAAGAAAAATATGGTAAGATTTAGGAGAACAGCAGCATTTACACCAGGTAGAAAATGACATATTTATGGCAAGTGACAGATTCTTTTTAATAATGTTTTCTATAACTTTGAGATGAGAGCCTTGCCTGCAGTATTAGATTTTGTGCAGGTTCTGCTGCACATACAGTATATTTATGCCTGGAAAGTAAAACTAATAAATTACAGCAAAAAGTCACCTTAAAGAGCTTCTGTCAATTGCCATAAATATGATTTTATCTTAACCTGATGTAAATACCCCTGTTCTCCTGAATCCAATGTTGTTTTTCTTTCGGTTCTGTGCCTTTCCTTTCCTAAGATATGGCCTTTTCTTCCTTATTAAATCTAGGCTGGGTGTGGTTCTCAAGAATGGCGCCCACAGAGTAGAGTTGAGAACCACACCCACTCTATGTAAATAGCTTTGTATGGAGGAAAGAGGAAGCCGTATCTCCGGAACAGAGAGGAGCAGAAACAAAATAAAAACGTCGCTGGATTCAGGAGAACAGCGGCATTTACACCAGGTAGAAAATTCCATATTTATGGCAAGTGAGAGGTTCTTTTTAATAGGGTTTTCTATAACTTTGAGATAAGAGCCTTGCCTATAGTATTAGATTTTGTGGAGGTTCTGCTGCACATACAGTATATTTATGCCTTGAAAGTAAAACTAATAAATTACAGCAAAGAGTCGTCTTAAAGGGGTAGTTCACCCATATTTTTTATTTTCTAGATCGATATTCTGTTGACAATGTTTATCTCAAATACCTTATCCTGGCAATAGTGCCTGTGAGAGGCGCTATTGTGGATCGCTGTTTCCCATGCCTGACCCCCGGGCTCCGTGACCTCAGGGGTTCGGTGATGTCACGACAAGTTCCTGTTAACCTGACATCACCGCTGCCGGCAGCAGTCTCCGTGAGTGATTGGCTGTGGGCGGAGTTTCACTGCTTGTCACAGCCCATCAGCTCCCTCCTCCCTCACAGCAGAGCGCTGCAAGCAGGAAACACACTGGGCTGTGACGACCAGTGAAACACCGCCCACAGCCCAGTGACTCAGGAAGACTGCAGCCATCCGCGGTGATGTCAGGTCAATAGGAACTTGACGTGACATCACCGGATCCCCAAGGTCACGGAGCCCGGGGGTCAGGCATGGGAAACATTGGTCCGCAATAGCGCCTCTCACAGGCATTATTGCCAACATAAGGTATTTGAGAGAAACATTGTTCGATCTATAAAATAAAAAACATTGGTGAATCACCCTTTTAAAGAGCTTCTGTCACTTGCTGTGAATATGGTTTTATTTTAACCTGATGTAAATACCCCTGTTTTTCCGAATCCAACGTTGTTTTTCTTTCAGTTCTGTGCCTTTCCATTCCTGAGATATGGATCTTTCTTCCTTATTAAATCTAGGCTGGGTGTGGTTCTCAAGAATGGCGCCCACAGAGTAGAGTTGAGAACCACACCCACTCTATGTACATAGCTTTGAATAAAGGAAGGAGTAAGCTGTATCTCGGGAATGGAGAGGAGCAGGAACAAAAGAAAACCATCGCTGGATTCAGGGGAACAGCGGCATTTATACCAGGTAGAAAATTACATATTTATGGCATGTGACAGGTTCTTTTTAATAGGGTTTTCTATAACTTTGAGATGAGAGCCTTGCCTGCAGTATTAGATTTTGGGGAGGTTCTACTGCACATGCAGTATATTTATCCCTTGGAAGTAAAACTAATAAATTACCGCAAAGAGTCATCTTAAAGAGCTTCTGTCACTTGCTATAAATATGATTTTATTTTAACCTGATGTAAATACTCCTGTTCTCCTGAATCCGGTGTGGTTTTTCTTTCCGTCCTATGCCTTTCCTTTCCTGAGATATGGATCTTTCTTCCTTATTAAATCTAGGCTGGGTGTGGTTCTCATGAATGGCGCCCACGGAGTAGAGTTGAAAACCACACCCACTCTATGAAAATAGCTTTGTATGGAGGAAAGAGGAAGCCATATCTCAGGAACGGAGAGGAGCAGGAACAAAAGATAAATATCGCCAGATTCAGGAGAACAGCAGCATTTATACCAGGTAGAAAATTACATATTTATGGCAAGTGACAGGTTATTTTTAATAGGGTTTTCTATGACTTTGAGAAGAGAGCCTTGCCTACAGTATCAGATTTGGGGCAGCCAATCAGTTGATTTAGAGGACTGCAGCGCTCAAACCAATGATGCGTCCCTGGGAACAGCGCCTTCTATTTAGTAGTGGTTGTGCCTGGTATTGCATGCTTCCATAAAAATGGTACTAAGCACCAGGCACTGTCACAACAGTAAAGGGTGCTTTACACGCTACAACATCGCTAGCGATCTCGTTAGCGATGTGACATGCCAGATCACAGATGCGATCTGCCGAGATCGCACATGTGACCGGTGCTATAAAAACGACCTATGTGCGATCTCGGCAGATTGCATCTGCGATCTGGCATGTCACATCGCTAACGAGATCGCTAGCGATGTCGCAGCGTGTAAAGCACCCTTTAGGAGACACCACCCTCTATTTAGTAGTGGCTGTGCCTGGTATTGCATGCTTTCATAAAAATGCTACTGAGCACCAGGCACTGTCACAACAGTAAGGAGACGGCGCCCTCCCTTTAGTAGTGGCTGTGCCTGGTATTGCATGTCTTCATAAAAATGGTACTGAGCACCAGGCAATGCCACAACTGTAAGGAGACAGCGCCCTCTATTTAGTAGTGGCTGTGCCTGGTATTGCATTTCTCTATAAAAATGGTACAGAGCACCAGGCATTGTCACAGCAGTAAGGAGACAGCGCCCTCCCTTTAGTAGTGGCTGTGCCTGGTATTGCATGCCTTCACAATAATGGGACTGAGCACCAGGCACTGTCACAACAGTAAGGAGACAGCGCCCTCTATTTAGTAGTGGCTATGCCTGGTATTGCATGTCTTTATAAAAATGGTACTGAGCACCAGACAATGCCACAACAGTAAGGAGACAGCGCCCTCTATTTAGTAGTGGCTATGCCTGGTATTGCATGTCTTTATAAAAATGGTACAGAGCACCAGGCAATGCCACAACAAAAAGGGAAAACACCGCAGCCCACTCAATCAGCCGCCCGAATCCGACACTCATTAATTTGATGAATTTTTCTAAATTTAAAGCACTGAAAATATTAGGCCGTAGCGTCCTCCCTTTTGTGTGTCGCGTCCGTCTCGCTCACAAGACGTCGCTCTTGACTTTCCTTTGGCGTTTTATTTTTTAATACGCTATTGTTTTCATTATTAGGCCTCTTCTATCGAGTTGTGACACATTTCAGGCTGTGGCAGAATCAAAAGTAAATTAATTGGTCATTAGTTCAACCTGTCAATAATTCTCCCCCGTGTCCCCGCGCAGAAAAAAAAAAAAATCAATAGTTCCTGGGGGCCTTAAATGAAAGTTGTTTTCTGTGTCCAGAATTACTTAATTAACTTGTCTTTCAATGTGGAGGATCGCGTGCCAGCCAATGACAACGCTTGTTATGCCGTCTAATTAAGGGACATCACCCGACTCTGGGAGAACACCCCAAATTCACCAATTACGCCTTCCACGTTGAAGAATTCGTACGACTGGTCAACTCCGCAGCTGAGCACGTGTCTCGTCATCCCGCGTGGCCGATGCCAAGACCCCGCGATGAACTGTAATCGGGAAAGATTTAATTTTTATAATGTCATAAATTATTTATTTATTATTTAGGAAAAAAATTCTAAGTGTTAAAATTCGGTAAATTTGAAGTCGGTGCGTTTTGAACACTTTTCTCTTTTTTTTTTTTTTTTTTTTTTTTTTTTTTAAATTTATCATTCCGTTTTGATCATTTTCTAGTAATATGTATATTTTTCTCTTCATTCATCTTTTGTTACGCTTATTTATAAAGAAGGGGCAGCACGATTCATGAATTATTTTCTAATCAGTGACATTAATCATGACTTATCCAGCGCAGAGGTATTCCCAGATTTTTCTGTTACCAATTTTCCACCTTAAGTAAAATTTCTGCAGTAAGTGCACTTTGCTGAATCCTGACAGTGTGCATCATGCACACAGTCAGGATTCTTCTCTGTTGCATGCTCGAACCGGGGTCATTTGCTGACTAGCTTCTAACCTGCTTCTCTCAATAAAGAGCTGAGGGAAGCAAAAAAAAAGTTGCTTGCTAGCTCGTGACTACAACTATGCGGTAACGTGACGACCGCTCGAGCAGGCAACAGAGCTGAATTCTCTTGTGCAGGCAACAGAGCTGAATCCTCCTGTGCAGGCAACAGAGCTGAATCCTCCTGTGCAGGCAACAGAGCTGAACCCTCTCGTGCAGGCGACGGGGCGGAACCCTCTGGAGCAGGCGACGGGGCGGAACCCTCTGGAGCAGGCGACGGGGCGGAACCCTCTGGAGCAGGCGACGGGGCGGAACCCTCTGGAGCAGGCGACGGGGCGGAACCCTCTGGAGCAGGCAACACAGAATCCTAACAGTGAGCACTTTGCACATTGTCAGGATTCAAGTTTGTAGTCTTATTGAATAATTGAAGAAATATAATTGAAGCTGGAAATCTCTTTTAAGCGTTTTATCTAGTGCCACTTGCTTCCTCATCGGGAGGTGACATTGCTTCGATCATGGTGATTGTGTGTATCCTGCACCTGTCCAGCTCATTAGAAGCATATAGAGACAGTGGTTATTACATCTCTTAAAAATTTGCCACTTTTTGGCCAGTCCTTGTGCCATAAATATAAAACTAGGACAGCTATGAACGGGAAAATATTAGTAAATGAGCCGATTATAGTACCTTTTTTGAGGCTTCATCTAAGGCCCCATCTTTTTTTTTTTTTTTTAGAAAAATGCCCCCCCCCCCCCAAAAAAAAAGTTGCCAATTTTAATACAGAACATTCACCACAAAACAAGTTTTTATGCCAGAAAACGGATAAATCTGCATTTATTAGTCAGGCATAATAGGGTTTATTGCGCATTTCCACATCACAGGGGTGTACGCTAGGATGAATATTGCAGACGTCGTGCCCCAGAGGAAGCTCCGGTTTGGCCACATGTTTATTCGGGATAAGTCCTCAGTCTGCGCCGATTGATCTTTTATTAAGAAGTTGGAGCGGCTTCATTAATTGCGACTGCAGGACATCATTATTTTTATTTAGTGCAGGCGATGGCCGTACTCCTGGAGTTCAAGGCGCTGCGTCAAAGGAGAGGAAAAATGAAATAGAGGGATGAACGCTCATAGGTCGGAGGAAGGGTTTACTGATTGATGTCTTGGTAATTACTGATTGTATCAAATTTAGAAAATATTATTAAAAATCAGGGGTTTTTTTGCCCCCTCCAAATCTTTTTTTTTTTTTTTTCTTTCACAAGGTTTTTAGAGTTAATGAAAAAAACAGATAAAAAGTTACTGATACACTTTTGCACTTTTACACGTTTGCACTGTGTCGGAGATTCCAGCAAAAAATACTGCGCTGTTTTATTGTTGTTGTGTTTTTTTTTTGATAAAATGATAATCATAGAAGCTAAGCTTGTGGGTGCCGGCTGTGTCATACAGACCGCTACTAGGGGCAGTGAGGATCGTTTCACAGGACCTGGTCCAGCGCCCACATCAGTAATGTGTGGTCACTGAGCCCTGAGGAATGCCCGATAATACGTACAGCCGGAGGACGCCGAGATATTCCCACATGTCGGAGGCGGATAATAAAGTGATGTTTTGATGCTTTTTGTAATAAAAATGTTTGTATCGGACAGAAATTATTTTGTAAAATGAATAAATTTCATAGAAAAAAGATTTTTGTATGATTTGTTTTTATGAACCATTCAATATGTATCTGAGATTTGTGGCGTACAGATCAGACACGCTGGCGGAATTATTTGTCTCGAACATGGCGCCCGCCGCAAAGGGACCAATCTGTGCTCAGTCTACAGGATCCCTGCGGAATCAGCGCTTCTGTTCTGGAGGTATTCCTCCTATAGAGACGAAGTTCCCAAGAGAGAATACAATGTCTAGCTATCCCTCCTAGCTATCCCTTCTAGCTATCCCTCTATCTATCTCTCCCTCTATCTATCTCTCCCTCTATCTATCCTTCTATCTATCTATCCTTCTATCCCTCTATAGCTATCTATCTATCCTTCTATCTATCCCTCTATCTATCTATCTATCCCTCTATCTATCTATCTCTCTATCTATCTATCCCTCTATCTATCTATCCCTCTATCTATCTATCCCTCTATCTATCCCTCTATCTATCTATCCCTCTATCTATCTATCCCTCTATCTATCTATCCCTCTATCTATCTATCTATCTATCTATCTTTCCCTCTATCTATCTATCCCTCTATCTATCTATCCCTCTATCTATCCCTCTATCTATCTATCCCTCTATCTATCTATCCCTCTATCTATCTATCTATCTATCTATCTATCTATCTATCTATCCCTCTATCTATCTATCTATCTATCCCTCTATCTATCTATCCCTCTATCTATCTATCCCTCTATCTATCCCTCTATCTATCCCTCTATCTATCCCTCTATCTATCTATCTATCTATCCCTCTATCTATCTATCTATCTATCTATCTATCCCTCTATCTATCTATCCCTCTATCTATCTATCCCTCTATCTATCCCTCTATCTATCTATCTATCTATCTATCTATCTATCTATCTATCATTCTATCTATCTATCTATCCCTCTATCTATCTATCCCTCTATCTATCCCTCTATCCCTCTATCTATCTATCTATCTATCTATCTATCTATCTATCTATCTATCTATCTATCTATCTATCTATCCCTCTATCTATCTATCTATCTATCTATCTATCTATCCCTCTATCTATCTATCTATCTATCTATCTATCCCTCTATCTATCTATCTGATCTATCTATCGTCCATTTTTCCCGAAAATAAGACCTACAGGATTTCTGGATTATGCTTAAAATATAAGCCCTTGTTACAGTCAAGGCCAGCATTAGGGGGAGTCTAACTGTGCAATTTCTTAGTGCCCGCACTCTTGGGGACTCCAACGTTTGTATTCCGAGGTGAAGATTGTTTAAGGACCTTTGCTAATTTCAGTCATGTGACCAAAGGTCTCTTAATAGCAGGAGTCTAAAAGAACTGGACTGGAGACAGGCTGGTATACAGGACTGACAATAGGGGGAAGGGAGAGCAAACTGGGCAATTTCACAGGGTCCCCATTCTCCCAGGACCCCCAGCATTTCTCTCCTGATGAGAAGACTGCTTAGGGACCTGTGTGTATAGATTAATCCATACACACAGGGTTTGGAGAGTTATTTTGATGTTCCAGAATGTGATACGACTTTATTTGAATAAATGTTGATTTTTTTTTTTTGTTCATGGAAAAAAAAATGAGACATGCCCTGAAAATAAGCCCTAGCGCATCTTCTGGAGCAAAAAAAAAATAATTTTTATAAGACCGTGTATTATTTATCTATCTATCCTATCTATCCATCCCTTATCTATCGATCTACCTGTCCTTTTATCTATCTATCTATCTATCCATTAATCTCTTATCTACCTATCCTTTCTATCTATCCTTCTATCCATCCATTTATCTCCTATCTATCTCAGATAGATGTATGTATGTATGTATGTATGTATGCATGTATAGATAGATATACAGTTAGGTCCAGAAATATTTGGACAGTGACACAATTTTGGCGAGTTGGGCTCTGCATGCCACCACATTGGATTTGAAATGAAATCTCTACAACAGAATTCAAGTGCAGATTGTAACGTTTAATTTGAAGGTTTGAACAAAAATATCTGATAGAAATTGTAGGAATTGTCACATTTCTTTACAAACACTCCACATTTTAGGAGGTCAAAAGTAATTGGACAAATAAACCAAACCCAAACAAAATATTTTTATTTTCAATATTTTGTTGCGAATCCTTTGGAGGCAATCACTGCCTTAAGTCTGGAACCCATGGACATCACCAAACGCTGGGTTTCCTCCTTCTTAATGCTTTGCCAGGCCTTTACAGCCGCAGCCTTCATGTCTTGCTTGTTTGTGGGTCTTTCCGTCTTAAGTCTGGATTTGAGCAAGTGAAATGCATGCTCAATTGGGTTAAGATCTGGTGATTGACTTGGCCATTGCAGAATGTTCCACTTTTTTGCACTCATGAACTCCTGGGTAGCTTTGGCTGTATGCTTGGGGTCATTGTCCATCTGTACTATGAAGCGCCGTCCGATCAACTTTGCGGCATTTGGCTGAATCTGGGCTGAAAGTATATCCCGGTACACTTCAGAATTCATCCGGCTACTTTTGTCTGCTGTTATGTCATCAATAAACACAAGTGACCCAGTGCCATTGAAAGCCATGCATGCCCATGCCATCACGTTGCCTCCACCATGTTTTACAGAGGATGTGGTGTGCCTTGGATCATGTGCCGTTCCCTTTCTTCTCCAAACTTTTTTCTTCCCATCATTCTGGTACAGGTTGATCTTTGTCTCATCTGTCCATAGAATACTTTACTTTTCCAGAACTGAGCTGGCTTCATGAGGTGTTTTTCAGCAAATGTAACTCTGGCCTGTCTATTTTTGGAATTGATGAATGGTTTGCATCTAGATGTGAACCCTTTGTTTTTACTTTCATGGAGTCTTCTCTTTACTGTTGACTTAGAGACAGATACACCTACTTCACTGAGAGTGTTCTGGACTTCAGTTGATGTTGTGAACGGGTTCTTCTTCACCAAAGAAAGAATGCGGCGATCATCCACCACTGTTGTCATCCGTGGGACGCCCAGGCCTTTTTGAGTTCCCAAGCTCACCAGTCAATTCCTTTTTTCTCAGAATGTACCCGACTGTTGATTTTGCTACTCCAAGCATGTCTGCTATCTCTCTGATGGATTTTTTCTTTTTTTTCAGCCTCAGGATGTTCTGCTTCACCTCAATTGAGAGTTCCTTAGACCGCATGTTGTCTGGTCACAGCAACAGCTTCCAAATGCAAAACCACACACCTGTAATCAACCCCAGACCTTTTAACTACTTTATTGATTACAGATTAACGAGGGAGACGCCTTCAGAGTTAATTGCAGCCCTTAGAGTCCCTTGTCCAATTACCTTTGGTCCCTTGAAAAAGAGGAGGCTATGCATTACAGAGCTATGATTCCTAAACCCTTTCTCCGATTTGGATGTGAAAACTCTCATATTGCAGCTGGGAGTGTGCACTTTCAGCCCATATTATATATATAATTGTATTTCTGAACATGTTTTTGTAAACAGCTAAAATAACAAAACTTGGATCACTGTCCAAATATTTCTGGACCTAACTGTATATAGAGATATATATATATAATATATATATATATATATATCTCTAATCTCCATCCCTCTATCTATCTATCTATCCATCCATCCCTCTATCCATCCCTCTATCGCGCCCTCCATCCATCGCTCCCTCCATCCATCGCTCCCTCCATCCATCGCTCCCTCCCTCCATCCATCGCTCCCTCCCTCCATCCATCGCTCCCTCCCTCCATCCATCGCTCCCTCCCTCCATCCATCGCTCCCTCCCTCCATCCATCGCTCCCTCCCTCCATCCATCGCTCCCTCCCTCCATCCATCGCTCCCTCCCTCCATCCATCGCTCCCTCCCTCCATCCATCGCTCCCTCCCTCCATCCATCGCTCGCTCGCTCCCTCCATCCATCGCTCGCTCGCTCCCTCCATCCATCGCTCGCTCGCTCCCTCCATCCATCGCTCGCTCGCTCCCTCCATCCATCGCTCGCTCGCTCCCTCCATCCATCGCTCGCTTCGCTCGCTCCCTCCATCCATCGCTCGCTCGCTCGCTCCCTCCATCCATCGCTCGCTCGCTCCCTCCATCCATCGCTCGCTCCCTCCATCCATCGCTCGCTCGCTCGCTCCATCCATCGCTCGCTCGCTCGCTCCCTCCATCCATCGCTCGCTCGCTCCCTCCATCCATCGCTCGCTCGCTCCCTCCATCCATCGCTCGCTCGCTCCCTCCATCCATCGCTCGCTCCCTCCATCCATCGCTCTCTCTATCCATCTCTATATATCTATCCCTCTATCTTTCTATCATTACCATCCTATTAATCCCTCCATACCTCCCGTTCTCGGCAGAGCCGCTGTGAATCCATTTGCATGTCATTGTGTCCCTCGTTGTGATCACAATTGCGCTGTCACACTTATTTATTTGGTAAATATTACTCCTGAACGCGAGATGATAAAAAAATACGATTTTGTTTTCATTTCTGGCGGTTATGAAATCTGATTACATCAGATCGCGCGGCTTTACTTTAATGCGTCTAAAGATAGAAGATATTCTCACCGGCTATAAATACACAAATTGTTTGTGGCAGGCAATCAAAATGTTTCCAGCGCATTTAAATGTGATGTGCGCGTGCCTGACCTCGGCGTGAAATCCGCTATCTACCTGCTCAACTTTGGGAACTTTCATTGTGACTAACGCCATTACGACGCCAATTGTCGCTGGCTGCTCCGGTGAAGGCGACGGTGAGAGGGAGATGGGTGAATGCAGAGCGCACAGCTTTATCATACAAAACATGTTACATCTCTGGGGTCGCCGTCCCGTAGAACGCTTTTCCATAAATTTCACCGCAAACATACATATATAAATACAATGACGGGAGAAGGAGATTCGGAAGAAAATCTATACACAACACTGCACAGCGCGTCCCATAGACATTGATGCTGCCCTATTGGTTAATGGGGCCGGTGGCCTACAAAAAAGCCGGTGGCCTACAAAAAAAAAAAAATCATGGGACCCCCATATCAAATGGTCAAATTGAGCCTCTACCCATGGACCCAATGCTTCCATCAGATCAACCAATTTAGACCCTGTGGTCACGTTATTGGGGTCTACCTTCTGTCTAACCGCTTAGATGCCGCCGTCACTGTGCACCAAAGCATCTAAGGGGGTTACATAGAAGTGATCAGATTTAGCCTCAATCCCAGCAGTTTTCAGCATGTTTGCTGCCATACTGGAGATAGGACCGATTGGCACAAAGTCCCCCCAACTCATGGACACTATGGTCACTGGGGGTGGAGACGTGTTTTGTAAAAATCACCCCAAAACATTTATTTCTATTTTTCAATGGTGCGCTCTTTTCACTATTTACAGTTCTGGCCAAAGCTTTTTTTAGAAATCATACAGTTCAATTACATTTTTTTCCTTTTAAGATATACATGTCGTGTAGAAAACGAGCGTAAAAGCATGGTCTTCCTGCTCTCTCTCCCCACAAAATAAAACTGGTCTTGATGCTGATACCAGTCTACTATAGCCAGGAATAGTCACAGTATTTATGTTCTCTTCTTTGTATGTTCTTTTTCACAAGGATTCTGACAGCACTATAGGTGCTGGAACATTCATTTCCCATCATGCATTGTTCAATGGCTTGCCTGCCCTTAACAGAGAGCACACCTTTCTGTTATACCTATATGCAGAGGAAGTGCTGAAAGACCTGCCCCCACTTACTGTAGAGACAAAGACCTGCCCCCACTTACTGTAGAATGACAGACCCACCCCCACTTACAGTAGAATGATAAACCCACCCCCACTTATTGTAGAATGACAGACCCACCCCCACTTATTGTAGAATGACAGACCCACCCCCACTTACTGTAGAATGACAGACCCACCCTTACTGTAGAATGACAGACCCACCCCCACTTACTGTAGAATGACAGACCCATCCCCACTTACAGTAGAATGACAAACCCACCCCCACTTATTGTAGAATGACAGACCCACCCCCACTTACAGTAGAATGACAAACCCACCCCCACTTATTGTAGAATGACAGACCCACCCCCACTTATTGTAGAATGACAGACCCACCCTTACTGTAGAATGACAGACCCACCCCCACTTACTGTAGAATGACAGACCCATCCCCACTTACAGTAGAATGACAAACCCACCCCCACTTATTGTAGAATGACAGACCCACCCCCACTTACAGTAGAATGACAAACCCACCCCCACTTATTGTAGAATGACAGACCCACCCTTACTGTAGAATGACAATTCCCTCCCACTTACTGTAGAATGACAGACCCACCCCCACTTATTGTAGAATGACAGACCCACCCCCACGTACAGTAGAATGACAGACCCACCCCCACTTACAGTAGAATGACAGACCCACCCCCACTTACTGTAAAATGACAGATCCACCCCCACTTATTGTAGAATGACAGACCCACCCCTACTTACTGTAGAATGACAGACCCACCCTTACTGTAGAATGACAGACCCACCCTTACTGTAGAATGACAGACCCACCCTTACTGTAGAATGACAGACCCACCCCCACTTACTGTAGAATGACAGACCCATCCCCACTTACAGTAGAATGACAAACCCACCCCCACTTATTGTAGAATGACAGACCCACCCCCACTTACAGTAGAATGACAAACCCACCCCCACTTATTGTAGAATGACAGACCCACCCCCACTTATTGTAGAATGACAGACCCACCCTTACTGTAGAATGACAGCCCCCCCCCCACTTACAGTAGAATGACAAACCCACCCCCACTTATTGTAGAATGACAGACCCACCCCCACTTACAGTAAAATGACAAACCCACCCCCACTTATTGTAGAATGACAGACCCACCCTTACTGTAGAATGACAATTCTCTCCCACTTACTGTAGAATGACAGACCCACCCCCACTTATTGTAGAATGACAGACCCACCCCCACTTACAGTAGGACAGACCCACCCCCACTTACAGTAGGACAGACCCACCCCCACTTACAGTAGGACAGACCCACCCCCACGTACAGTAGAATGACAGACCCACCCCCACTTATTGTAGAATGACAGACCCACCCCCACTTACAGTAGAATGACAGACCCACCCCCACTTACAGTAGAATGACAGACCCACCCCCACTTACAGTAGAATGACAGACCCACCCCCACTTATTGTAGAATGACAGACCCACCCCCACTTACAGTAGAAGGACAGACCCAACCCCACGTACAGTAGAATGACAGACCCACCCCCACGTACAGTAGAATGACAGACCCACCCCCACTTATTGTAGAATGACAGACCCACCCCCACTTACAGTAGAATGGCAGACCCACCCCCACTTATTGTAGAATGGCAGACCCACCCTCACTTATTGTAGAATGGCAGACCCACCCTCACTTATTGTAGAATGGCAGACCCACCCCCTTTTATTGTAGACTGGCAGACAACCCCAATTATTGTAGAATGGCAGACCCACCCCTACTTATTGTAGACTGGCAGACCCACCCCCACTTATTGTAGACTGGCAGACCCACCCCCAATTATTGTAGAATGGCAGACCCACCCCCAATTATTGTAGAATGACAGACCCACCCTCACTTACTATAAAATGGCAGACCTACTTCCACTTATTGTAGAATGACAGACCCACCCCCACTTACTGTAGAATGACAGACCCATCCCCGCTTCCAGTATCCCATCTAAACATCCCAGTTGCTTGCCAGTAAATAGCATGTTAGACAGAAGAGAGAAAACCCCACCTGGACCCTGGGACCACAAGCCGGGGCACTGCTGGATCGTCATCGGTACGGGAGGTGAGTATAGGCTTTATTGTTTTACCTGGGGGAAACGTGGAATCAGAAGGGGTTGTCCTAGTAGTGGACAATCCCATTAAATTGTCATTGTTTAACCTTTTGTGTAAACTTCACCCCAATGCATCAAATTTAACCAAATCAACCAATAAGATTGTGAAAGTTGTGCCCACTACAATTCATTTCCAGCCAGCAGAGTTATGTGTTTTGCTTTTTTTTCCCCGGTTGCATGAATCTGTCATTGCAGGAGATTATCCACTTCATTGTTAAAAATAATGATATATTTCCAGTTCCCTTATAAGTGTTCTGTAAGTGCTGTACTTCTATAAAAAAAAGGACAAAATAAATCCATGCAGAAAACAAACTAATCTGTACAAGATGTTCAGTGTTGGAGTAAGGGTTCACTTACTTTTGAACATTAAAGATTTACTATGCTGTAATTCCCCTCTGAATATAATGTTGTGCACTTGCCTTGTCTTCAGGGTTGGGTTCCTATCCTTTCCCCTATGGCTGCTGCCCTTTGTTGTGTCCCTCGTCAGACCTTACAAGCGACATAATCTCCCAAGGCCTCTTTAGACACTCCCTGGTGTCTGAGGGTTTAGACTGTTGTGTTGAGTAGCTATTTGTTTGGGCATTGCCACCATCTCCTCAGACTTCTGCAATTTCTACAAGATAACCTATCGTTTGTTGTAAGCATCACAAACTGTCAGAGTCTTTTTGCATCACTTGCATTGGTTCCCATTGTTTGCAGTAAGCATCAACATCCGCTATTAAAAACTGTCCTCATTATGTTTCTATCTGCTGCGGATTCTACTATCCACATATGAGTACTACTTCAGACCTGACGTTTTCTTCTTAAAGGGGACCTGTCACCAGGTTTTTCCCATATAAAATTTGGCGGCCACCACCACTAAGTCCTTATATACAGCATTCTAGAAGCATAAAAAAGACCTTTTATTATACTCTCTATGGTCCGATGGACGTCACTGGTCTTGAACCGGCATCTCTCTTGCTTCATGTAGATGACATATTCTATGTCACCCACACAGTGTCCTCCATTGCCCTCCTGCACATTCGCACATCTCTCCTGTCCTGTCGAGGAAAGAGCACAGTACTGTAATGCGCAGGCGAAGGAAAAGGTCAAAGACCGCCTGCGCATGCACATTAGCGTGAAGAGAAATGTGCGCATCATCCACACAAAGCCAGAAGAGAGGAGGAGTCGAATCAAGACCAGCGATGCCCATCGGACCAGACCGCCCCCATGTGTGGATCGGCTTGCGGACTTTTATACAGCATTGTAGAATTCTATGTTTGGGGCATACAGGTGGTGGACGCACTTTATATGAGAAAAACCTGATTACAGGTTCCCTTTAAACTGCCCTCCTGTTGTGGATTCTGCCTTGTTTGTTTACAAAATTAGTTACAAAGTTGCTTTATTTTTGTTTAATTAAAAAAAAGATAAGTTGCAAAAATGTAAACACCCCTTAAAAGTAGACCTGTACTCCCTCAGACTTCAACGGTGGGCTCTAGTGCTAGTGACTGGGTACATGAGACACCGCCTGCCTTACCTGCCACTGTACCCTGCACTCCTAGCCAGACCCTATACAGCCTCCGAACCTGTCGCCGAGCAGGAACCTAAAGCCCTGAAAAATCCCTACTATAGTCCTGGCCAGTGAGTGGGAAGGTAAGGTACACTTGACCCACTGCTGCACAAATGCAACAAGAGGGTAGGAGAGACAAACGGGGGAAAAACAACAAAAATGGAGAAGATATAACTTCAGGAGGAATCCACAGCAGCTCCTTCCACCAAGGCAGCCAGAATACATATGGTTTTGTATAGTCAGCAAAGATTGCTGGGAAACCCTGCTAATCAAACACAAAGGGGCGTGGCTACAGAGCAGCTGCAGCTGACATGCTCTGCTGGGAAGCTGCTAGCAACAAAACCGACGTTAACTGTTTCAGCGCCAAGAGAAACAAAACAACATTTAAATGTAGAGTCCCAGATTGAGATGAGAGGCTCCAGTCCTAGCCTCTAAAAACATGGAGATGACCATGACACTATGTTTCCATGTGTGGACTGCTGGGATATTGTTATTTTGGGGGCCACAGAGGGACTAATAATGGGGGAACTAATCACATGAGAGACATAAAGGCGCACAATGTGTAGCTACATGAAAAAGAACACTCATTGCGAGCAACTTTATGGGGGGCACACAAAAAACATGTCTGCTGTAGGGCTGCTATAACTTTGTGGGGGCTTCAATGAGGGCACTATTAATATGGAGGGGAGGCTTTTATCAAGGCAAGATCTGTAACGGGCAGCACCATGTGTCTTATATGGCTGTAAATCTGTGCCCTCCTTTGAGTACCAGAGCGCTGCTACTACTGTGCCCCCTATAGATACACTCCTGATTACAATCAGTTTTTACATGTCAGTCACCTAGATGGTAGCAATGCATCCCATTATCACGCTAGGTATGGAGAAGTACCAGGCTCACGGGGGAAGGGAAACCCTGTGTCTAGGGAAAGGGAAGATGGTGACCCCTGACCAAACCTACTGCTGGTCCCTGGGGTCCCTCCACCCTAGCTAGGTTACGCACCTATGCGCCGAGCTGGATACCGGACCCTAGCTATCCCTAGTGCTGGGCCCTAAATTGGGAACTGATGGGATGAGCTCTTCATCAACCCCACTAAACGCTATAGATGGCACAAGGGGGACACACACAGGGAGAAATGCATGAACTACTTATACAGAGATGACTTAGGTAGCAGTTCAGTAAAGCTTTCAGCAATTATACCACAGAGGAGTACAAGCCACCTGCTTGCAACCAGGGCTTGAAGGAACTTAAAATATCACCTGCACCAGTCAAAGGAAGGAAGGAGTTGGGTGGAAGGTGAGCTCCTGCTGGGAGGAAGGTGAGCTCCTGCTGGGTGGAAGGTGAGCTCCTGCTGGGTGGAAGGTGAGCTCCTGCTGGGTGGAAGGTGAGCTCCTGCTGGGTGGAAGGTGAGCTCCTGCTGGGTGGAAGGTGAGCACCTGCTGGGTGGAAGGTGAGCTCCTGCTGGGAGGAAGGTGAGCTCCTGCTGGGAGGAAGGTGAGCTCCTGCTGGGTGGAAGGTGAGCGCCTGCTGGGTGGAAGGTGAGCTTCTGCTGGGTGGAAGGTGAGCTCCTGCTGGATGGAAGGTGAGCTCCTGCTGGGAGGAAGGTGAGCTCCTGCTGGGAGGAAGGTGAGCTCCTGCTGGGTGGAAGGTGAGCTCCTTCTGGGTGGAAGGTGAGCTCCTGCTGGGTGGAAGGTGAGCTCCTGCTGGGTGGAAGGTGAGCTCCTGCTGGGTGGAAGGTGAGCTCCTGCTGGGAGGAAGGTGAGCTCCTGCTGGGTGGAAGGTGAGCTCCTGCTGGGTGGAAGGTGAGCGCCTGCTGGGTGGAAGGTGAGCGCCTGCTGGGTGGAAGGTGAGCTCCTGCTGGGAGGAAGGTGAGCTCCTGCTGGGTGGAAGGTGAGCTCCTGCAGGGTGGAAGGTGAGCTCCTGCTGGGAGGAAGGTGAGCTCCTGCTGGGTGGAAGGTGAGCTCCTGCTGGGAGGAAGGTGAGCTCCTGCTGGGTGGAAGGTGAGCTCCTGCTGGGTGGAAGGTGAGCTCCTGCTGGGTGGAAGGTGAGCGCCTGCTGGGTGGAAGGTGAGCGCCTGCTGGGTGGAAGGTGAGCGCCTGCTGGGTGGAAGGTGAGCTCTTGCTGGGTAGAAGGTGAGCTCCTGTTTGGTGGAAGGTGAGCTCCTGCTGGGTCCAAAAGGGAGAGAGATGAATCCGGCAGGAAAGCTACCTATACCAATGAATACTGACAGCAGGAACAATGGAAAGTCAGGGAGCATTCTGCGCAGCCAAACGCTGTGACCTTCTATGGCCGGAAACCACATGACAGTCTGTTACACGTTCTCATACAGTGTGTCCACCCATATCCTGTCCACCGCCATTAACTTGAGAACGGCGGCAGCTATAGGCATAGAAGTGGTGTCTAGGTATAGTAAAGTAGCCATGCGCTACGCAATGAAACCACCTATAGCGCCACCTGGTGGAAAACCACGGAGTTAGCATTTTTATCTCGAAAACGGAACAAGATAGAGAAAAAAGTGAATTACAAAGTTGTAGGGCATCATCAATTCAATACGAATCGACACCTTGCATACAGAAATGCTATGATATGAAACCCATGACCCCCCAAAGCATTGAATGCTGGTCACGCATATGGCGCTCATATAACTCTGATGCTCACAGTGTCCCCGGTCAGCTGCAATGCACATCTGGCCTCTGCACGGCATACTGTATCTTGCTGCACGTTGTGCAATATGGCAGGTGACACGTTTGCACAAGCATCTGTGATACGTCGTCGTAGGTCCTGCAATGTTGGTGGAGGGGTCGCATACACCTGCTGTTTGATGTGACCTCACAGAAAGAAGTCCAATGGGGTAAGGTCAGGTGAGCGTGGAGTCCACTCCACACAGCCACCATACCCAATGACTTGTAGGAAGGTCTCCATGAGGTATCGCTTCACGTCCGCAGCCTTGTGAGGTTTACACGTTCTAATCATAGCATTTCTGTATGCAAGGTGTCGATTCGTATTGAATTGATGACGCCCTACAACTTTGTAACTAACTTTTTTTCTCTATCTCGTTCCATTTTTGAGATAAAAATGCTAACTCCGTTGTTTTCCACCAGGTGGCGCTATAGGTAGTTTCATTGCGTAGCGCATGGCTACTTTGCTATACCTAGACACCACTTCTATGCCTATAGCTGCCGCCATTCTCAAGTTAATGGCGGTGGACACACTGTATATAGGTGCGGTGTATACAGGATATGGGTGGACACACTGTATATAGGTGCGGTGTATACAGGATATGGGTGGACACGCTGTATATAGGTGCGGTGTATACAGGATATGGGTGGACACACTGTATATAGGTGCGGTGTATACAGGATATGGGTGGACACGCTGTATATAGGTGCGGTGTATACAGGATATGGGTGGACACACTGTATATAGGTGCGGTGTATACAGGATATGGGTGGACACACTGTATATAGGTGCGGTGTATACAGGATATGGGTGGACACACTGTATATAGGTGCGGTGTATACAGGATATGGGTGGACACACTGTATATAGGTGCGGTGTATACAGGATATGGGTGGACACACTGTATATAGGTGCGGTGTATACAGGATATGGGTGGACACACTGTATATAGGTGCGGTGTATACAGGATATGGGTGGACACACTGTATATAGGTGCGGTGTATACAGGATATGGGTGGACACACTGTATATAGGTGCGGTGTATACAGGATATGGGTGGACACACTGTATATAGCATTGCTCCTCAATAATTATCTTGGATTCTGGGAACTACTTGCCCCAAATATATATATTTATCACTCCGGTAAAGTGACCTAAATATTTGGGTGACGCTTCTTACACCTGTTTTATTCTTTAGCTTGAGTATTTTTGCACATTTGCAAGCCTTGCACTGTCGGAGATCTTGGCCGGGCGCAGCGGCATTAATCTTCCAAGGCTCCTTTACGTGTAGAGCCAACGGTGGCACAATTTTACGTCGGACCCATAAAAGAATATGACATCTCTCATACAACCACATTTAAAAAATAAATAGCTTCCAATAACATCTGCCGCGGCTGAGACCCGGCGTATATCTCCCCCTCTCCGGTGGAGTCGTAACCGGAGCCGAGTCCTTTTTATTTGTTTATACGGCACGTATTTCAGCAGACGCTCATTAAAAAAAATGTATCATTTAGCCCAAAAAATGCTGACTGCGGACGTCGTCCGTATTAGAGATCTGGGTTTAATGAATTGGGATGGGATGATGGATGCCGATCCGATTGTTTTCGCCGCCGCTTCTGCTATGAACCGATGAAAAACAATTATTATAATGAGAAAATTCACAGCGCCCATAACTGTTCCATAACGGCTCCTGAAAATGCTTAATAACTGCAATCCTATTTGGTAGGGTTTCAGTTGTCTAGTTCAGCTAATAAGACTTTTAGGCAAAATGCAATTAATAGCTTTGGAGTAGGCAGCGATTCGGCCGGCCCGGACAATCTATGCCTTGGCGTTGTTCAGAATGCTGACTACTTCGGTCTGCGCTGATTACTTTCTGCACTTTGCATCTTCCAATTATGCTTCCAAATTTAGTATGGACTTTTGCAACCTCTAGGACGAAACGCATTCAGCCTCTCCAATTACGCCTGAAGGTCAGGGACTCTAACCCTTTGGCTGAAAAATATACGTGCACATTTCGATCATTGCTATTGCGATGCTGAACGCAAATGATAACATTTAGCCATCCAGAAAGTTATTGTTTTTTTGTTTTTTTTTGCTGCTGCTGCTGTTGTGGCACTTAGACTCTAGGTGGCGCTAGAAGCCTTGAAATGACTGATTGCTGACACTTTAGGAAACATGAGATCTTCGAGGCGCTAAGTAAAATACTAAAGTTTATAGATCATTGTTAGAAAAAAATCCAAAATGTATAAATTGGAACTAATTTATGCAACATTTATTTCACAGGTAAGCGATTATTTTCAAATCCAATGACTTTCTTATGTTTTTTTTATGCTCTTTTAAAAAAAGCTTCTGTTTTTAACCATCACGTATGGAGTTTGCACAAAACGCAAGTGTTCACGTTCTATCGCTGGATCTTCTCTGTGAAGCCTCCAGCAGTTGACCTCTATCATGTGAACGTTCCATCTGCGGATCTTCTCTGTGAAGCCCCCAGCCATCGTCCTCCATCGTGTTCACGTTCTATCTCCGGATCTTCTCTGTGAAGCCTCCAGCAGTTGTCCTCCATCATGTTCACATTCCATCTGTGGATTTTCTCTGTGAAGCCTCCAGCAGTTGTCCTCCATGTTCACGTTCCATCTGCGGATCTTCTCTGTGAAGCCTCCAGCAGTTGTCCTCCATCATGTTCACGTTCCATCTGCGGATCTTCTCTGTGAAGCCCCCAGCCATCGTCCTCCATCGTGTTCACGTTCTATCTCCGGATCTTCTCTGTGAAGCCTCCAGCAGTTGTCCTCCATCATGTTCACATTCCATCTGTGGATTTTCTCTGTGAAGCCTCCAGCAGTTGTCCTCCATCATGTTCACGTTCCATCTGCGGATCTTCTCTGTGAAGCCTCCAGCAGTTGTCCTCCATCATGTTCACGTTCCATCTGCGGATCTTCTCTGTGAAGCCCCCAGCCATCGTCCTCCATCGTGTTCACGTTCTATCTCCGGATCTTCTCTGTGAAGCCTCCAGCAGTTGTCCTCCATCATGTTCACATTCCATCTGTGGATTTTCTCTGTGAAGCCTCCAGCAGTTGTCCTCCATCATGTTCACGTTCCATCTGCGGATCTTCTCTGTGAAGCTTCCAGCAGTCGTCCACCATCATATTCACATTCCATCTGCGGATCTTCTCTGTGAAGCCTCCAGCCATCATCTCCCCATCATGTTCATGTTCCATCTGCAGATCTTCTCTGTGAAGCCTCCAGTCGTAGTCCACCCTCATGTTCACGTTCCATCTGTGGATCTTCTCAGTCAAGCATCCAGCAGTTGTCCTCCATCATGTTCACGTTCCAACTGCAGATCTTCTCTGTGAAGCTTCCAGCAGTTGTCCCCCTTCATGTTTACGTTCCATCTGTGGATCTTTTCTGTGAAGCCTCCAGCAGTTGTCCTCCATCGTGTTCACATTCCATCTGAAGATCTTCTGTGTGAAGCTTCCAGCAGTCATTTACCATCATTTTCACGTTCTATCTGCGGATCTTCTTTGTGAAGCCTCCAGTAGTTGTTCTCCATCATGTTCATGTTCCATCTGTTGATCTCTTTGAAGCATTCACCAGTTGTCCTCCATCATGTTCACGTTCCATCTGTGGATCTTCTCTGTGAAGCATACAGCAGTTGTCCTCCATCGTGTTCACGTTCCATCTGTGGATATTCTCTGTGAAGCCCCCAGCCATCGTCCTCCATCGTGTTCCCGTTCTATCTGCGGATCTTCTCTGTGAAGCCTCCAGTAGTTATCCTCCATCATGTAAACGTTCCATCTGCGGATTTTCTCTGTGAGCATCCAGCAGTTGTCCTCTATCATGTTCACATTCTATCTGTGGATCTTCTCTGTGAAGCTTCCAGCAGCTGTCCTCCATCGTGTTCACGTTCCATCTGCTGATCTTTTTTGTGAAGCCTCCAGTAGTTGTCCTCCATCGTGTTCATGTTCCATCTGTTGATCTTCTCTGTGAGCATCCAGCGATCGTCCTCTATCATGTTCACGTTCCATCTGCGGATCTTCTCTGTGAGCATCCAGCGATCGTCCTCTATCATGTTCACATTCCATCTGTGGATCTTTTCTGTGAAGCCTCCTGTAGTAGTCCCCCATCATGTTCACGTTCCATTTACCTTGGTATCATCGTTCCATCTCCCTGATATCCTGATGAAATCTTTCTCCTTGTTCTTCGCTAACAGCACCGAGATTTTCAGGAAAGTCGTCTAAATGGGAATGTAAAAAATGTATCTTCAATCTCAGACAACCCAAGGCTTTGGGACATTTCAGCGTGTTCTACATTAATGAACATTTGGATCTTTGCTGTTACCTAGAATTTCTTCACGACTTCTTTAAAAGAATCTCAAGCCCTTTGCTCAACACCTTTCATTTTTATTTTGAACATGTCGTCCTTCATGAGTTTAGGAATATCCAGACCCACATTAATGCCCTCCTTCAGTGTTGCTTTGGGCAGTCCCTGAATCTTGGTGCACAGATGCTTAGGTCTCTCCTTCTTTCAGTAGAGCTTTCATGAATGGCTTCATCAGTCCAAGCTTAATGTGGAGTGGTTACAGGAGAACATTTTTAGGATCAACTAAACTTTCCACAACAATGTTCTTGAGTCCAGGTTGCACAGATGTTCTCGTTGGCCAACTTTTTTGGCTCCAGTGATTAGTCCTATCGCAGCTGTCCCATTCACACAAAAATTATGAGTACGTCATGTATTCTCCTCGCTGCCCAAGGAGCAACGCGGGAATCTTCAAATCACCACATAGGGACCATCCTTGATCCTCTTAGTGAAGTTTCTTGAGAATAAAGTCTAGATTCTCATAGCTTTCCTTCAAGAATGCCCTACAGGCTCTGAAGCATACTTGATGGCAGTGCAGTCGCAGCTATCAGACTTTGGATGAATCAATAAAGAGTCTCCACTTGCTCACATTCTACTCAATGTTACATTTTATCATAAGCCGAGGAACTTCACTGTAATACACTAGAGCACCGTCTTGAGAAAAGTATGGAAGGAATTCCTTTTCTCGGCTTCTGTACCATGATAAACAGATACCAGAAACTAGCAGGATCTTTTCCTTTAGTTTAAAGCCTAAAGGTTCTGCAGTATGTTTAGGAAGGTCCAAGTCCCGGACTAAATAATTTACCGTAATTCAAGCTGTAAAAAAAAAAGCTGCGGCTCGTTGGGACTCACGTGAAGGTCTTCGTCAGAATCCACGTTCTAAATCTTCAAGTTTCTCCGGAGGTGAAGGAACACATTCCTGGACCGTGAGGTACAGAGGGAATTGGAAGGTCCTTCTCAATTTTAAGGTTGAATCCCAGCCACATTGCATGTACAAAAGTAGTAGCCATCTCTATGATTTTGCGGTTTCCTTCTAGATCAAGGGCACGGCAAAACCAAAGATCTTTCTTCCCTTTAGCCAACTGTCATAATTCTTCCGTACAAACAGGACACTCTCCATGTGGATCCACCACTTGTCCTGATCACCTAGTTTACATCAAAGTTTGTATAAAACACTTTTCTAACAAAGTCCGTAAAGTTACTTCATTGTTTCTGCCCACAGCAGCCAATCAAAGCTCAGCATCCATTAATATCTAACCAATCTAATGACACCGAAATCATCCACCAAAGGCCACGCAGAGGGGTCAAAGTACGGTGCAAGGAAAAGCCTATGGGGTCAGTGTTTCTGAAAAAACAGTGCGTGATGGATTTTTTTTTAGATATTTTTACTAAGTTCAGTGATTGAAAGTATATAAACATTACCTCTTACTATTCAAAGTATTTTACCCTTTCAGACCTGTGTTAATACTATTGTTTTTATTACTGATATTGTTATTAATATTATTATTCTAATAATAAAATATTTTTTTTATATATATATATGTTATTAGTATAGTTTATTTCTATTATTACACTTATTATTTTTATTATTATTGGACTGAAGCTATTTATTATTATTATTGTTGTTCTTATAGTTATTATTTGGATTATCATTATATTTATATTAGTTATTATTAATTTAGTATATTATTATTAATATAATTCTTAATATTGTTATTGTGATATTTCTAGTATTTAATATTGTTGTTATTTTTATTATTTGATTGTTATTAATATGCTTATTATTTAACTATAGTTATTAAATAAAAATAACACTATTTTTAAATAGTGCTAATGTTATGATTATTATTATTATTATTATTATTATTATTATTATTAATAATAATAATAATAATAATAAAATAGTTATTATATTCATGATATATGAAAAAATAGTTATATATTAAAAAAATATAGTTATTATATAATGATATATTACTTCATTATATATTATTTTAATATAATGATAACCTATATTAAAAAATAGTTGTCATTATATTTCTAGTAGTTAATAATAATAATAATAATAATAATAATTAATTCATTTATATAGCGCTGTTAATTCCACTGCACTTTACATACATTGGCAACACTGTCCCCATTGGGGCTCACAATCTAAATTCCCTATCGGTATGTCTTTGGAGTGTTGGAGGAAACCGGAGGAAACCCACGCAAACACGGGGAGAACATACAAACTCCTTGCAGATGTTGTCCTTGGTGGGAATTGAACCCAAGACCCCAGCGCTGCAAGACTGCAGTGCTAACCACTGAGCCACCACAAGAGTGCAGTGCTAACCACTGAGCCACCGTGCCGCCCATGTAGTTATCATTATGGTTTGATTTTTATTAATATACTTATTATTTAACTATAGTTAATAACTATAATTTATTAATAATAATATCATTTCTAGTAGTTATCATTATAGTTTGATTTTTATTAATAATTATTAATATACTTAGTATTAGTTATAGTTGTTAATATTAATAATAATAAATTATAATTATTATTGCTAGTAGTTATCATTGTAACTTGATTTTATTAACATTAATATAATTAATATTATTTATCTTTATTATTATTACTATTAATAAATTATAGTTATTAAATTATGATTTTTAGTATTTCTAGTACTTATCATAGTTTGACTTATTAATATTTATTAATATACTTACTATTAGTTATTTTTATTATTACAGTATTACTAAATTATAGTTATTATTATTTCTAGTAATTATCATCATCATCATTATTAATAATAATAATAATAATAATATTATATCCTCTGTCTCTGATATTCAAAATAAACCTATATTTTTTATAGTTGTACATTGTATTGGCCAGAGGGACCCAAAAATAAAGCTTGAGACCATGTCAGCTAAATTAATTTCTGGCGATAGCTGGCTATGTCCAGAGGAGGGCGCTGAGGTCACTTTACACTTTCCTGGCTTATCGGGATAAAGGAGCATTCATGCTGTGTTTTCTGTCACCTTATTGAATCCGTATAAGCTGTACACAGAAATCGGTAGGAGATATTTAATGGAGACTATTTGCAAACTTGCTTTGTTCATTTCTTTTATTTGTAAACTTGCTTGATTCATTTCTTTATTTTGAATGCACTGGGGCAACCCCCCCCCCCCCAAATACAGTAGTTTATAAGGTGGGCGCTTATTTTTTTAGATGTGATTTCATATGAGAAATGTTCTTTTTACACTTGTTCTCGGCACCTTTACTGCAGAAGGTGCAATGAAAGGCTCCGAAATCTTACTGTCAGTTCAACCAGCAATAAAGAAGTAATGTTTCATGCTTCATGTGAGTGAGGACATATTGAATATGTGGCTGCTAAATAAGCAGCAGAAAAAGAAAGATTCTATATCTACAGAAACTACATAAGAATTAATGGGGTTATTGTAATATTAGGGAGTCGACTCTTGAACTTCCGGCCGACGGCGATCGCCGGTGGAGACTGAAGGGCGCAGCACATTCTCCGTACAGCAGCGGTGCAGTTCTCTTACTTGGTTCTCATCTTTTTTTGATGCAGGAAATAAACTTAATAGTTCAGAAAAATATTTTATATCTATAGAGTGTAGATTATGCAGATACAATATAATAAATCATTACAAACTGTAACAAAAACTACCATACGGTGTCCAAATAATAGTGGCCATGAAATACCAACTGACAGTGTTCTAGTTAAAAAGACACACGCCCACAGGGTCTTTGGGGAGGACTACTCGTCACCGAGCCAGTTTGGGATGTCACAGCGGCCTGGCCCGGGTTCCTTGACCCCGTTGGTGTCAATAAATGGGGTAACTGGGGGTGATGGAAGTAGTATTCGTGACGTCACCTGTGGTATGCGGCCAATATGGGAGCCGCCGTTGCTGCGGGTGCTTTCTCTGGGGCGGATGATGACATAGCTCGGATGATACAGCTCACAGAGTTGCTTTCCGCTTTTGGATTGCCGGACTCCACTGTCATGGGCTTCAGCCGATCCGTTTCTTTCAGTGTGCCCTTCCTTTCTGCGCAGTGTTGTGTGAGTCCCTGCAGCTTGAAGCTACCCTGGGACCCGAGTCCTGGGAATGGTTTCTTTCCCGTCCCGTATAGCAGGCAGCACGAGTCCGTTGCTGGTGCCGCACATTGGTTCCGACTCCTGGCTCTATATGCTGCTTTGCCCCAGGATCTGTGTGTGGACCAGAAGACTTGAAATCCTCTGCCCGGTGGATTCTGCTGGCAGGACCTGAAGTGCCCACCAGCCTAGGGCTCCGTACCCTTAAGAGTGCGCCGGTTCTGAGGGAGCTATCAGCTCTCCCCTCAGCGACCGTGTTCTCCTACGTCTCACTTGTTTCCCGGTGGTTTCTTAACTCTCTGAGTGTGTGCGTGTGTGTGTTTGTGCGTCGCCTTGCTCCCCCAATCAGTCGCTCCACCCCCCGGGTTGCTGAACTAGTTTGTGGGAGGCCCCAGACGATGTGGTGACCATCCTAAATTACCCTACCCTAACCCAGTCCCGGTGAGAGGGCAACTAGCTATGTGTGTTGGTGGATTTTGGTGGTTTACCGACAATGACCTCCTTCTTACCTGAGATGAATACCGCACCTCTAGTGAGGTGCAGTACCCTGTGGCGATTGAACCCTCAGGGGCGCCACACTTCCATTTCTTGATCCATTAGCCCCTTTTTCTCTTGTTTCTTCCAGACTCATTTCCACTATCAGAGTGGACTATTGACTTTCGTCTCATCGCTCCCGTTCACCCATTTCCAATCTTCCACTTTTTGTCCTTTTTTGCAAACTGGAGCCGACGCTTCTTATGATAATATTCAATTTGAGGCTTCTTCACCTTTTTTTGGGCCACCATTCCAGACTTGTGTAACATGCGTCACTCGGTGCGTCCATGGACGTCTGTGATCTCACTATTATGGAGCATATGAGTCGCCTCCACTGCCGGATGTCACCAGAACTTATAGACCTTGTGATGACCGACTTGTTGACTTTGTTATTTTGCCTGGACGTCACCTCTTGGTGGATGGACGTCATTTCTTATTCTTCCAGCTGTCATGGCCTCACATGATGTAGTTGGTAATTTTCTTGGCCGAGAGACGGTATCGATGAGCTGGATGCTGCTGCTTCTCTTTTCTTCGGAAATCTTCTTTCATGGTCCTCGATTCCAACCACTGACCTTTCACTTGGGAATCAACCTAATAATACACTGAGCTATTAGGGAACGTGAGAACAGGTTGTAATTTGTAGTATATGGGAAGTAAAGGGAGCAAAACAGTAACAATGCAGTGACATGACAAGAATCTGTATAACTAATTATATGCTAAATAGCTGCAAGTCACATTTATATATGAGATAGCCAGGATGATTGTCTATAAATGAAGGTCGTCTCACGCCCAAAGCTGTAGAGGATGGTGAGATATGGAGCCTGAAAGGTAAAAGTTGAAAACATTGTTACCCTTTTGCTCCTTCACAAAATAATGCTCCTGCTGCACAGCTCAGCCCCATATTCAGCTCTGCTACATCTGTATTTCTCATATAGTCCTGACCCTCCTTCATATAGAAGCGGAGCATTCTTCCCTTTAGTGACACATTATTTGGGTTTAATGCTCTCGGCTTTATTCATTTATTATTTCTACATCGAGTGTGAAATGAATCCGGGTTGTGACATTATTTACACATTTTGTTGCTTCCTAAGAATTCGTAAAATTCACAGCTGCTCATTTTAATGAAACGCTGTCATGATGTTCACGACGGTTGACATCGTATTGGACGTTTTCCTAAAATAACGTGATCGGTAGAGAAATTGCGAATGTAAACGAGGCTGTTATCTCCAGATAGGAATATAACGGCGAGGCTAACCCTTCATCTGCCATAGGACACTGCGCTAATAAGACCAGAGCTCTAATGACTTCAGTGCGGTAATAATGGAGGGGAATAGACCTCCACACACTCGCTCCACGCTTTCTTGCTGTTCCAGGTGTATTATACATTTTATGCCCAGAAGGTTTTATTTTACATATTTTAAAGATATTTAATAATTAACCCCTTCATGACAGGGCGATTTTCCGTTTTCCATTTTTTGTTTTTTGCTCCCCTTCTTCCGAGAGCCGTAACATTTTTATTTTTCCTTCAATCTTGCCACGAGGAGTTGTTTTTTTGCGGGACGAGTTGTGCTTTTAACTGAAATCATAAGTTTTACCATATAGCGTACTGGAAAATGGTAAAAAAAAATTCTTAAAAAGAATATTATTTTGAGGGTATTTTATTCGCCGTGTTGCCTATATGGTAAAACCGATGAGTCGCTGTGATGACTCAGTTTGGTACGAGTTCGTAGATACCAAACATATATAGGCTACTTTTCGGTAAAGGGTTAAAAAAAGGTTGAAACTTGTTTAAAAAAAGTGGCAGACTTTTTGCGCCATTTTCTGCAACCTGTAGCGTTCTCATTTTTAGGATATTGGGCTCAGTGACAGTTTATTTTTTGCGTAATTTGAATTTTTATTTTTTTTATTTTTTTAAAACCTTTTTTTTTTAACTTTACTAGTCCCCCTAGGGGACTATAAGGATCAGCAGTCTGATCGCTGATTCATTTCTGTTGGTCAGAGCTGCACAGCTCTGATCAGCAGAAATGCAGGGGTTAACAGGCGTGGGTGGATCGCGTTAACCGCACATGTCTGCTGTTCAAGTCAGTAGACATGCGCAGGGATCACCTCCGGCTCACAGCAGCAGCCGGCGGTGATTAGCCCGACATGATTTAGGATGTACCGGTACGTCCTAGGTCGTGAAGGGGTTAAAGGGATTGTCCAGGATTGATGGCTGTTCTGTAAAATAGGTGACCACTGTGGAATCGATGGAGGACTCATACTTAGAATCCCCACTGATCAATTGAGAACTGCTCTGGCAATAAGTGTTCAAGACCATTCCGAGCACCAAGATTTTAGATAATGAAGGGGTCAAAACTGTTTTGATATGGTGCGGTAATCCGAGTGGTGGACAACCCCTTTAAAATAACAAGGGCACGTTAGAAATGCTGCTCCCTGTACTATGCAACAGTGTTAATTATACTCACCTCATGTCAGATGGGTGTTGCTGCTCAAGGGTCCGCCACCTCTTTTCTTCCTTACATCACCGACCTTCTTCTTTCCAGCCCTGTGTAGATGATGCGTCCTATGTCACCCACAAAGGCCAGCATTGTGGTCCTGCGCAGGCGCACTTTGATTTTCCCTGCTGAGGTCAGATCAAAGTACTGTAATGCGCAGGCACGAGGAAAGGTCAAAAACAGCCCACGCCTGTGCACTACAATACTTTGATCTGCCCCCAGCAGGGCAGATCAAAGTGCGCCTAGAAGGACAACGATGCTGGCCTTTGTGGGTGACAGAGGACGGGTCATGCACATGGGGCTTTAAAGAAGGAGGACAGCGATCCCAACAGAGAGGAGGCACCGGACCAAAAGCAACGACACCCATCAGACCACCTTAGGTGAGTATTATAAAGGTGTTTTTTATTGGTACAGATCAGCCTGGGTTCTTATATGCAGCATTCAGGAATACTGTATATAAAGGCTTAGTAGTGATGGCCACTGGTTATAAGGGACAAAACTGGTGAGAGGTTCCTTGTAAGAAGGTGTGAGAAAAAAATGCTGTAAAGTTCGAATGCTCTAAAATAGAAATATTAATGGTTAATTTTTATCAATTAAAACAAATCAATATTTGGTGACCGCTCTTTACCTTCATCAGTTCTTTTAGGTATACTTACATAAAATCAGGGATTTTGTAGAGTTATAGTAAGAGTAAATAATTATATCAAACAGGTGATAAATAGTGATCATCGTTTTCAAATCTAAACTGAAACACAGACATTAACTGAAACAAGAACAGCTGTGCGGGAGGCTTCAAACTGGCTGAGGAACAGACAAACTCTGCTATAAAGGTGAGGGGTTCTGTAAGACTGTTTCATATCACAGGTCAAAAATCATGGCAAGACTGAGCATATCAACAAGATGCAAGGTAGTTATACTGCATCAGCAAGGAGTCTCCCACACACAGATTTCAAAGCAGACTGGGGTTTCAAGGTCTTTTGAAGAAGCACCAAGAAATGGGCAACATTGAGGATCATAGACGCAGTGGTCAACCAAGGAACCTCAGTTCAGCAGGTAAAATATATGTTATTTCTCATTGAGCTCTGAAGATGTCCAGCAGTGCCATCAACTCAAGATCGGCACCAACCAGCGGGACCAAGCTACGTTCATCCACTGCGCAGAGAAATCTGGCCAGAAGTGGTCTTCATAGAACAATAGCAGCCAAATGCCACCCCTTCTACTTACAAACAAGGCAAAGTGACTCAACTAAGCATGAACGCATAGCAGCTAGGGTACAAAAATATTGCAGACTGAGGATGCACAATGTAAAATGTTTATCTGTAACAAAAGGCCGTTTGTTCGCCAAAAAAGTAAGCTATACAATAATGAAGGTCTGCAGGACCTGTGGAGCACGGTAAAAGGTCCTTTCAAGTTTGTGGCTGCATTTAAGCAAATGCAGTTGTGGATTTGTTCACAATTCACGGTGTCCTATTTCTGATAAATATACAAAAAGACTGACCCGGACATCCAACAGGTGTGAACAGGTGCTAGCTGAAAACACAATATAACTACAAAACATATACAGCTGCACTCTGAAATGCTAACAATGAATAAGGGAACTCTGGTATTGCATTACTGCTATAGGAATATTTGAAAAAAAAAAGATATATTTAGCTTATGTATTTGCCAATGCATGTGAGACCGGTAACCAACGGCAAGGTAATCTCTGTATACCGGGAACCTAACCTGCAATGCCACTATCTGGGTTGAAAATCTCCATGTCTGGGCAGCCAGACTAAAAAACCTAACATGAAATGCCACTATCTGGGTTAAAACCTTCATGATTGGGCAGCTAGAGTCCAGATATAAAGGGGAGTGAACACAGAATGAAAGGTGTCTGGTTCCAAATTTATTCTGCAGCAGGAAAACAATCCGAAACATAGCGTCAATGTCATTAAGAATGTGACGCCCCTGGACTAGTCAGGTCGTCACAGGGTACTGCACGCTCTTTCTCTCCCAGTGCAGGACTCAACCCCCCATGGTTCTGGGTCCCTATCTTGTAGTACTGCCTCCACCAGCATCCACAAATCCTAGTCACAACTCGCGCCACACCCTGTCAGGCACACTAGTGGGCTGCTAAGCTGGAATAGGGCCGCCCACCTAGGGGTCAGGCAGGGAGGTGGGAGGTGACAAGTGAGTCGGCTCCAGGGGAGCAAGGAGTTGAGTGGTAGCCCTCGAGCAGTGAGGAGCTCGAGGAAACTGGGAGTTGGAGCTCCCAAGGGAGAAGCTGATTAGGTCACAGACGGGTGTCTGGACTCTGAGTCGGAGACCCGGTCGCGGGAGATTGTGACTGGGTGCCTGGCTAGTCTTGGAGGATAGCCAGCAGCCGCAGTTCAATAGCCGGGCTGGAACCGAAGGCACGTCGGAATACATGGACTCTAGGTCGGGGAGAAGCTTCAAGCAACCTGGCAATTAACCTGCGGAGGACAGGGCCTATATGGACTGTTCCCACGAAGCTCAGAGATCGGGGGCATTATCGCAACGCGGGGGATAGGGCTTTCCAGGCAAAGCAGCCCACTGAAATCATAAGCGTGAGCTCCTGAGAGGAAGCTCTTCTGCTACTCCTAGTAGGGAGCGGGGCCCGGAAAGCTCCAAGCTGACGGGCCATCTGGACAGTCTAAAATACTGTGTCTGGAGGCAAGCAACAGATCACCAGGCAGTGCTGCAGGGGACAGGACCTGGACGAGCACCCCAAGAGGGCAGCGGCACCCAGAGATTTGGTTTACCACGTTGTCAGCGTCTGCTTTCCTCCTGAGTGAGTACCTGATTAACCCCTGCAACCAGCGAGCCTGCGCTCCCCCTGCAATCCAGTCCACCATCCAAGGTCCCAGGGCCTTTCCCTACCCGTGGAGGGTAACGTCATCTAGCTGCCCCACTCCATCACCCCGGGTACTCCCAACGGCAGCGGCGGTACTCCCTATTACCGCACACCACGGGTGGCGTCATGAACTATCTAAAATTCCCTGTAAATAACCCCTCATCACGTTTCGGCATGACCCCGAGCCCCCGGGGCTGGAGACCCTCGAGCCACGAGTAGCGACGTCCGGATTCGAGCGGTTCGACTGCTTCTGGGGCGGGACGCGAACAAGCAGTACTGGGGGCAATGATCCGGCCCCCTTAGAGCCTGATTTGACCCCCACAGAACCTCATCTGGCGCCAAAGAGCCTGATCCAGCCCCCACAGATCCCTGATCTAGTCCCCCCCCCCACAGAGTTCTGACCTGGCCCCCACAGAGGCTTGATCCACCCCCACAGAGCCCTAATCCGGCCCCCACAGAGCCCTTATCCAGTCCCCCCCCACAGAGTCCTGGTTCAGCGCCCACAGAGCCCTGATCCGGCTCGAACACAGCCCTGATCCGGCCCCCTCAGAGCCTGATCCGGCCCCCACAGAGCCTTGATCTCACATCATCCCATGTGTCTGGAATCACATGAAGTGACAGAATGGTCTGCACAAGCCTCATACACAGACGATCTGGGGTCAGTTCTCCAAGATATTTGGAACGATCTCCTGCCGAATTCCTTCAAAAACTGCGTCTCCTTTTGGCCTCGAACTGGCTTGTATATATCGATTTACCATGTTTTATACCAGCTAGAAAAGCATTAGAGTCCGGAAGCAGAAAGCAAAAAAAATAAAAAAAATTGTACACTGCACTGTAGAGATGTTTTAATCGTGTGATTTATGGAAACTATGACAATATATGCCACTATATGGAATATTTTGGGTCAGAAAATGAGTCACAAAATCGTCCCAGTGTATACCTTCAATGGAAATATCAACCATGGTGTGAACAAAGCCTAATAAGATGAATGGGAAAAAAGCTGAAATAATTGTAAATGTGAGATGTATCTGATTCTGATAGGGTTTGCAACGGAAAAGTGGCTGAATACATTGTTGCAACCTTTAGTTTTGTGTCGTCAGCGCTGAAATCTGTTTAGTATCCATGAAAATGATTTGTGCAGTAACTGGTGTTATCTGGGGGCAGCGCACATCATTTAATTGCATCTCTAATTTACTTAATTAGCACTGATGCTTTTATAAACTATGCACAAAACTTGTTACCCATGAGCATGTATGAGAACATTCTTCAAAAGAAGACGAACCAAAGGAGCGGCGCACATATCACAGGAAGAACTGACGAGCAACGAATAAAATAGCTGGGAATGCAAAGTTTCAAAGAGAATTTTGGGGTTCGGTCATCGCTTCCACTGAACCTTGCTACAATGAATCTTTTATTGAAAATTAAAAAAGATTGTTCCCTTCTTTCCAGCAAAATTAATTAGTGCATAACTTATAAAGGAGCTTAAAGGGGACGCTCTGTAAATATTCCAAAATCTGAATATTACCTATGAGAAGATCATCACTTAAAGGGAACCTGTCACCAAAATTTTCATGTGTACTTCCGGCTCCTGCGCTGATCATGTAGGACACAGGACGCCTGAGCTCTGTCATTCCCTGCAGCTCTGACATATATACCGGACATCCCACCAGCCTCCCCCGCTCCATACCACCGGTGAGTGAAGTTGCTGAATGCAGGGATGTTCATGGGGAGCCGTGGAGATAATCACTTGAAACAGCGCGGTGAACTTCGCTCTCCCCCTCCCTCTCAAGATCTGGCAGCATGATAAAGATGGCGCCGGAGCCTGCCCTGCACTAACATCAGATCTGTACACAGAGAGCAGGACACAGCTTACCTTGCACTCACTCCCCCAGCACTAAACAGTTAACCGGCAGCAGAATAATAAATCTCCTGGAGTCCTGATAAGATATCAGCTGCAAACAACGCTACTGACAAGTTCTGCAAAGAGCAGAGTTAAAACGCCGGGAATCCCTGGGCCCTTCCCCCATCTTGTCCAGACCTGTGCTTAACAAGCAGGTGCTGAATCTCTAGGCATACAGAATCAGTGCAAAGCTCTGGAGAAAGTGAAAGAAGCTGAAGGAGGGAAGTTTAAACATACATCCCTGCAAAGTTTCAGGACAGTGAGAATTCATATAACTCTGGCAGGGGGGAGAAAGGGGTGAAAGTAAGAATAAACAAAAGGGGGAGCAGAATCAAGATTTGTCTGACAACCCACACTAAATCAGTGTCAAAACTTGCGTCCCTTCATTCACTATTTGATGGAAAGATACCTGCTGCGTAGCAGCTCCAAAACACAAAATCCTCATACATCCAGCGTACAGTGTGAAAAAAAGATTGTGACTGCCCATACAGAATTAAGTGTCCCTCGGTCACCTGAGAATACTCATCAGATGGAGATGGAGGATTCCACGGGGACCCCGGATGTATTCAAAACAGTGGAGGGTATGGATTATAAGCGTCTGGCTGATGAAGTCGCCAATCGTTTGCTACCTGACATCTCCGCTACAATTAAAGCATCAATAGCAAAAGCTCTCAGTGCCATACAGAACCAACTTGATGAGACGGTGGAACAGGTTGCGGCTATGGAAACCAAAATGTCGACGTTAGAGGAGGACTTCAGCTCTGACCACACTACAGTCATGCGTCTGGCCAAGGAGAATCTGATCCTGAGGGACCGTGTGGACGATCTGGAGAACCGCTCCAGAAGAAGCAATTTGCGCATTGTCGGCCTGCCTGAAACATACCCGGTTGGTGAGCTACGTACATTGTGTGAATCCACTATTCCTACAACCCTGGGAGTAGCAGGAAGGAGAAAAGTGGAAAGGGTGCACCGCATTGGTCCGCCAAGGAGAGGTGATGAGAGTGAAAATAACAGACGCCCAAGACAAGTCATAATGAAATACTTGGACTTCTCCGATAAACAGGAAATATTACAGGCATACAAGAAATTGAAACATCCCTTGGAGGTGAAAGGCTCGCGCATCTTGCTCTTCGAGGATTTTTCTGCGGAGGTCACACGGCAGCGGAGGGCATTCTCATACATATGCTCTGCCTTATTTAAGAGAAATATACGCTTCCAGTTAAAGTACCCGGCAACGTTGATTATCAGACATCAGGATGGATCCTACAATTCTTTCTCAAGTCCAAAGGAGGCAGAGGCCTTTATTGAGCGGATCAACAGTCCTCGTGACCTCAGGAATTCTCCAGGACAAGGGCGCAACGACTCACCGAACCAGAGAGTGACCAAAGGGAGCTCTGTGAAGCTCGCTACAGCCTCCCCGAAGGACCGGAGACAACAAAACAAGGAACTTAAGGGAACCTGAGACAAATAGACAAATGTCGGATGTATGAAGTTCAAGGTGGGACACCTGTTTTTGATTTAGGCTGGAGAAGCCACAGTGGAAAAAGTTCAAGAAATCTGAGGCGGAGGAAAGGAAAGAGAACTTTTTTTTTTTTTTTTTTTTTTTTTTTTCTTCCTTCTCTCTTTCTTTGTAGGTGGGACACTCCTTTATATTGGTGAAATGCTATACAAGTATAAGGTTGACTGAGCTTGGAAGATGATCAGAAAAAAGTGAAGTCTGAGTATTATGGTATAGTTGGGGGGGGGAGGGGAGGGAGATGTTTGAAATGTTTGGGGATTTTGGATTCAAGTGAAGTAGCAAAGATTTTACACAGAGTTATTATTATTACTACTACTCTCGTTATTGCAAGTGAGCACTATGTTCAATTGTCTAATTGGTTGAATTTTTTTTTGGCAAAGGAGGGCAGCAAAAACATGGTAAACGAAAGGCAGGATTTCCATTTATTACATGCACTTTATGAGAATAGTCACCTGGAATGTTAAGGGGTTACGTTCCCCCCAAAAAAGAATTAAGATATTACGCCACCTTAATCGCCTCAAACCGGACATTGCGCTCCTTCAGGAAACTCATCTGGAAGGTTCAGACATGCAGAGGATGGGGAAATTGTGGGTTGGAGGAGTCTATGGGTCATCTTCAGTTAAAAGGAAAGCAGGGGTTATTACATTAGTAAGTAGGAGATTACAACATCAAGTCCTGGAAACATATGCGGACACGGAAGGTAGGGTTCAGATGGTCTCAGTGGAGATACCTGGAGGAATTTATAAAATCTTTAATATTTATGCCCCGAACGAAAACAACAAATCATTCTTTCAACGACTTGAGGCCAAAATTTTAGAACATGCCCATTTTAATCTAATAATTGGGGGGGATTTCAACTCGGTGGTATCTGTGCTAGAGGACAGGAAAAATGCTAAAGGCCCCCCAAATGTACCGCGCGGCCATGATAAAGTTATGCGTCCTCTGTTAAATGCCACGGCCTTATGGGATGCGTGGAGACTACTGCACCCTCAGGATAGGGAATTTACGCACTATTCACATGCTAATAGCTCCTGGTCTCGCATTGACTACTTCCTTATTTCAGGGAACCTGGTACGTGCGCTCCACTCAGCTACTATCCAGGATTTGGTGATTTCTGACCATGCCCCGGTGGTGCTAGACCTAGCAAACATTTATCCCAGAGGAACGGACTATCTGTGGCGATATCCTTCCTTCCTTAAAGATAACGAAGATTTTTCCTTGAAATTAAAGGGATGGTGGACGGAATTTATGGTACATAATGATCAACATAAAGACACACCTATGTTATTATGGGACACGGCGAAGGCAGTATTACGGGGCAGAACGATAGCACATGTTTCCTATTTGAAGAAAAAGGCTCATCTTAAATTTACTGAAACCTCCCATAAATTGAGGGAAGCATATACTTCTTTTCAAAAGCATCCTGATAGGGACCATAGAGATAGATGGGTAATAGCCCAAAGAGCTTTTAATGAGTGGGCGGAAAAACGGGAACAAATGGCTAGGTCAATGCAAGAAGCTACATTACATCGCTTTGGAAATAAAGCAGGGAAAATACTGGCCAACTTAGCGAAAAATAGGACTATAACTCAGGGACCCATGCAAATAAAAAATCAAAAGGGGGAGATACACAAAAACCCTAAGACAATAATTGAGACTTTAGGCACGTATTATAGAAACCTTTATTCGTCGGAAAAGGGAGACAAATTTCCTGATAATAATCTTTTATCTAAAGTGACACTACCTCGACTCACAGAAGAGCATCGCACTTTTCTGAATGCTAAAATTACGGGGGAAGAAGTATTGGGGACAATCAACTCCATGCATAATTATAAAGCCCCTGGCCCTGACGGATTTACGGGAGAATTCTATAAAACAGTAAAGGAAGAGATCTTACCTACATTACTAGAACTGTATAATAGCATACTAGACGGTAATGCGTCTTTCCAAAATAATAACCGGGCATATATAAAATTGATCCCTAAACAGGGGAAGGACCCGAAGGATCCGGGTTCGTATAGGCCCATATCACTTATCAACCTAGATATGAAGATAATGTCAAAGATTATGGCAAATCGTCTAGCTATAATTCTTCCCCAACTGATTTCCCCAGCACAGGCCGGTTTCATTCAGAAAAGATCAGGGACACTAAATATTAGAAAAGTTCTTCTTGTCCTGGATAGGGTTAACCTTCGGCCTCTGAAAGGAGAATCTCCCGCTTTGCTTACAATAGATGCCGAGAAAGCCTTTGACAATATTGAGTGGTCATGGCTTTATAGAGTTCTAGATGAAATGCGTTTTTCGGGGTCATTTTATACCTACATTAGAGAAATTTACACAAATCCGAAGGCTCAAGTTTACATTCCAGGATATCTGTCAGCCCCTTTTCCGTTACTGAAAGGAACCAGACAGGGTTGCCCCCTTTCCCCATTACTTTTTAATCTGGCTCTGGAACCATTGGTACGATTGTTATCTACACATAGCACCTTCCAGGGTATTTCTGTAAATAATAGACAAATTCAGTCAGCTTTTTTTGCAGATGACATTTTGCTTTTCCTTTCGAATCCAGCTCAGCAGGTCCCCGAGATTTTACAAATTTTGCGAGAGTTTGGAGCGTATTCAGGCTTCAAGATTAATGCGTCAAAGTGCGAGCTCCTATACCTGGGAGGGACAAATGTTCAAACACGGGAGCAGAACCCTTTTGAAGGAATTACAGTGGCTAAGTCATATATCACATACCTGGGAGTTAAAATAGGTAAGGTTCCGGCAACCCTTTATAGTCTAAACTATCCACCCCTTCTGAGCCAAATAGAGCAAGATCTTAAAAGATGGCACGACCTTCCATTGAACATAATTGGTAGAGTCCACCTAATTAAGATGATGTCGATATCAAAATTAATGTATCATCTTCAAACACTTCCCCTGCTTCTCAAGCATAAAGATATTGTCCAGCTAAATAGAGCTTTTTCACACTTCATTTGGAGGGGGAAACGCCCTCGTATAGGGCTTAAGAAGTTGATGGCATCTAAGGTTCATGGAGGTCTGAGTTTGCCGAACATTCGGGGTTACAATATAGCCTGTTTGACTAGATATATACTGGATTGGATTAAAGGCTCTAGGCATTATTCAGCGTTGGAGCTTGAGAGAGACTATGCACAACCTTGGGATCTGGTGGCATTGCTTCATACTAGGCAGGCTAATCTCCCAGTGAAAATCAAGCACTCTTCCTTATTTAAAGACACGATTGCAGCGTGGAAGGCGTTGAGGAAAAACTACAAACTTCCCCATAAAATATCCAAATACTTGCCTATATGGGGGAATCCAGAGTTTGTGCAGGGGACAAGCAATAAACTGTTTGAAGAGTGGAAGGTGAGGGGTATAAGGACTGTTGCTCATCTCTTGCACACCTCAGAACCTAGATGGTTGAGTAGAGATGAAATTATAGCGCAGTATGGCCTGGGGCCTAACCAAGTAATCCAATATGACCAAGTGAGATATAGTATTATGACTCAGTTGCATGATGTGACCCAGGAGGTAGTATTTAACTCTTTTGATTGTCTGGTAAAGAACTCAATAACTTCATCATCTATCTCTTTTCTTTATGGAGCCATGCGTGATCTATTAATAGGACAGCACCCGGAAGGTTTATTTAAATCTTGGGAGAAACAATTTGAGGACCCGTCTATGGGGGTAAAAATTAGGGGAGGGTGGAATGCTCTTCGTAAATCAATTTTAAATGAGAATTGGCGAGAAACCCAATTTAGAATTATGCACAAGGCAATTTATGGTTTTAATCTCCCTCCATCAGCAACAAAGCCAGACAGGATTACGTATTGCCCTAAGTGTAAGAGTAGTGGAACTGATCTCCTTCACGGGTTGTGGTCCTGCCCCCATTTGAGTCCATTATGGTCACAGATCAAAAGTTGTATACAAAAGGTGTGGGGTCTTGAAGTTCGGCTCTCACCTGGGTTCGCTATTTTTCACCATTGGGAGGAGGGGAACGATACCAAAGGGAAGATGACTAACCCACCCAGACTTATACATGTGATACTTCTGGCAGCCAAGAGAGCGATACTAAAAAATTGGTTGGAGTCTAGGGTCCCCGCGATTGAAGAGATCTTGGGTCAGCTCATGCATCTTCTTGAAATAGAAGGATTGGATGCAGAAAGGAGGGCGGATAGAATACGACAGCACTTTAACAAATGGAAGAAATTCATACTGGCCTATTGTACTCGGGAGGAGATAGTCAGGATTATGTCACCTTTCAAAGACACAGTCTGGTATCATACTGAAAAATTGAAGGATACATTGGATGGCTTGGAGGTGGGGGAGGAAAGGCCGAAAGCTGACTAAAAGGAGAGGGGGAAATAACCGATTTGAGTGGGACTTCTTTATTATATGTCATTACCATGTTCACAAGGGTTCAATGGGGGGAATGATAAGAATGATGGGTTAAGGGGTCGCTGCTTTCCTTTGCTTTATCTTGCCATGTTACGGTTATTGATTTTAAAAATTGGTATGGAATTTGGGATGATCAAATATGACAATGTAATGTTGAATTTACAATGCTGAATTCGCTTATGCCAGTGTTATGTTATTGAAAAATTTGAATAAAAATATAGTTAAAAAAAAAAAAAAAAAAAAAATTTTCATGTGTGAACTAAGACGACTACCTTCATCAGTGCCTGTGCTGCATTCCATATGGTGTATATTATCCCCATACTCCCCCTGTATATGTGCCGCCCCTGTGTCAGCAGTCGGGCTGCTCGGATTCGGATCCGCGGTGGCTCGAGGGGTGTCCAGACCCGGGGGTCATGTGGCCACTCAAATAAAGGGGTTATTTACAGGGGATTGTGTTTAGAGTTCGTGACGCCACCCTTGGTGTGTGGTAATATGGAGTACCACCACTGCAGTAGGGAGCACCCGGGGGCGATGGAGTGGGGCAGCCGGATGTTAGAACCCTCCACGGGTAGGGGGAATGCCCCGGGACTCGGTGATGGTGTTTGGGGAGTGCCGTGGGAAGCGAAGGGGTCACTTGCGTACTCCCTCAGTCCAAAAAGCTGACACCGACAACTGTATAAACCAAAGTTCTGGACACCGTTGCCGCTGAGGGGAGCTAGTTCGGGTCCCGTGCCCAATGGTGCTGCCTGGTGATCTGTGACCTTCCTCCTGGCACTTAGTTCACTTCTTTGTTGGTCCCGGTAGTATAGAACTAGTCGAGTTCCATTCCCCAGTATGGCTAACTGAGGGAGCTTGCTCTCAGGGTTCACGCTTGGGATTTTCTGGACCGTTGTAGTGGAAAGTCCTATCCCCCTCGTTGTGCTAGTACCCCGATTTTGGAGCTGGTGGAGAGCAGATCTTGAAGGCTCTGTTCTCGTCGGGTAAATTGTCAGGATGCCTGAAGCTACTACCTGACTTAGGGTCTACGTACCCCGTTGTGCCCTGGTCCCAGCCCGGTGATGGTACAAGGCCGCCAGCTGTCCTCCTCGACAGTTCCGTGGCCCTTGTCATAATCCCCTTCCACCGAGGGTCCAGCTCCAACTAGGCCCAGAGCCCCGTCTGCTACCTAGTTGCTTCCAAGGAGCCCGGTTCCTTACCTCCTCTCTCCTTCACTTCCTACTCTTCACTGACCCACTCCTGTCCTCCCCTTAACCAACCCCCCAAGTGGCGACCCTATTCCACTCAGGCCGTCCACTGGTGTGTCTGATGGGTGTGGTGCAGAGTGTACCTAGGACTTTAATTAGCTGTTGTATGCAACACCATGTAGTTGGGGACCCATAACCAAGGAGGAGGTGGATATTGCACAGAAGGGCAGATTGCACAATACGTTGTGACGACCTGATAGTCCAGGGTGTCACATATACCCCCAAAACTTTTGTATACTCTCCCGCGCTGTATCTAAATCTGGACGGTCCAGTCCAATGAGCATCTTTGCTATGACATCTATTCCTCCTCTCCATCTCTGATTGCCATCCTTTTCCTCTGATTGACATGGATGATGCCTCCTACGTCATCCACATAGCCAGAGAAAATATCGCTGCACTGCATACATTTCGTTGGTTCGCGTATGCGCACTTTGCGGACAGAACATAAAACATAACTGTGCATACGCAAGCCAGCGATGTGTCTGCGCAGATGTCCCCCAGCTATGTGGATGACGTTGTAGCCCAGCGAAATCTCACACCTGTGTAGACACATTGCCGGCTCACGCATGCACACTTGGTACTGACTTACTCTGGGCAGAGCCCACAACATATCTGCACATGTGCAAGCCAGTGCTTCTACGCAGGTGCCAAATTTCCCCTGCGTATGTGGATGACTTAGTAATCTGGCAAAATCTCACACCTGCACTGACACATTACCAGCTTGTGCATGCGCACTTGGTTCTGCCCTACTCTCGGCAGAGCCTAAAACATAACTGCTTATTCCTGAGCCAGTGATGCCTCTGCACAGGCACCAGATTTCCCCCGGCTATGTGCATGAGAACGTAATCGGGTGAAATCTCATGATTGCGCAGAGACATTGCCGTCTCGCGCATGCGCATTTTGCTCTGCCCTACTCTGGGCAGAGCCTAAAACACATGCACAAGCCAGCAATGTGTCTACGCAGGAGCCAGATTTCCCCCGGCTATATGGATGATTTAGTAATCCTGCAAAATCTCACACCTGCGCAGACACATTGTCGGTTCATGCATGCGCACTTTCTTCTATCCTACTGCGGGCAGAGCCTAAAGTATATCTGCGCATGCGCAAGCCAGCGATGTGTCTACGTAGGTGCCGGATTTTCCCCGGCTATGTGGATGATTTAGTAATCTGGAAAAATCTCACACCTGCGCAGAAACATTGCCGGATCATGGATGCGCACTTTGTTCTATCCTACTGCCGGAAGAGCCTAAAACATAACTGCGCATGTGCGAGCCAGTGATGTGTTTGCAGAGGCGGCAGATTTCCCCTAGCTCTGTGGATGATTTAGTAATCTGGAAAAATCTCTCACCTGCGCAGATACATTGTTGGCTTGCGCATGCGCACTTTGTTCTACCCTAATGTGGGCAGAGCCTAAAACATAACTGCGCAAGCCTGAGCCAGTGATGTGTTTGCACAAGCGCTAGATTTTCTCCGTCATGTGGATGATGACATAGCCAGGCGAAATCTCACTCCTGCTCAGACATATTGCAGGATTGTGCATGCACACTTATGTTTTAGCCTCTGTTTGCAGTGGGGAAGAGCAACATGTGCATGCACAGGCCGACGATGTGCATGCGTAAGCGTGAGATTTCCCCCAACGGCAGCCGTCATCCTCATCAATCAGAGGAAAAGGACGGCAATCAGTTGCGGAGAGGAGGGATAGACGCCTCAACAAGGTCACCCATCCAGATTTACATAAGCCGCGAGACAATATCAAAAGGTTTTTGGAGGGTATACAGGGGAAGTCAGGGGATAACATACACCTTTATAGAATGCAGAACTGATACCGCTGGAGGTGCTAGTCTTAGTTCACACATGAAAATATGGTGACAAGTTCCCTTTATAGGCTTCCTAAGCTACAATATTGCAGCTAAAATACCAATATGACCGAGGGAGCAATTTTCTGGTTCTGCCGCCAGCATTGTTCTTGGTGCTGGTGAGGTGTAGGCAGTGGAGAAGGGTAAAGAAGCACATCTTTCAAAAATGCTCACCAACATTTGCATATGTACTACTAGCCCATTTTCTCTTATTAAAGTGTGTTATCTGCAAAGGAGAAAGAATTAGGACATTTATTACTTAAATTGCACCTGGATACAATGCTTACCTTTGGAGTTCCCATTTTTGGCACACTGATAAATATACTTTTTATTTATGAAAAAAAGGAAAGTGACCAGCGACTCCGAACAGAATAAAACAAGTGTGAACAGGTGCAAACTACTGTGCATATATGACATAAAAACAAAAGAATACAGCAGCTTCTGTAAGCGCTGACATATCTGTAAACACTAAATAAATGAAATTTGGACTCCATTACTATTATATAGACTATACTGATAAAAATAAGGTGCTTAGTGCACAAAATCAGCCGATTTATGAGAACGCACCAGCCACAATAAGGCGGTGACCTGATTATTGATGGTATCCTGTCACTATGTGATTATGGGATAGTGAGGGATATGGACTCCTATACTGTCCCTCACACAATACCAACTATCCTCGGATACAAGGACGAATACCCGTTCCTATTGATACATGTAGGAACAAACGACACGGCAAGAAATGATCTACCAACTATTTGTGAAGACTTTGAAATTCTGGGGAAGAAAATTAAGGAACGGAACGTACAGGTTGTTTTCTCATCAATCCTCCCAGTCGATGGCCATGGTGTCAGAAGATGGAATAGGATACTAGATTTGAACAACTGGCTACGACGGTGGTGCCGGCAGCAAGGATTTGGATTCTTGGACCATGGAGTGAATTACCTCTACGATGGAATTCTCGCAAGAGACGGGATACACCTCACAAAACCTGGGAAACACACGTTCGCCAGAAGGCTTGCCACACTCATCAGGAGGGCTTTACACTAGAAGAAGAGGGGATGGGAGAAAAAACAGCAAGAACATGCAGCAGAAGGACAAACTAATCAAGGATACTAGATGCCGTAAAGAGGACCCAAGGCAGGGTAATCAGAAGGAAGCTAAGAAAAGGGGAGCAAAACTTCTTTCCTGCATGCTGACCAATGCAAGAAGCCTAGCCAATAAGATGGAGGAACTGGAGCTGGTAATGTATGAGGAGAAATACGACATAGTAGGAATAACTGAGACATGGTTAGATGACAGCTATGACTGGGCGGCTAACCTGCAAGGATATGAATTGTTTAGGAGGGATCGTAAAAAAAGGAAAGGGGTGGAGTCTGTCTATATATAAAGTCCAGGGGGTGGAGTCTGTCTATACATAAAGTCCAGGGGGTGGAGTCTGTCTATATATAAAGTCCAGTTTAAAGCCCAGACTAAGAGAAGATATTCAAGAGGGAAATGAAGAGGTGGAGTCTCTATGGGTGGAGATACAAGGAGGGAAAACTAATAAAATCCTCATAGGGGTTTGTTATAAGCCACCAAATATAACAGAAACCACTGAAAATGTATTATTGAAACAAATAGACAAAGCAGCAAATCACAATGAGGTGATTATTATGGGGGACTTCAATTACCCCGATATAGACTGGGAAACTGAAACCTGCGTATCTCAGAAAGGAAACCGGTTTCTGTCAGTAACTAAGGATAATTATCTGTCCCAACTTGTGCCGGGCCCAACTAGAGGGGCAGCCCTTCTGGAGGCCGGATAGAGGGGCAGCCCTTCTGGAGGCCGGATAGCGGGGCAGCCCTTCTGGACGCTGGATAGAGGGGCAGCCCTTCTGGAGGCCGGGTAGAGGGGCAGCCCTTCTGGAGGCCGGATAGAGGGGCAGCCCTTCTGGAGGCCGGATAGAGGGGCAGCCCTTCTGGAGGCCGGATAGAGGGGCAGCCCTTCTGGAGGCCGGATAGAGGGGCAGCCCTTCTGGACTTAATTTTAAGCAACAGGCCAGATAGAATAACAGACGTACGAGTGGATGGGCACCTAGGGAATAGTGACCACAATATAATACAATTCCACTTGTCCTTCAGTAAGGTGCCTTGGAGGGGGGTTACAAAAACGCTGAATTTCAGGAAAGCAAAGTTTGATCAGCTTAGAGAAGACCTTCGCCAAATTGATTGGGACAATGTCCTCAAAAATGGGAGCACAGAAAATAAGTGGGAAATTTTTAAATCGGTATTAAACACCCACTGCGAGCGAGCCATACCATACAGAAATAAAAGGGCTAGGAACAGGAGAAAACCAATGTGGCTAAATAAGGATGTAAAAGGGGCAATGAATAATAAGAAAAAGGCATTTAAAAAGCTAAAACAAGAAGGCAGCGAGGAAGCATTAAAAATATATAGAGAAAAAAATAAAATGTGTAAAAAACAAATATATTTAGCAAAAGTAGAAACTGAGAGACTCATTGCTAAGGAAAGCAAAACAAATCCCAAACTATTCTTTAATTATATAAACAGAAAAAAGATTAAAATTGATGGTGTTGGCCCTTTAAAGAATAATGAGGGTAAAATCATAGAAAGCGATGTGGGAAAAGCAAATGTTTTAAATACTTTTTTCTCAACTGTGTTCACACAGGAAAAGCATATGCCAGGGGAAATGCAGAGTGATCATGTAAATGCCCCATTACGTATGACCTGCCTAACCCAGGAAGAAGTGCAGAACCGACTTAGTAACATTAAAATTGACAAATCACCAGGCCCTGATGGCATTCACCCTCGGGTATTAAGGGAGTTAAGTAATGTGATAGACAGGCCTCTATTCCTTTTATTTAAAGACTCTATAGAAACTGGGTCTGTTCCACTGGATTGGCGGCTAGCAAATGTGGTACCAATATTCAAAAAAGGGTGCAAAAGGGAACCTGGAAACTATAGGCCGGTAAACTTAACATCTGTTGTGGGTAAAATGTTTGAAGGGTTTTTAAGGGATACTATTATGGAATGTCTCAATGTTAATAACTGTTTAACTCCATATCAACATGGATTTATGAAGGATCGCTCCTGTCAAACTAACCTGATCAGCTTCTATGAGGATGTAAGCTCTCACATGGACCGAGGAGAATCATTGGATGTCATTTATCTCGACTTCGGTAAAGCATTTGACACTGTCCCACATAAAAGACTGCTAAGTAAAATGAGAAAGCTTGGGCTCGGGGAAAATGTGTGTAGATGGGTAGGTAGCTGGCTTAGTGGTAGAAAACAAAGAGTGGTTATTAATGGTGCATACTCAGATTGGGCCAGGGTTACTAGTGGGGTGCCACAGGGTCTGTATTGGGCCCCCTAATATTTAATATATTTATTAATGATCTGGTGGATGGTTTACAGAGTAAAATATCAGTATTTGCAGATGATACAAAACTATGTAAGGTAGTTAACACAAAGGAGGACAGTTTGCAACTACAGAAGGATTTGAGTAAATTGGAGAATTGGGCTGAAAAATGGCAAATGAGGTTTAACACAGATAAGTGTAAGGTTATGCACATGGGAAGGAGAAACAGATGCTACGATTACTTACTAAATGGCAAACTGCTGGGGAAATCAGACATGGAAAAAGACTTAGGCATCTTAGTGAATAAGAATCTAAATTGGAGTGCCCAGTGTCAGGCAGCAGCCACCAAAGCAAATACGGGTGATGGGATGCATTAGAAGAGGTCTGGGGGCACGAGATGAAAACATCATTCTCCCTCTGTACAAATCACTCGTCAGACCACACTTGGAGTATTGTGTGCAATTTTGGGCGCCGGTGCTGAAGAAAGACATTACTGAACTTGAAAGGGTTCAGAGGCGGGCTACTAAAATAATAAATGGAATGGGTGCATTACAATACACGGAAAGGTTATCAAAATTAGGTCTATTTACTCTAGAAAAGAGAAGACTTAGGGGAGACCTAATAAATATGTACAAATATATCAGAGGGCCATATAGAGATCTCTCCCATGATCTGTTTGTACCAAGGACTATGACAAGAACAAGGGGGCATGCTCTTCGATTGGAGGAAAGAAAATTCCTACATCAGCATAGAAGAGGGTTCTTCACGGTAAGAGCAGTGAGGCTCTGGAACTCTCTTCCTGAGGAAGTGGTGATGGCCAACTCACTGAATGAATTTAAGAGAGGAATGGATGCATTTCTTGTTAGCAAAAGTATAGAAGGTTATAAATAGCATAATCTTACAGGTAGATAGAAGAGCGACCAAGATTATTAGAGGAATGGGGGGGCTGCAATACCAAGACAGGTTATTAAACTTGGGGTTAGTTAGTTTGGAAAAACAAAGGCTTAGGGGGATCTAATCACAATGTATAAATATATGAGGGGACAGTACAGAGACCTTTCCAAAGATCTCTTTACACCTAGGCCTGCGACTGGAACACGGGGGCATCCGCTACGTCTCGAGGAAAGAATGTTTAATCATAATCACAGATGAGGATTCTTTACTGTACGAGCAGTGAGACTATGGAGCTCTCTGCCGCATGATGTTGTAATGAGGGATTCA
>NC_134360.1:29266109-29283609 GCF_048569485.1 Anomaloglossus baeobatrachus | reverse complement strand
GCGCCGTCCGATCAACTTTGCGGCATTTGGCTGAATATTTGGCTGAATATTTGAAAGTATATCCCGGTACACTTCAGAATTCATCCGGCTACTCTTGTCTGCTGTTATGTCATCAATAAACACAAGTGACCCAGTGCCATTGAAAGCCATGCATGCCCATGCCATCACGTTGCCTCCACCATGTTTTACAGAGGATGTGGTGTGCCTTGGATCATGTGCCGTTCCCTTTCTTCTCCAAACTTTTTTCTTCCCATCATTCTGGTACAGGTTGATCTTTGTCTCATCTGTCCATAGAATACTTTTCCAGAACTGAGCTGGCTTCATGAGGTGTTTTTCAGCAAATTTAACTCTGGCCTGTCTATTTTTGGAATTGATGAATGGTTTGCATCTAGATGTGAACCCTTTGTATTTACTTTCATGGAGTCTTCTCTTTACTGTTGACTTAGAGACAGATACACCTACTTCACTGAGAGTGTTCTGGACTTCAGTTGATGTTGTGAACGGGTTCTTCTTCACCAAAGAAAGTATGCGGCGATCATCCACCACTGTTGTCATCCATGGACGCCCAGGCCTTTTTGAGTTCCCAAGCTCACCAGTCAATTCCTTTTTTCTCAGAATGTACCCGACTGTTGATTTTGCTACTCCAAGCATGTCTGCTATCTCTCTGATGGATTTTTTCTTTTTTTTCAGCCTCAGGATGTTCTGCTTCACCTCAATTGAGAGTTCCTTAGACCGCATGTTGTCTGGTCACAGCAACAGCTTCCAAATGCAAAACCACACACCTGTAATCAACCCCAGACCTTTTAACTACTTCATTGATTACAGGTTAACGAGGGAGACGCCTTCAGAGTTAATTGCAGCCCTTAGAGTCCCTTGTCCAATTACTTTTGGTCCCTTTAAAAAGAGGAGGCTATGCATTACAGAGCTATGATTCCTAAACCCTTTCTCCGATTTGGATGTGAAAACTCTCATATTGCAGCTGGGAGTGTGCACTTTCAGCCCATATTATATATATAATTGTATTTCTGAACATGTTTTTGTAAACAGCTAAAATAACAAAACTTGTGTCACTGTCCAAATATTTCTGGCCCTGACTGTATCTATCCCTCTATCCCTCTATCTATCTATCTATCTATCCATCCCTCTATCTATCTATCTATCATTCTATCTATCTATCTATCCATCCCTCTATCTATCTATCCATCCCTCTATCTATCTATCCATCCCTCTATCTATCTATCCATCTATCCATCCCTCTATCTATCATTCTACCTATCTATCCATCCCTCTATCTATCTATCTCTCTATATATCTATCTATCTATCTATCCATCCCTCTATTTATCTATCTATCTATCTATCTATCTATCTATCCCTCTATCTATCCATCTATCTATCTATCTATCTATCCCTCTATCTATCTATCTATCTATCTATCCCTCTATCTATCTATCTATCTATCCCTCTATCTATCTATCATTCTATCTATCTATCCATCCCTCTATCTATCATTCTATCTATCCATCCCTCTATCTATCTATCTATCATCATTTGCACTGTATTCAAGGCTATAATGCCTTATCAGAAATTTCTGAGATTTCCCTATTTATATGTATAGGGCTTGCAGAAATACATTCTCTGCATAGATATATCTTATACAACCCCTGGCAAAAATTATGGACTCACCTCGCTCTGAGGATGTGTACCGCCCCAGCGCCAGCAGCCGAGCTGCTGCCCGGATCCGGATCCGCGGTGGCTCGACCGAGGGGTCGCGCGGACACTCGAAATAAAAGGGGTATTTACAGGGGAGTTTATGGTTATAGTTTGTGACGCCACCCACGGTGTGTGGTCAGGTGGGATACCACAGCTGCTGTTGGGAGCACCCGGTGGCGATGGAACGGCAGCCAGATGTTTAACCCCTCCGTGGGTAGGGGGAGATGCCCCGGGGCTTGGCGATGGTGAGAGGGGAGCACCATTGGGGAGGTAAGGGTCACTGCGTACTCGCTCAGTCCAATAACGCTGACAGCGACAACTTGTAAGCCAGAATTCTTAGCACCTCTGTAGCAGGGAGGGAGCACGCCGGGATCCCGTGCCTGATAGTGTTGCCTGTTAGCCTGTGACCTTGGCACCTCTCTCTGTAGTTGGTCCGGTTCAGCTTGGAACTGAACGGGTCCCGCTCACCCGTATGGCTAACGGAGTGAGCTTGCTCTTAGGATTCACGCTTGGGATTTTCTGGGCTATGTATTGGGAAAGTCCTATCCCCCTCGTTGCGCTAGTACCCCGATTTTGGAGCGGGTGAAGGACAAATCGCGAAGTCTTCGCCCTTGTCAGGTAAATTACCAGGATGCGTGAAGAGACCTCCCGGACTAGGGTCTAGGGGCCTAGGGACCACGTCGTGCCCTGGCCCCTGCCCAGAGATAGCTCAAGGCCGCCGGCTGCCCTCCTCGGCAGTCCGTGCCCCTTGACACAGTCCCCTGCGACCACGGTTCCAGCTCCTACCAGGCCCAGACCTAGTATCTGAGGAGCCCGGCTCCTGACCTCTCCACACGAGAGTCACCACTCAACACTCCTCTACTCCAACTGTCTCCTGACACTCCTGACCTCCCCTAACCAACCCCCTCAGTGAGAGACCCTATTCCCTTCAGGCTGTCCACTGGTGTGTCTGGTGGGTGTGGTGCAGATGTTTCTAGGATTCTGATTAGCTTGTTCTTAGCAACACCAAAGGTCAGGGACCCGTAACCAAGGAGGAGGTGGATACTGTGCAGAAGGGCAGATTGCACAATGTCCTGTGATGATGACCTGATAGGCCAGGCCGTCATAGATGTTCATTCAGTTGTTTACTTTTGTTTAAAAAAAAGCAGATCACAGACGGCACAAAACTAAAGCCATTTCAAAAAGGCAGCTTTCTGGCTTTAAGAAACACTAAAAAATCATGAAAACATAATGTGCAGCCAGTAACGGTTACTTCTCAAGACCAAACAGGAAGAAAAATTATGGAATCACTCAATTCTGAGGAAAAAATTATGGAATCACTCAATTCTGAGGAAAAAATTATGGAATCATGAAAAACAAACACACAAAAGAACCTTCCAATCCATCACTAGTATTTTGTGGCACCACCTCTGGCTTTTATAACAGCTTGCAGTCTCTGAGGCATGGACTTAATGAGTGACAAACAGTCTTCATCAATCTGGCTCCAACTTTCTCTGATTGCTGTTGCAGATCAGCTTTGCAGGTTGGAGCCTTGCCATGAACCATTTTCTTCAACTTCCACCAAAGATTTTCAATTGGATTGAGATCCGGACTATTTGCAGGCCATGACATTGACCTTATGTGTCTTCTTTCAAGGAATGTTTTCACAGTTTTTGCTCTATGGCAGGATGCATTATCATCTTAATAAAGGATTTCATCATCCCCAAATATCCTTTCAATTGATGGGATAAGAAAAGTGTCCAAAATTTCAATGTAAACTTGGGCATTTATTGAAGATGTAATGACAGCCATCTCCACAGTGTCTTTACCTGACATGTGTGACGCCCTGGACCCCAGGGGTCACAGGTAACAACACCAACAACACCACACACACACACACCCATTCATTGTGAGGACATACCCGTCACCCGAAAGGGAGACCTAATGCCTCCCTCAGGGCCAGTAGGGCACACCAGGTGGGCATAGTCAGGCGGAAAGGCATGCCCACCGAGGAGACTACTGTCCTGAGGCAGGAGACAGAAAGACAGAGAAGTGGAGTTGAGCAGAGTAGAGGAGAGTTGAGAGGGAGTGGAGAAGGAGAGAGGGAGTTGAGAGGAGGTGTAGAGGAAGGAGTAAAGCTGTCAGGGACCTGGGTTGGAGCCTGGGATCCCCGAAACGTCAAGCAGGCAGACGGTGGTGGTCGCCTGCAGGAGTACCGGTATAACGACCGGCGGAACCATAGGGACCGGGCCAGGGTTGGAGCCCGCCGGACCTGAACCGAGGAGTCAACAGTTATCCGGAGGACCAGTAACCGGGTACTCAGACCCCGTCCTAGCTTAGAAGCCACTGAGTTTAGGCAAATTCACTGATTGCAGTCTGGACCTCACGGGTTCATCCTCACCCAAAGTCCTGAAAGAAGGCAAAAGCCTACTGATACCGGGTGAGAGCCACCGCCAAGGGCCAAACATCCGACGGGCCAGCGCCTGCGGGCAACCGAGGGCTCTTCCGGCAGCAAAACGCCGGGGAGCGGGCTACCACTGCCCAGGCAGGGGAGCCAAAAGCAGAGAAGCAGAAAGTGCAAGGGAAAGGGACCACCATCAGCCTCACAAGGGACACAAGCAGCCGGCTGCGGTACCCGACCATCCCCTAACTTTGGTTTACCAGTGACTCGGAGTGTGAATTAATAGTGAGTACACCAGTGCCATCCGGGCACAGCACCGCACCACAGCACGGCACCTTGCACCACGACCTCATTGCCCGCCCCGCCGGGCCCCGGGACACACCACTCCTACCCACAGAGGGGCTAACATCCAGTTTGTGCCCCCAACACCGTTCCCGGGAGCCCCCTTCACTCTCGCCGCAGCGGTGGTGCATCCCGTCACCACGACCCATGGGTGGCGTCACGACTCATCCAACGACAACACGGCCCCCGGCTGCGAACCACGTGTCCTACACTGCCACCCCACTGCCTCCCCGGTCCGGAGGCACTCGAGCCACCAACAATCCGAGCCCGGACCTCGAGCGGCTCGGCCCACACATGCAGCCCCATATCATCAATGACTGTGGATATGTACATGTTCTCTTCAGGCAGTCATCTTTATAAATCTCATTGGAACGACACCAAACAAAAGTTCCAGCATCATCACCTTGCCCAGTGAAGATTTGCGAGTCATTACTAAATATGACTTTTATCCAGTCATCCACAGTCCACGACTGCTTTTCCTTAGCCCATTGTAACCTTGTTTTTTTGTGTTTAGGTGTTAATCATGGCTTTTGTTTAGCTTTTCTGTATGTAAATCCCATTTCCTTTAGGCGGTTTCTTACAGTTCGGTCACTGACATTGACTGCAGTTTCCTCCTATTTGTTCCTCATTTGTTTTGTTGTGAATTTCCTGTTTTGGAGACATATTGCTTTAAGTTTCCTGTCTTGACGCTTTGATGTCTTCCTTGGTCTACCAGTATGTTTGCCTTTAACAACCTTCCCATGTTGTTTGTATTTGGTCCAGATTTTAGACACAGCTGACTGTGAACAACCAACAACTTTTGCAACATTGCGTGATGATTTACCTTCTTTTAAGATTTTGATAATCCTCTCCTTGTATCCACCTTTCTCTCTTCCATCTTTCCATGCTGCGATGCATTTGTCCATTTGCTCGGTTATATTTCTCTATCCATACATTTATCATTCATATTAAACTGATCAGGAGCCGGACGGACTGAAAATGAGTGTGGATCTGGCAAAGCTGAGAACATTTATGCATTTATTGTTTTTCCCCCTTCTCTTTCTTTCCTATTATTTCCTTCTGATTCCCCTTAATGCTACAATTTAGGAAGCTATGAATTTTAAAACTAGAGGATGATTCCAGGAGCCGCAGGAGCCTCGTTGTAATTCGCCGGTCTCGTCCCTCGCCGGCTGCTCGCGGAATAAAAATTGACAGTGTGTATTTACAGGAAGTGCCGGCCAAACGCTAATCCGGCTCATCTCTACCGGCGGCGTCACATCTACATATATCCGTGAACGTCAAACTGGAAATCATCTCGAGGAACAAGCAATCCAAAGATGTCTATAGACCGATACAAAGGAGAAAGGAAAGAGGCCGAGACCCACGTCCGTTTATAAAGTCAATTTTACGGTAAATTTTTCTGATGTTGACAGCGAAATAGGGTCGTGTACCTTATTACCTGCGGGAAATATAACACCGGTGCACCTCCCCCGACCCAATCTCCACGCCGATGCTACACAGAACCATTTGTTTCCAAGAATTAGGGCTGAATTCAGATTTAAACAATATATACAATCCCATCTGTAACCTCTCCGGGGAAGGATCTGTAAAAGTCAATATGTTATTATATGTCATCCAAAGCTTTTTCTGGTTTTCTGGAAAGAAGAAGAAGAAAAAACCAAAAAGACTGAAATATTCTAGTTAGCATGAGAATTGGGTATTACAGCTTTTATTTGTATGATAATTTGTTTTTCTTTCTTTGATACAAAACTGAAATAAAACAAGAAACTACAAAGCGGCAAATAGAGAATATTACAGAGATGTATAGGATGGTACTACACTACAATCTATCTATCTATATAGCTATCTATTATCTATCTATATTTATTATCTATCTACAGTTAGGTCCAGAAATATTTGGACAGTGACACAATTTTGGCGAGTTGGGCTCTGCATGCCACCACATTGGATTTGAAATGAAACCTCTACAACAGAATTCAAGTGCAGATTGTAACGTTTAATTTGAAGGTTTGAACAAAAATATCTGATAGAAATTGTAGGAATTGTCACATTTCTTTACAAACACTCCACATTTTAGGAGGTCAAAAGTAATTGGCCAAATAAACCAAACCCAAACAAAATATTTTTATTTTCAATATTTTGTTGCGAATCCTTTGGAGGCAATCACTGCCTTAAGTCTGGAACCCATGAATATCACCAAACGCTGGGTTTCCTCCTTCTAATGATTTGCCAGGCCTTTACAGCCGCAGCCTTCAGGTCTTGCTTGTTTGTGGGTCTTTCCATCTTAAGTCTGGATTTGAGCAAGTGAAATGCATGCTCAATTGGGTTAAGATCTGGTGATTGACTTGGCCATTGCAGAATGTTCCACTTTTTTGCACTCATGAACTCCTGGGTAGCTTTGGCTGTATGCTTGGGGTCATTGTCCATCTGTACTATGAAGCGCTGTCCGATCAACTTTGCGTCATTTGGCTGAATCTGGGCTGAAAGTATATCCCGGTACACTTCAGAATTCATCCGGCTACTCTTGTCTGCTGTTATGTCATCAATAAACACAAGTGACCCAGTGCCATTGAAAGCCATGCATGCCCATGCCATCACGTTGCCTCCACCATGTTTTACAGAGGATGTGGTGTGCCTTGGATCATGTGCCGTTCCCTTTCTTCTCCAAACTTTTTTCTTCCCATCATTCTGGTACAGGTTGATCTTTGTCTCATCTGTCCATAGAATACTTTTCCAGAACTGAGCTGGCTTCATGAGGTGTTTTTCAGCAAATGTAACTCTGGCCTGTCTATTTTTGGAATTGATGAATGGTTTGCATCTAGATGTGAACCCTTTGTATTTACTTTCATGGAGTCTTCTCTTTACTGTTAACTTAGAGACAGATACACCTACTTCACTGAGAGTGTTCTGGACTTCAGTTGATGTTGTGAACGGGTTCGTCTTCACCAAAGAAAGTATGCGGCGATCATCCACCACTGTTGTCATCCGTGGACGCCCAGGCCTTTTTGAGTTCCCAAGCTCACCAGTCAATTCCTTTTTTCTCAGAATGTACCCGACTGTTGATTTTGCTACTCCAAGCATGTCTGCTATCTCTCTGATGGATTTTTTCTTTTTTTTCAGCCTCAGGATGTTCTGCTTCACCTCAATTGAGAGTTCCTTAGACCGCATGTTGTCTGGTCACAGCAACAGCTTCCAAATGCAAAACCACACACCTGTAGTCAACCCCAGACCTTTTAACTACTTCATTGATTACAGGTTAACGAGGGAGACGCCTTCAGAGTTAATTGCAGCCCTTAGAGTCCCTTGTCCAATTACTTTTGGTCCCTTGAAAAAGAGGAGGCTATGCATTACAGAGCTATGATTCCTAAACCCTTTCTCCGATTTGGATGTGAAAACTCTCATATTGCAGCTGGGAGTGTGCACTTTCAGCCCATATTATATATATAATTGTATTTCTGAACATGTTTTTGTAAACAGCTAAAATAACAAAACTTGTGTCACTGTCCAAATATTTCTGGACCTAACTGTATATGTATCCATTCATCCATTCATTGACCCATCCATCTATCCATCCATCCATCTATCCACCAGTCCATCCAAAGATCTATCCATCCACCACTCTATCCATCCATTTATCCATCCATCCACCACTCTATCCATCCCTCCATCTATCCACCAGTCTATCCATCCACCAGTCTATCCATCCACCAGTCTATCCATCCACCAGTCTATCCATCCACCAGTCTATCCATCCACCAGTCTATCCATCCATCCCATCCACCAGTCTATCCATCCATCCATCCATCCACCAGTCCATCCATCCATCCATCCATCCATCCACCAGTCCATCCATCCATCCACCCATCAATCCATCCATCCATCCATCCGTCCATCCGTCCATCCATCCATCCATCAGTCCATCCATCCATCCATCCATCAGTCCATCCATCCATCCATCCATCCATCCATCCAGCCATCCATACATTCATTCACCCATCCATCCATCCATACATCCACCAGTCCATCCATCCATCCATTCATTCATTCATCCATCCATCCATTTACCTATCCATCCATCCATCCACCCACCCACCCATCCATCCATCCATCCACCAATCTATTCATCCATTCTTACATCTATCTATCTATTCATTCACCCATCCATCCATCTATCCATCCATCCATCCATCCATCCACACATCCATCCATCCATCCATTTACCCATCCATCCATCCATCCATCCACCAATCTATTTATCCATCCTTACATCTATCCATCTATTCATTCACCCATCCATCCATCCATCCATCCATTCACCCATCCATCCATCCACCCATCCATCCATCCAATCTATTCATCCATCTATCCATCCATCCATCCATTCATTCACCCATCCATCCACCCATCCATCCATCCATCCATTCATTCATCCATTTCTTATCTCTTTCTATTATCTATCTACCTAGCTATCACTGCCTCCAAGACAAAAGTGGGACTCACCACTGAAGAGGACAGACCTCCTTTCCAACCTCCATTGTCATTAGCTCTGCACCATTTTCACCTTAGAAAGTGGTGCTGTGACGTTCATTAAGTGGGAACATCACACTGGTCCTACACCCGGAGTATGGTGTTGGATGGCAGAATGTACCGTAACCGGACCTCTGTAGTATTCATTCCGAGTACACTAACACCTCAGCATTTCATTGACTTGGTAGTGGGACCAGTGGTACAGCCATGTTTCCAACATGTCCCAGGAGCCATGTTTCAATATGACAACACCAGGCTGTATGTTGCTTGAGCTACTGTGAGCAGCCTGCGTGGTCCGAACCTGATCCTGTGGCTGCAGCGTCTCCAGATTTGTCTCCCATAAAGCACATCTGGGGCGTCATTGGATAGCAATAACAAAGAGGGCCAAACCATTAGCAATATAGTGCAAACACACTGCTTCTTTATGAAGCATCATGGGAAAGTCTAAATAAATCACCCAAGATCTCAGGAAGAGAATTGTGGACTTGCACAAGTCTGGTTCATCCTTGGGTGCAATTTCCCGAAGGTACAAACAATTATACACAAGTTCAAACTAACAGACGGGAATGTCTAGCCATCATACCGCTCAAGAAGGAGACGGCTTCTGTGTACCAAAGATCAACGTACTTTGGTCAGACATGTGCATATCAACACAGGAACAAAAGTAAAAGACCTTGTGAAGATGCCGGTGGAAGCTGGTAAGATTGTGTCATTATCCACAGTAATATGAGTACCGTATCAACATGGGCTGAAAGGCCACTTTGCCAGGAAGAAGCTATTACTCCAAAAGAAACATAAAAAAGCCAGATTAATGTCTGTAATTGCACACAGGAACAACAACTTTAATTTCTGGAGACATGTCCTGTGATCTGACAAAACTAAAATTGAACTGTTTGGCCATAATGACCATTGTTATGTTTGGAGGAAAAAGGGAGAAGCTTTGAAGCCTAACAACGACATCCCAACTGTGAAACACGGGGGCGGCAGCATCATGGTGTGGGGTTGTTTTGCTGCAGGAGGGACTGGTACACTTCACAACATAGATGGCATCATGAGGAAAGAAGATTATGTGACAATAGTGAAGAACATCTCAAGACATCAGCCAGGAACTTAAAGCTTTGAAGGAAATGGGTCTTCCAAATGGACAATGATCTGAAGCAACTGCCAAACTGGTAACACAGTGGCTTAAGGATAACAATGTCAATGTTTTGGAGTGGCCATCACAAAGCCCTGATCTCAATCCTATTGAAAATGTATGGGCAAAGCTGAAAAGGCCGGAGCGAGCAAAAGTCCTACAAACATGGCTCAGCTACACCAAATCTGTCAGGAGGAATGGACCCAAATTATGCCAATTCCTCCTGACAGAACTTAGGCCAATATCCAGCAACTTCACACAGAGGAGTAGATCAACAATCCACAGACCACAATCAACAACCTGATCAACTCTAAGTGAAGTTGAGGCAAAGATACTGACTGGTTTTCTGATCCCCCCTGGATCTCCCCAATACTTTAAAACTGCACATTTTAGATTGTCCTTTTATTGTGGCCAGCCTCAGGCGCACCTGTGCAATAATTATACTGTCTAGTCAGCATCTTGATGTGTTGCACCTGTGTGGTGGATGGATTATCTTGGCAAAGTAAAAGTGATCACTAACACAGATTTAGACAAATGTGTGAACAATATGTACCGCCCCCGTGTCAGCAGCCGAGCTGCTCGGCTCTGGATCCGCGGTGGCTCGAGGGGTCTCTGGACCCGGGGGTCTCGCGGCCACTCGAATGAAGGGGGTTATTTACAGGGAGTATGGTGTATGGACAGATCGTGACGCCACCCGTGGTGTGTGGTAAAATGGAGTACCACCACTGCAGCTGGGAGTACCCGGTGGCGGTAGAATGGGCAGCTTGGTGTTTAATCCATCCACGGGTAGGGGGGATGCCCCGGGACTCGGTGGTGTTGATGGCAGGGAGGTGCTGTTGGGGGGTCACTTGCGTATTCACTCAGTCCAATAACACTGACACCGACAACTGTAGTAAACCAAAGTTCTGGACACTGCTGCCGCTGAGGGGGAGCACGCTTGGTTCCCGTTTCTGATGGTGTTGCCTGTTGAGCTGTGACCTTTTCCTGTGGCACCTTGTTTCTCTCTGGTTGGTCCCTGTAGCATGAAACTAGTTGGGTCCCGCTCGCCAGTATGGCTAACTGAGGGAGCTTGCTCTCAGGGTTCACGCTTGGGATTTCTTGGACCGTATTTGTGGAAAGTCCTATCCCTCTCGTTGCGCTAGTACCCCGATTTTGGAGCGGGTGGAGAGCGGAGCTTGAAGGCTCCGTTCTCGTCGGGTGAATTGTCAGGTTGCCTGAAGCTACTCCCTGACCTAGGGTCCATGTACCCCGTCGTGCCCTGGTCCCAGCCCGGTGATGGTACAAGGCCGCCAGCTGTCCTCATCGACAATGCCGTGCCCCTTGTCACGATCCTCTGTGACCGGGGATCCAGCTCCTATGAGGCCCAGACCAACGTCTGCCACCTAGTAGTTCCAAGGAGTCCAGCTCCTGATCTCCTCTCACTTCCTGTCTCTGACTCTCACTGCCTTGACTGACTGACTCCTGACACTCCTGACCTCCCCTTAACCAACCCCCCAAGTGGGCGACCCTATTCCCTTCAGGCTGTCCACTGGTGTGTTTGGTGGGTGTGGTGAAGAGTGTTCCTAGGATTTTGCTTAGAGGGACCCATAACCAAGGAGGAGGTGGATATTGCACAGGAGGGCAGATTGCACAATACCCTGTGACGACCTGATAGGCCAGGGCGTCACAAATATGTGAGGGAAAAAGTCTTAGATCTTGAGTTCAGCTCATGAAAAACAAAAAAGTACTGTGTTTATATTTTTCTTCAGTATATATATTATATATATATATCGTGCACTCTGTCACTGATGTTCTAAGAGTGTCACAGATAAAACTATATGTTATAGCTGTACCTGTGAATGTCACAGATGAATACATATAGCATAGTTTGCGTATATCTATATGTATATCTAATATATAAAGCTGTGTGTGTGTGTGTGTGTGTGTGTGTGTGTATGTGTGTTTGTATGTGTGAATGTCCGGGATTGGCATCTGCACCGTCGCAGCTACAGCCACAAAATTTTGCACACTCACACGTCTGGACCCCAAGAGCGTCATAGGCTATGTTTTGAGGGGAAATTTTAACCCCGCGCTTTACAGTTATTCACCAAAAAACCTGCCTCCATTAAAGCGAATGGAGTTGGAAGCCACAGTGCAGCCAGAACTTCAGAAGAATGCGCAGCCACTCCCGTATATGGAATGTTGGCGTGTCACAATGCAGTCAGGGAAAGAGACAGACACAGACAGGGAAAGAGGCAGACACAGACAGGGTAAGAAACAGACATAGACAAGGTAAGAGACAGACACAAAGAGACAGAGACAGACACAAAGAGACAGACAAAGAGACAGACTGACAGGGAAAGAGACAGACAGGGAAAGAGAGGGAAAGAGAGAGACAGGTTAAGAGACAGACACAGACAAAGAGACAGAGACAGACACAGGGAAACAGACAGACAGGGAAAGAAAGGGAAAGAGACAGACAGGGAAAGAGAGGGAAAGAGACAGACAGGGAAAGAGAGGGAAAGAAGCAGACAGGGAAAGAGACAGACAGGGAAAGTGACAGAGAGACAGACAGGGAAAGAGATTGAGACAGACGGAGAAAGAGAAAGAGACAGAGACAGTCAGAAACAGACAGGGAAAGAGACAGACAGACAAAGAGAGAGAGAGAGACAGAGATATATATACAGAGGGGGAGACAGACAGAGAATGGGAGAGAAAGAGAGACAGTTACTATCCCGGGCAGCAGTTATTAACCCGGGCGAAGCCGGGTAGCACAGCTAGTATTAATATATAGCAGCTGAGGTGGTGATGCTTTGCTAATATCGATATTGAGTATGCGGCTGAGTCTACTCTGTTGTTTCTCCGGCTTTGACCGTCTATGAGAATATGATGTAATATTTGATCGGGGGTTGTCACAGACATCAGTCACTTTAAGGCATCTTCATGCTCCCGGCATTGATCAGCCTGTCTTAGCGGTGCCAGAACTTGATAGAATAATGAATTTTACACCGCGTGACTCGTTCTGTCTTCATCAATTTTCCTGGATGTGTCTCTTTGTCTCTTTAGCCGGGTAATATAAAATGTAAAGTAAACAAGGTCCTTTGCCAAGTGAAAAGCACGGCGTCTGGAGAGTGCGGCGCATTAATGTGTGTTGACAAAAGCCAAGGTGTGTTATGTGAGCAAATACGGCGATGTTCTTACGAAACTCCATCAACAGATCAACAGAGAGGACAAAACAGAGTGTGCCGAGAGGATGTTGTAAAAGGTCTAAAGTGGTCGACGAAACCTCCGGCTGAATTACGGCTCCTTTTGTACCTTCCATATCCTGAAAGAGGATGAAACCCAAAGAACAAACTAAAGTTGACTCTAAACATATTTTTTCTAAATCTTAAAAAGCAAGTAAAGGTAATTTTACTAATTTCATCTAATGTTTAGGTTGTGTAAAGTTTCTCCTGTATTGTGCATAATAATCTCCTGTATTGTGCATACAGAGGGCATAACTTTAGACATAGATGCGGGTCTATATATCATGTAAGTACCTTGGTTCAGTCTTGGATTATTCTTTTTTTTCATTATTTGGTGTTGAAATCTTTGACCGGACTCTCATTAATGGGAAATTGGACTAAAGGGTGCTTTACACGCTGCGACATCGCTAGCGATTGCTAGCAATGTCGTGCGCGATAGCACCTGCCCCCATCGCACATGCGGCATGTGGTGATCGCTGCCGTAGCGAACATTATCGCTACGGCAGTGTCACACACACATGTTCTGCAACGTCGCTGTGACCGCCGAACAATCCCTCCTTCAAGGGGGAGGTGTATTCGGCGTCATAGCGACGTCACAGCGGCGTCACTAAGCGGCCACCCAATAGCAGAGGAGGGGCGGAGATGAGCGGCCGGAACATGCCGCCCACGTTCTTCCTTCCTCATTGCCGGTGGAGGCAGGTAAGGAGATGGTCGTTGTTCCTACGGTGTCACACACAGCGATGTGTGCTGCCGCAGGAACGAGGAAGAACCAACGTCATGAAACAGCAACGACATTTGGAAAAGGAGCGACGTGGCAACGATCAACGATTTTTGCCGTTTTTCCGATCGTTGCTCGTCGCTCCTAGCTGTCACACGCTGCGATGTCGCTAATGGCGCCAGATGTGCGTCACAACCACCGTGACCCGAACGATATATCGTTAGCGATGTTGGAGCGTTTAAATGGCCATTAAGAGTGATGGGAAAGTATGGAGTGGTCAAAAAAAACCCATGCTTTTCATTCTGGGTGGCAAAATTGGGTATCATGATTGGGGTCCCTTTTTGATCTTTGAGACTCCTAAAAAAAGTCTTTCATGTTTCCTTCTCCCGTGTTTCCATTCTCACTCACATCACTGTCAAGCTACCACTAGGGGGCGCAGGGACTCAGGTAGAAAGAGAACTCCTTAGTATAGTAAGACAGAAGCCCACTAGAGGTCGCTAATACAAGAGCAGGGATATTCAATCAGTCAGGGTCTATGCCGGGATGTCAGGTCTGTACAGAGGAGAAAACAAGCCAAAGTCAATGAACACAGCCGAGGTCGGATACCAGGAGAACAAGCAAGCACAGGGGAGGGAGTGGAGGACACGGAACAGGACCGGAGTCCAGAGGACAGGAAGGAACGGAGGTAAGTTGGGAAGGAGGGACGGAGGTCAGGACGGGCAGGAAGGAGTAATGGAGGTCAGGACAGGCCGGGGAAATGGAGGTCAGGTCAGGTCCGGGAAAGGGTCAAATCAGGCAGGAGGGACGGAGGTCAGGACAAACAGTACCGGGTAGCAGGTCAAGAAACAGAGAACGTCTCTCAGGAAGAGTGCACGCAACAGAGCCAGATATATTACTGGCAGCGTCCCGGAGGTAGCAGCACCAAGATATAGTGGCACGACCCCCGTAAAGAGACCAGAATGAACAGGCCCCTCCCAAGGGACCTAAACCCTGGAAGCAGGATACATCCACCGGCTCAGGAATGGCAAAGCCATGCATGAATAATGACAATCACCACATGAGAGGACAGATCAATGTTAGGGATCACCCAGTAAGGTGGATTCACTAAGCCACAGGGCACACTGACTAAGTGCAATGGTGCAGCTTCGATGACCTTGGCAGTGGGCTCTGCTGGACGGCAAGTAAACCAAAGGAGCAGGACACATCTGAAGTCAGGAGTGTGGACAAACACTGGAGAGCAGGGTTAAATAGCCTATCTGTACCAGAATGTAGATGACGGTTGTAAAAACCACAGGAAATAATTGCAGAGAAATTTGAGCAGTCTCTAAATAGCAGTTTGCAATGCTTACAGCAGACAAAGAGTTAAACAGCAGGGCTAAAGAGGAGTAGAAGCAGATTACCCCTGAAGGTAGAGACACTGAAGTCCCTTGCCTAAAGCTGGTGTCACACACAGCGACAACGACAACGACGTCGCTGCTACGTCACCATTTTCTGTGACGTTGCAGCGACGTCCCGTCGCTGTCGCTGTGTGTGACATCCAGCAACGACCTGGCCCCTGCTGTGAGGTCGCCGGTCGTTGCTGAATGTCCAGCTTCATTTTTTGGTCGTCACTCTCCCGCTGTGACACACACATCGCTGTGTGTGACAGCGAGAGAGCGACGAAATGAAGCGAGCAGGAGCCGGCACTGGCAGCTGCGGTAAGCTGTAACCAGCGTAAACATCGGGTAACCAAGGGAAGACCTTTCCCTGGTTACCCGATGTTTACGCTGGTTACCAGCCTCCGCCGCCCTTGCTGCCAGTGCCGGCTCCTGCACTGTGACATGTGGCTGCAGTACGCATCGGGTAATTAACCCGATGTATACTGTAGCAAGGAGAGCAAGGAGCCAGCGCTAAGCAGTGCGCGCGGCTCCCTGCTCTCTGAACTGTGACATGTAGCTGCAGCACACATCGGGTTAATTAACCCGATGTGTGCTGCAGGAGAGCAAGGAGCCAGCGCTAAGCGCGGCTCCCTGCTCTCTGCACATGTAGCGACCTTATGATCGCTGCTTCTGCTGTGTTTGACAGCTAAGCAGCGATCATAACAGCGACTTACAAGGTCGCTGTTACGTCACCGAAAATGGTGACGTAACAGCGACGTCGTTGTCGCTGTCGTTTAGTGTGAACCCAGCTTTACTGTTCTCCTGACTAGATCTAATCTGTTAAACTCCCCAGAGAAGGAAGGGGCAGGGGTGTGATGGAAACACAGATTAAGATAAACAAGGGGAAACCAAAACTCAGAAACACTGCAAACTCAAAGCAACAAACAGTAAGAGACTAATGAGAAAAACAAGAGCAGGAAGATAGCAACAAAAAAGCAACCACAACTGCTCACAGCAATAATGAAGAACAACCCTCAATATATCTGGATCACACCTCACCAGATCAGAATAGAGAAGCTATAGCTGGCATTAATGGAATTGTCAAGCCCACATATAAGAGAGAGGGGAGCGTAAGTGACTGGCTCCCCAACATCATATGATCACAGAGACTAACAAGCAGCCCAGCACAGATTAACTTTTGCTAGCCTGCCTAAATCTGTGGGTTGACGCCTGAGTCTCCCTGCGCTGATCACAGACATCAGAGAAGTCAGCAGGCAGAGTGCCAGAATCTCAAAGAGAAATTTTAGTCTTTAAATTTGCCCAAAATAACATCACAACAAACAAGAATTATAAATGTATAAAACATTTTATTAAGTAGATGCTGTGGGGTGTAACAGAACCAGTTTAATGGGACCAAGGGGAAAGAGTGCTGAGGGGGAAGAACCCCACGTGTCCTGGAAAAGATAAAGGAGAAAGTCTCCGTGAAGATCTGAGAGATATTCCCATGGCAAAGTGCCCCACAGGTAAAAATCACCCAGATAGAAGTAGAAGTTATTAGTAGGCTTAAGTAAATTTCAAGAGTGACTACCGGGTCAGTTACCTACCAGAAATCAGATCAACCAATATCCAGGATAACACGTGGGGACCAGCGTCCCAACACGTGTTTCGCAAAGTGTGCTTCGTCGGGGGACCCCAACATCATATGATCACAGAGACTAACAAGCAGCCCAGCACAGATTAACTTTTGCTAGCCTGCCTAAATCTGTGGGTTGACGCTTGAGTCTCCCTGCGCTGATCACAGACAACAGAGAAGTCAGCAGGCAGAGTGCCAGAATCTGTAGTTTCCACAGCTCCTAACACCATTAGGGGATGCTGCAAAAATCTCCTTGTGACAGTTATGTAGGAAGCTTGCTTAGCTACTGACTATAGGGTAAACAAGAGTTACGTGTGGGACAAGCCCACAATGGGTGGGGTTAGCTCTTGGAGTAAGAGACTGGTTTTAGTTTAGAAAAGAGATAGTGACTAGTGTGGATGTGCAAGTCAAATAGGTGCTAAAGGCCGCAACTAGTAGGAGACCCCTGGCAACTACAACAGCTAAGACCAT
>NC_134360.1:29213609-29261109 GCF_048569485.1 Anomaloglossus baeobatrachus | reverse complement strand
GTTTTTAATAGTATTCAATAAATGTTTTATACCTGATGAATCTAGTGTACTTACTTTATCCTTTAAAGACTCATGCCAGAATATGTGTATAATCCATTGTGAAAGTATAAGCTCAATTTTCTCCCACATAGTCTGATTAACAGCTCCTCAATGTGCTCCTCCCTGCAGCTGAATCTCCGCCCACATAACCTGATTGACAGCTCCTCAATGTGCTGCTCCCTGCAGCTGAATCTCCGCCCACATAGCCTGATTGACAGCTCCTCAATGTGCTCCTCCCTGCAGCTGAATCTCCGCCCACATAACCTGATTGACAGCTCCTCAATGTGCTCCTCCCTGCAGCTGAATCTCCGCCCACATAACCTGATTAACAGCTCCTCAATGTGCTCCTCCCTGCAGCTGAATCTCCGCCCACATAGCCTGATTGACAGCTCCTCAATGTGCTCCTCCCTGCAGCTGAATCTCCGCCCACATAGCCTGATTAACAGCTCCTCAATGTGCTCCTCCCTGCAGCTGAATCTCCGCCCACATAGCCTGATTGACAGCTCCTCAATGTTTTCCTCTCTGCAGCTGAATCTCCGCCCACATAACCTGATTGACAGCTCCTCAGTGTCCTTCCTCCCTGCATGTCAATGTCCGTCCACATAGCCTAACATTTTTTCAATGCTTTCCTCCCTGCAGCTGAATCTCTGCCCACATAGCCTGATTGACAGCTCCTCAATGTTTTCCTCTCTGCAATGTTTTCCTCTCTGCAGCTGAATCTCCGCCCACATTGCCTGATTGACAGCTTCTCAATGTTTTCCTCTCTGCAGCTGAATCTCCGCCTACATAGCCTGATTGACAGCTCCACAGTGTCCTTCCTCCCTGCAGCTGAATCTCCACCCACATAGTCTGACTGATAGCTCCTCAATGTTTTCCTCCCTGCAGCTGAATCTCCACCCACATAGCCTGATTGACAGCTCCTCAATGTTTTCCTCCCTGCAGCTGAATCTCTGCCCACATAGCCTGATTGTCAGCTCATCAGTGTCCTTCCTCCCTGCAGCTGAAGCTCCACCCACATAGCCTGATTGACAGCTCCACCCTGCAGCTGAATCTCTGTCCACATAACCTGATTGACAGCTCCTCAATGTGCTCCTCCCTGCAGCTGAATCTCTGCCCACATAGCCTGATGGACATTTCTTCAATGCTTTCCTCCCTGCATCTGACTCTCCACCCACATAGCCTGATTGACAGCTCCTCAATGTGCTCCTCCCTGCAGCTAACTCTCCACCCACATAGCCTGATTGACAGCTTCTCCTCAGTGTCCCTCCTCATGCTGAATTCTAACTGCTCAGTACAAGCTGCAGATGGCAGTCAAGTTGGATGGGAAAAGGCTGAATATATTTAGACTCATAAGCACTTTTGAGTCATGAGCACTCTTTAATTTTCTAAGTAAGTACATCAGCCTCATCAGGTCTAAGATCTATTTATTTATGCATGCAGTTGGTGTTGTGAAATTTGGTGATCCCTCCACTTTTTGGTCAACAAGGTGACAAGCTGCCACATCTTAAGGGGATATAAACGCTAATCTGGGGGAATGAGAACATATGCTTTAATTGTAGACAAAGATGGAGGTCAAGTCCTTTTTTAAAAAATATGCCATTCTGATGTGTATTTGGTCACATTCAGCTTCATTAACAATATTGGGACTTGAGTATGAAATCTACCCCGGTCCTTCCCTCCGATCTGCTGGGAATATTCTGTCACTTGTCGCTCCGGGCCATTTCGATCCCTAAAACGATCCCTCTCCAGGAAAGACGGGTAAATACATAACGTGATATTGTGATATTTGCGGAATCTTATTGATTATATTGGAAAAGCCACAAGCTGGGCTCCATCTCAAAGACACAAAAAGAGGAGCCAAAAACTATTATTGTAAAGCAGTGGACGTCATGAGGAGCACTCACAATAATATTGGATTATCGCTCTAATTCCACCGACTCAGCACCGGCCCAGACTTTGTGGCTTTTGGTTTGTCCTGGTTACAATTTAAGATGAAAGGTTAGAAAAGGGTTACAATGGGTTAATCCCTACTAGTAAAAACAATTGAAAATAGGAATAGATCCCTCTGTGTGTAATGACTCTATATAATATATAGGAATAGATCCCTCTGTGTGTAATGACTCTATATAATATATAGGAATAGATCCCTCTGTGTGTAATGAGTCTATATAATATATAGGAATAGATCCCTCTGTGTGTAATGACTCTATATAATATATAGGAATAGATCCCTCTGTGTGTAATGACTCTATATAATATATAGGAATAGATCCCTCTGTGTGTAATGACTATATAATATATAGGAATAGATCCCTCTGTGTGTAATGAGTCTATATAATATATAAGAATAGATCCCTCTGTGTGTAATGCCTCTATATAATATATAGGAATAGATCCCTCTGTGTGTAATGACTCTATATAATATATAGGAATAGATCCCTCTGTGTGTAATGACTCTATATAATATATAGGAATAGATCCCTCTGTGTGTAATGACTCTATATAATATATAGGAATAGATCCCTCTGTGTGTAATGACTCTATATAATATACAGGAATAGATCCCTCTGTGTGTAATGACTCTATATAATATATAGGAATAGATCCCTCTGTGTGTAATGAGTCTATATAATATATAGGAATAGATCCCTCTGTGTGTAATGACTCTATATAATATATAGGAATAGATCCCTCTGTGTGTAATGACTCTATATAATATATAGGAATAGATCCCTCTGTGTGTAATGACTATATAATATATAGGAATAGATCCCTCTGTGTGTAATGAGTCTATATAATATATAAGAATAGATCCCTCTGTGTGTAATGCCTCTATATAATATATAGGAATAGATCCCTCTGTGTGTAATGACTCTATATAATATATAGGAATAGATCCCTCTGTGTGTAATGACTCTATATAATATATAGGAATAGATCCCTCTGTGTGTAATGACTCTATATAATATATAGGAATAGATCCCTCTGTGTGTAATGACTCTATATAATATACAGGAATAGATCCCTCTGTGTGTAATGACTCTATATAATATATAGGAATAGATCCCTCTGTGTGTAATGACTCTATATAATATATAAGAATAGATCCCTCTGTATGTAATGCCTCTATATAATATATAGGAATAGATCCCTCTGTGTGTAATGACTCCATATAATATATAGGAATAGATCCCTCTGTGTGTAATGACTCTATATAATGTATAGGAATAGATCCCTCTGTGTGTAATGACTCTATATAATGTATAGGAATAGATCCCTCTGTGTGTAATGACTCTATATAATATACAGGAATAGATCCCTCTGTGTGTAATGACTCTATATAATGTATGTGTTTCACTTTTTGTATTGAAATACTTTAACTTTTTGATGATATTCTAATTTATTGAGATGCAGCTGTATCTATCTATCTATCCTTCTATCTATCCCTCTATCTATCCGTCTATCCATCCATCCATCCATCCATCTATCTATCTATCTATCTATCTATCTATCTATCTATCCCTCTATCTATCTATCTATCTATCTATCTATCTATCTATCCCTCTATCTATCTATCTATCTATCTATCTATCTATCCCTCTATTTATCTATCTATCTATCTATCTCGCGTTGCGCTCGTGCAGATCTTCCATTTGCCTGTGATATGTTCTTCAGCCGTTTAATCTTTCCTGATGAAACACAAAATATTAGTCATTTTTGGCTGATTTCATGACCTCCTTTGTGTGTATGTGACGCTGCTGACACTTTAAATGTCATATCCCAGATTAAGATAAATGAAGGAAAATTAAACAATTCCATCTTCCCGGTGAAAGCTGAAAGTGATAGGACTCATGCAATGTATAGGGACAGAGGAGACTCATGCAATGTATAGGGACAGAGGAGACTCATGCAATGTATAGGGACAGAGGAGACTCATGCAATGTATAGGGACAGAGGAGACTCATGCAATGTATAGGGACAGAGGAGACTCATGCAATGTATAGGGGACAGAGGAGACTCATGCAATGTATAGAGGACAGAGGAGACTCATGCAATGTATAGGGGACAGAGGAGACTCATGCAATGTATAGGGGACAGAGGAGACTCATGCAATGTATAGGGGACAGAGGAGACTCATGCAATGTATAGGGGACAGAGGAGACTCATGCAATGTATAGGGGACAGAGGAGACTCATGCAATGTATAGGGGACAGAGGAGACTCATGCAATGTATAGGGGACAGAGGAGACTCATGCAATGTATAGGGGACAGAGGAGACTCATGCAATGTATAGAGGACAGAGGAGACTCATGCAATGTATAGGGGACAGAGGAGACTCATGCAATGTATAGGGGACAGAGGAGACTCATGCAATGTATAGGGGACAGAGGAGACTCGTGCAATGTATAGGGACAGAGGAGACTCGTGCAATGTATAGAGGACAGAGGAGACTCGTGCAATGTATAGAGGACAGAGGAGACTCGTGCAATGTATAGAGGACAGAGGAGACTCGTGCAATGTATAGAGGACAGAGGAGACTCGTGCAATGTATAGGGGACAGAGGAGACTCGTGCAATGTATAGGGGACAGAGGAGACTCGTGCAATGTATAGGGACAGAGGAGACTCGTGCAATGTATAGGGACAGAGGAGACTCGTGCAATGTATAGGGACAGAGGAGACTCGTGCAATGTATAGAGGACAGAGGAGACTCGTGCAATGTATAGAGGACAGAGGAGACTCGTGCAATGTATAGAGGACAGAGGAGACTCATGCAATGTATAGGGGACAGAGGAGACTCATGCAATGTATAGGGGACAGAGGAGACTCATGCAATGTATAGTGGACAGAGGAGACTCATGCAATGTATAGAGGACAGAGTAGACTCATGCAATGTATAGGGGACAGAGGAGACTCATGCAATGTATAGGGGACAGAGGAGACTCATGCAATGTATAGGGGACAGAGGAGACTCATGCAATGTATAGGGGACAGAGGAGACTCATGCAATGTATAGAGGACAGAGAAGACTCATGCAATGTATAGGGGACAGAGTTGACTCGTGCAATGTATAGGGGACAGAGGAGACTCGTGCAATGTATAGGGGACAGCGGAGACTCGTGCAATGTATAGGGGACAGAGGAGACTCGTGCAATGTATAGGGACAGAGGAGACTCATGCAATGTATAGAGGACAGAGGAGACTCATGCAATGTATAGAGGACAGAGGAGACTCATGCAATGTATAGAGGACAGAGGAGACTCATGCAATGTATAGGGGACAGAGGAGACTCATGCAATGTATAGGGGACAGAGGAGACTCATGCAATGTATAGAGGACAGAGGAGACTCATGCAATGTATAGGGGACAGAGGAGACTCGTGCAATGTATAGGGGACAGAGGAGACTCGTGCAATGTATAGGGACAGAGGAGACTCGTGCAATGTATAGGGACAGAGGAGACTCGTGCAATGTATAGGGACAGAGGAGACTCGTGCAATGTATAGAGGACAGAGGAGACTCGTGCAATGTATAGAGGACAGAGGAGACTCATGCAATGTATAGAGGACAGAGGAGACTCGTGCAATGTATAGGGGACAGAGGAGACTTATGCAATGCATAGGGGACAGAGGAGACTCATGCAATGTATAGGGGACAGAGGAGACTCATGCAATGTATAGGGACAGAGGAGACTCATGCAATGTATAGAGGACAGAGGAGACTCATGCAATGTATAGAGGACAGAGGAGACTCGTGCAATGTATAGAGGACAGAGGAGACTCATGCAATGTATAGGGGACAGAGGAGACTCATGCAATGTATAGGGGACAGAGGAGACTCGTGCAATGTATAGGGGACAGAGGAGACTCATGCAATGTATAGGGGACAGAGAAGACTCATGCAATGTATAGTGGACAGAGGAGACTCATGCAATGTATAGAGGACAGAGGAGACTCGTGCAATGTATAGAGGACAGAGGAGACTCGTGCAATGTATAGAGGACAGAGGAGACTCGTGCAATGTATAGAGGACAGAGGAGACTCATGCAATGTATAGTGGACAGAGGAGACTCATGCAATGTATAGAGGACAGAGGAGACTCATGCAATGTATAGGGGACAGAGGAGACTCATGCAATGTATAGGGGACAGAGGAGACTCATGCAATGTATAGGGGACAGAGGAGACTCATGCAATGTATAGGGGACAGAGGAGACTCATGCAATGTATAGGGGACAGAGGAGACTTATGCAATGCATAGGGGACAGAGAAGACTCATGCAATGTATAGGGGACAGAGTTGACTCATGCAATGTATAGGGGACAGAGGAGACTCATGCAATGTATAGGGGACAGGGGAGACTCATGCAATGTATAGGGGACAGAGGAGACTCGTGCAATGTATAGGGACAGAGGAGACTCATGCAATGTATAGAGGACAGAGGAGACTCATGCAATGTATAGAGGACAGAGGAGACTCGTGCAATGTATAGAGGACAGAGGAGACTCATGCAATGTATAAGGGACAGAGGAGACTCATGCAATGCATAGGGGACAGAGGAGACTTATGCAATGCATAGGGGACAGAGGAGACTCATGCAATGTATAGGGGACAGAGGAGACTCGTGCAATGTATAGGGGACAGGGGAGACTCGTGCAATGTATAGGGGACAGGGGAGACTCGTGCAATGTATAGGGGTCAGAGGAGACTCGTGCAATGTATAGGGGACGGGGGGACTCATGCAATGTATAGGGGGCAGATGCAATGTATAGGGGACAGGGGGACTCATGCAATGTATAGGGGAAAGGGGAGACTCGTGCAATGTATAGGGGACAGGGGAGACTGATGCAATGTATAGGGGACAGGGGAGACTCGTGCAATGTATAGGGGACAGGGGAGACTCGTGCAATGTATAGGGGACAGGGGAGACTCATGCAATGTATAGGGGACAGGGGAGACTCGTGCAATGTATAGGGGACAGGGGAGACTCGTGCAATGTATAGGGGACGAGGGGACTCATGCAATGTATAGGGGGTGGGGCGAATTGTGTAATGTATAGGGGACGGGGAGGACTCGTGCAATATATAGGGGACGAAGGGACTCATGCAATGTATAGGGGACAGGGGGACTCGTGCAATGTATAGGGGACGGGGGGGACTCATGCAATGTGTAGGGGATGGGAGTACTCATGCAATGTATAGGGGATGGGGAACTTGTGCAATGTATAGGGGACAGGGGGTGTCTTCTGCAATGTATAGGGGTGAGGGGACTCGTGCAATGTATAGGGGATGGGGGGACTCATGCAATGTATAGGGGACGGGGGACTCATGCAATGTATAAGGGATGGGGGGGACTCATGCAATGTATAGGGGATGGGGGGACTTTTGCAATCAATAGGGGACTCATGCAATGTGTAGGGGATGGGAGGACTCTTGCAATGTATAGGGGACGGGGGACTCATGCAATGTATAAGGGACGGAGGACTCATGCAATGTATAGGGGAGGCGAGAACTCGTGCAATGTATAGGGGACTGGGGGGGAAGGAAAATTTTTGAAATTTGAAATGAAAAGGTTACACCATCTCTTTTTTTTATGAATTTATAACCCTATGTGTTAACCCTCTCCAGATCCCGCGGTGACATCTGCCGTGAGTTGGGTTTTTTCGCTGAGCTCATTCCGTTTGATGCATTCCATGTTTACAATGCAAAAGCTGGTGCACGACTAATTAATTTTGATCGGATTGATTTTGGCATCAATCTCTCGGAGCGTGCACAGATGGGCACTTCGGTAAACAATACACACTCAAGTTTAATGTGGCATTACGTCGTGTCATTTCAGATTTGTCATCTGATGACTTAAAGGGCACCGGAGGCTAACCTATAAAAAGTGCGCCCGAGTAATGACGCAGCAGGTGCGGCCATCGGGTGTAGATAACATCAGATGAAAGGGGCGATTGTGAACATTCGGATAAGGTGTATGTGCCGCTCCATGGTACTGTCCAATACACTGTCCATTATTGTCATCAAAAATTTGAATATGCCAGAATCCAAAATTTTCTACAATGCAATTCACTCAAATCCAATAGTTTTCTTTTTAGGGAGGATAAATGGTTAAAAAAAAATAAAAAAAATTCTCACCTCGCCCTTTGTTGCATCAGCTCCCTGCACGTTCCTCAGTTGACTCCCTCCCCTCTTTTTCTCTTAACTCTTTGGGTCATCATGACATCGTTGGGTGACATTCGTCATCATATGGCCTTAGGTATAATTAGCACTGGAGGTGCCAAAGAGTGAAAAGAAAAAGACAGCAGCTGGAGGGAGCCAACGGAGGAACCTCCAGTGAGCTGTGCCAGCAGACAAGGAATGGGCAAAGCAAGGAAAACTTTTTTATATATTTTAAATGTCTTTTAGGGGAAGATTTCACTTGCTTCTTATAAATTCCATGCAAATTAAATTTTCAGCCCAAATTAGAAAATTAGAAATAAATGAACAACTAGGCGTGACCCTTTCCCATTGTCAGAAGGGGTGTGTCTGCACAGCTGTCACTGATTGGACAGTGTCAGATTGTGCATGGTCACGCCCCAAACTGGCCACACCCAGGTGTCAATTTATTCTTGAATTTCTATGAGGAATAACAGAGTAATGGCACAATGTACGGTGCTAAGAAAAAATATCCAGATTTCTTATTTTATAGGGGATACAGCGATCATTAGAACATGGGGTTCTTGTCCCTCGTTTGTTCCCCTGCAGTGAGAAGTGTCCATGGATTGGTGCCGATCCATTGACGTCATTCTTGTCTCCATTGGCTTCTTATGGCTCAATGTCTGTAGGCAGTGGCTATTGGACCCGTTACTTAGGGGTGGCCAGGTGCCGAACCTCCCTGCCCTCTGCCTGTCCATTTCTCCCAACTTCTACTATATCTATGGCAAAAGTCTTGGAGAGTCCAATGGAGGAGGTGCCAGCTGTTTTACACAGCAGACTCCCACCTGTAACTGCTGTGATTGGCGCTAGATCTGATTTTAGCATTTCAACCCCTTAGATGCTGTGCTGGACAGTGACCACGGCATCTAAGCGGTTGGACAGAGGGAAGCTAATCTCTCAGCCCCATTGAGCCCACACGATACCATTGCAGGATGGGTTGTTGTAATGGCAACCAAGGTCCCTTAAGAGGTCCGATTTGGAGTTTTGCTATAGTTTTCCGCCCCTTTCTTAGTCCAACGCCATTTTTTCGTAGCGATAACATTCTAGAAAATCCTGTCTTTGTGTATAATGTCAGGCCAAGCAGGAGATGGACGTTTCCCTCATTTACCTTCTTACCTTGCTCTGAGACAAGGTCATGTATCTTGGCAACCCTACAATAATGTCAGTGACACAAATCCATTCTTTGCCTTGACAACAATATCACGTTGGTTTCAGCTTCTGATCCCGATAATGGACCTAACATCGCTTGATGTGACTTAGGAGTACTTTGCACACTACGACATCGCAGGTGCGATGTCGGTGGGGTCAAATTGAAAGTGACGCACATTCTGCATCGCAGGCGACATCGTAGTGTGTAAAGGCTCGATGATACGATTAACGAGCGCAAAAGCGTCGTAATCGTATCATCGGTGTAGCGCCGTCGGCGTAATCCATAATTACGCTGACGCGATGGTCCGATGTTGTTCCTCGCTCCTGCAGCAGCACACATCGCTGTGTGTGAACTCGCAGGAGCGAGGAACATCTCCTACCGGCGTCACCACGGGTCCCGTAGGATATGCGGAAGGGAGAAGGTGGGCGGGATGTTTACATCCCGCTCATCTCCGCCCCTCCGCTCCTATTGGCCACCTGCCGTGTGACGTCGCAGTGATGCCGTACGACCCGCCCCCTTAATAAGGAGGCGAGTCGCCGACCAGAGCGACGTCCCAGGACAGGTGAGTCCATGTGAAGCTACCGTAGCAACAAGGATATCGCAGCTGCGATGGGGGTGGGGACTATCACGCTCGACATCGCAGCATCGGCTTGCGATGTCGCAGCGTGCAAAGTACCCCTAAGAACATAAATCCGTGACTGAGATGACATCGAGGCAACATCAAATATTTTGTGACCGGCGAACCGCCTCCTTTCTAAGGGGGCGGTTCGTTCAGCGTCACAGCCACGTCACAGCTGCGTCACTGAACCGCCGCCCAATAGAAGCGGAGGGGCGGAGATGAGCGGGACGTAACATCCCGCCCACCTCCTTCCTTCCACATAGCGGCTGCGGTGTCACACGGAGCGATGTGTGCTGCCACAGGAACGAGGAGCAACCTCGTTACTGCTGCAGTAACTATTTCTGAGAATGGACCCCCATGTCACCGATGAGCGATTTTGCACGTTTTTGCAACGATGCAAAATCGCTCATCGGTGTCACACGCAACGACATCGCTAATGCGGCCGGATGTGCGTCACCAATTCTGTGACCCCCAACGAGTTCGCATTAGCGATGTCGCAGCGTGTAAAGCCTCCTTTAACCTCGAGTGTGTCAGACCATGCTGACGGTATACACTGAGGTCTTGTGGTGGATATATTCCCTTTCAAAATTGCATCTTTAGTGGTGTAATCTGTGCCTCCGTTCTTCAGAACCGAAAGATTAATCAAATATACTATATGAAGTGCTCAGTGCACCCTGGATGTGGCCAAGAGACTCAGTGCACCCTGGATGTGGCCAAGAGGCTCAGTGCACCCTGGATGTGGCCAAGAGGCTCAGTGCACCCTGGATGTGGCCAAGAGGCTCAGTGCACCCTGGATGTGGCCAAGAGGCTCAGTGCACCCTGGATGTGGCCAAGAGGCTCAGTGCACCCTGGATGTGGCCAAGAGGCTCAGTGCACCCTGGATGTGGCCAAGAGGCTCAGTGCACCCTGGATGTGGACAAGAGGCTCCGTGCACCCTGGATGTGGACAAGAGGCTCCGTGCACCCTGGATGTGGACAAGAGGCTCCGTGCACCCTGGATGTGTACAAGAGGCTCCGTGCACCCTGGATGTGGACAAGAGGCTCCGTGCACCCTGGATGTGGCCAAGAGGCTCAGTGCACCCTGGATGTGGACAAGAGGCTCCGTGCACCCTGGATGTGGACAAGAGGCTCAGTGCACCCTGGATGTGGACAAGAGGCTCAGTGCACCCTGGATGTGGCCAAGAGGCTCAGTGCACCCTGGATGTGGCCAAGAGGCTCAGTGCACCCTGGATGTGGACAAGAGGCTCCGTGCACCCTGGATGTGGCCAAGAGGCTCCGTGCACCCTGGATGTGGACAAGAGGCTCCGTGCACCCTGGATGTGGACAAGAGGCTCCGTGCACCCTGGATGTGGACAAGAGGCTCAGTGCACCCTGGATGTGGCCAAGAGGCTCAGTGCACCCTGGATGTGGCCAAGAGGCTCAGTGCACCCTGGATGTGGCCAAGAGGCTCAGTGCACCCTGGATGTGGCCAAGAGACTCAGTGCACCCTGCATGTGGCCAAGAGGCTCAGTTCACCCTGGGTATGGCCAAGAGGCTCAGTGCACCCTGCATGTGGCCAAGAGGCTCAGTGCACCCTGGATGTGGCCAAGAGGCTCAGTGTACCGTGCACCCTGGATGTGGCCAAGAGGCTCAGTGCACCCTGGATGTGGCCAAGAGACTCAGTGCACCCTGGATGTGGCCAAGAGACTCAGTGCACCCTGGGTATGGCCAAGAGGCTCAGTGCACCCTGGATGTGGACAAGAGGCTCAGTGCACCCTGGATGTGGCCAAGAGACTCAGTGCACCCTGGATGTGGCCAAGAGACTCAGTGCACCCTGGGTATGGCCAAGAGGCTCAGTGCACCCTGGATGTGGACAAGAGGCTCCGTGCACCCTGGATGTGGCCAAGAGGCTCCATGCACCCTGGATGTGGACAAGAGGCTCCGTGCACCCTGGATGTGGACAAGAGGCTCCGTGCACCCTGGGTATGGCCAAGAGGCTCAGTGCACCCTGGGTATGGCCAAGAGGCTCAGTGCACCCTGGATGTGGCCAAGAGGCTCAGTGCACCCTGGGTATGGCCAAGAGGCTCAGTGCACCCTGGATGTGGCCAAGAGCCTCAGTGCACCCTGGATGTGGCCAAGAGGCTCAGTGCACCCTGGGTATGGCCAAGAGGCTCAGTGCACCCTGGGTATGGCCTAGAGGCTCAGTGCACCCTGGATGTGGCCAAGAGGCTCAGTGCACCCTGGATGTGGCCAAGAGACTCAGTGCACCCTGGATGTGGCCAAGAGACTCAGTGCACCCTGGGTATGGCCAAGAGGCTCAGTGCACCCTGGATGTGGACAAGAGGCTCCGTGCACCCTGGATGTGGCCAAGAGGCTCCGTGCACCCTGGATGTGGACAAGAGGCTCCGTGCACCCTGGATGTGGACAAGAGGCTCCGTGCACCCTGGATGTGGACAAGAGGCTCAGTGCACCCTGGATGTGGCCAAGAGGCTCAGTGCACCCTGGATGTGGCCAAGAGGCTCAGTGCACCCTGGATGTGGCCAAGAGCCTCAGTGCACCCTGGATGTGGCCAAGAGGCTCAGTGCACCCTGGGTATGGCCAAGAGGCTCAGTGCACCCTGGGTATGGCCAAGAGGCTCAGTGCACCCTGGATGTGGCCAAGAGCCTCAGTGCACCCTGGATGTGGCCAAGAGGCTCAGTGCACCCTGGGTATGGCCTAGAGGCTCAGTGCACCCTGGATGTGGCCAAGAGGCTCAGTGCACCCTGGATGTGGCCAAGAGACTCAGTGCACCCTGGATGTGGACAAGAGGCTCAGTGCACCCTGGATGTGGCCAAGAGGCTCAGTGCACCCTGGATGTGGCCAAGAGGCTCAGTGCACCCTGGATGTGGACAAGAGGCTCCGTGCACCCTGGATGTGGCCAAGAGGCTCCGTGCACCCTGGATGTGGCCAAGAGGCTCAGTGTACCCTGGGTATGGCCAAGAGGCTCAGTGCACCCTGCATGTGGCCAAGAGACTCAGTGCACCCTGGGTATGGCCAAGAGGCTCAGTGCACCCTGGATGTGGCCAAGAGGCTTAGTGCACCCTGGGTATGGCCAAGAGGCTCAGTGCACCCTGGGTATGGCCAAGAGGCTCAGTGCACCCTGGATGTGGCCAAGAGGCTCAGTGCACCCTGGGTATGGCCAAGAGGCTCAGTGCACCCTGGATGTGGCCAAGAGCCTCAGTGCACCCTGGATGTGGCCAAGAGGCTCAGTGCACCCTGGGTATGGCCAAGAGGCTCAGTGCACCCTGGGTATGGCCTAGAGGCTCAGTGCACCCTGGATGTGGCCAAGAGGCTCAGTGCACCCTGGATGTGGCCAAGAGACTCAGTGCACCCTGGATGTGGCCAAGAGACTCAGTGCACCCTGGGTATGGCCAAGAGGCTCAGTGCACCCTGGATGTGGCCAAGAGGCTCAGTGCACCCTGGGTATGGCCTAGAGGCTCAGTGCACCCTGGGTATGGCCTAGAGTCTCAGTGCACCCTGGATGTGGCCAAGAGGCTCAGTGCACCCTGGATGTGGCCAAGAGGCTCGGTACACCCTGGGTATGGCCAAGAGGCTCAGTGCACCCTGGATGTGGCCAAGCGGCTCAGTGCACCCTGGATGTGGCCAAGAGGCTCAGTACACCCTGGATATGGCCAAGAGGCTCAGTGCACCCTGGATATGGCCAAGAGGCTCAGTGCACCCTGGCTGTGGCCAAGAAGTTGTTGTTGTCGGGTGAAATTATGACCTTCGAGAGCCAAGTGGGTGGAGCTTAGTGTTCTTTTGTCATACAGGACAGAAGGGGGAGGTTTCTGCTGCAGCTCACTTGTGTTGTAGCCAGACACAGGATGGTACAGTAGTAAGGCATGCATAGGCTGGGATCCTGTGAAACAGAAAAAAATGTCTTTAATCACCCCAGTTCTTTCCTGGGCTAAATAAAGATGATGATCTTAATGCACCCCCATCTCCACATAGTGCAATGGTGCAATGGTAATCCAGGCCAAGGTTTCCTCCGAAAGCCTTCTTCTCCCTGGATAATAGTGATGAAGGACCCAACCTGTAAAAGTCATCTTCATTGGTAAAATCTGCGCCCAGTCTCTAGACACCGGACGCCCAGACTTAACACTTCTCCATCAAGAAGACTTGGCCAATCTTCGCGTATCACACTGTAGACTTCCTTCAAGACTCCGTCAAGAAACTTTTCATCCTGCATGTCTTGCCTTCTCTGTAGAACATTGGCTGGCCCGTATGTGTCTGGAGACATTCCTCCGATGTCCTGCGGTCGACAGGAAGGATATTGTGCTGGTAAATTGTTAACCGGTTGATCCTTCATCATTAAGGAGTCATGGACTTGTCCACAAGACTCTCGTAATAGCAAAGCTGGAGAAGGTCCAACGTAGACCGCAGTCGGCCGGCGTCCCCGAGGAAGACTTGACAGCCTGGGCTTTTTTTCCTTTTGGCTGTCAGTGGATGAGATCTGTAACATCGATGCTGCGCCTCCTATTAGCGCTGCGCACATACAGTCACATATTCGGGGACCTGATTAATACCGTATGGGGGGGGGAGACAATTTTGCATAAGCCTCATAATGACACCGCTGTCATTGCCGCATATTTTTTTTATTAAAGTGTGCTAAAAACAACAGCGTGTTATTAAAATACGGGATATTGATCGGGTTTAGATCATGTTTGTGTACAGCAATATTTATAAAGTGCGCTCATAAATCAACGCGGAGCGTACAGCATCCATGGCGGGCTTAATGCTATAATTGCTGATATCGGCATGCTTAGATTAATGTTAACTTAACCAGGAGAGTCAATACTGGAATATGTAGGCCGTGTCATTCTGCAGATCAATACATTATGATGCTGTATGGAAAAAAAAAAAGCTTGTTTCATACATACGGAGAGCGTTTTGGGGTCATGGAGTGAATGTTTACCTTTGTGCACCATATTTTTATATACAAAAAGCTCCAAAATGTTGATATTGATCATTTCTTTTTATATTTTTCTAGTGATCGGACTTCTGTTTTTATGATTCAGAGCTCCAAATCCTCTACATACCTGGATTTAAGTAATCAAATCTATCTGTCACCAGTAGGGGGGGCTGAAGAGTAGTGATCTGTACTGGATACCTACTGTCTGTACATGGACCCCAAACACGGATTTCTCAGGGAAATCCATGTAACGGTTTGGGTTCGGCCACCTGGATAATGATAGAAATTAATAAAAAAGGTAAAAAGAAAGAAAATAAGGAATAAAGCAGGAGCGTTGTACTTACCAAGCTTTCCCGCAGCTGTAACACTGCTTCCAGGTCCGATCATTAGCTCTCATACATATTCACTGCTTCCCCCGCCCACCGTCATACACTGCAGCTGTAACAGTGCTTCCAGGTCCGATCATTAGCTCTCATATATATTCACTGCTTCCGCCGCCCATCGTCAATCTCGGCACCGCAGCTGTAATACTGCTTCCGGGTCCGATCATTAGCTTTCATGCATATTCACTGCTTCTCTCACCCACCGTCAGTCTGAGCACCATAGCTGTAACACTGCTTCCGGGTCTGATCATTAGCTCTCATACTTATTCACTGCTTCCCTTGCCCACCGTCAATCTGAGCACCACAGCTGTAACACTGCTTCTGTGTCTGATCAATAGCTCTCATACTTAGTCACTGCTTCGCCGCCCACCGTCAATCTCAGCACCGCAGCTGTAACACTGCTTCCGGGTCAGATCATTAACTCTAACACATATTCACTGCTTCCCCCGCCCACCATCAATCTCGGCACCACAGCTGTAACACTGCTTCCGGGTCCGATCATTAGCTCTCATACATATTCACTGCTTCTCCCACCCACCATCAATCCCGGCATCTCTGATTGGTTGCAGTCAGACCGCGTCACCACCCTTTGTGACAGCGTCTGTGATTGGTTGGAATCACACACGGTGTCTGTGTCCCTATAGTGGTATAAAAATAAATAAATAAAAGAATGGGTGTAGGGTCCCCTGTATATTGTGAAATCCAGTGCAGCTAGAGCATACGGCTACAGGCTGCAGCCCCCAGCTGTGTGAGTTATCTTGGCTGTGTATCAAAATAAAAGGGACCCTTTGCGGCTTTTTTTTTTTAAATGATTTAAATAAATAATTAAAAACAGCATGTGGTTCCCCCCAATTTTGATACACAGCAAAGATAAAGCCGACAGCTGGGAGCTGGTATTCTTAGGCTGAGGAGACCCTTGCTTTTTGGGCACCCCAGCCTAGAAATAGCAGCTTGGAATTGTTGTATCCATTAGATGTGAGAGTCCTGGCACTTTACCCGGCTCTTCTTTACTGTCCTGGTGTGGTGGCAATGGGGGTAATATAATATATAATATTGGGTAATATAATATAATATGGGGGTTAATAACAGCTCACAGCTGCCGCTAAGCCCTAGATTAGCAATGGAAGGTGTCTATGAGATCCCCCCCATTACTAATCCTGTAAGTGAAAAGAAATAAACTCAAACACCGAAAATAAATCCTGTATTTGAAATAAAATACAAAACCCCCACTCTCTTTCACCCCTTTATTAGCCTCCAAAACTCCCAGGTCCGACGTAATCCACACGAGGTCTCACAATGATCCCGGCTCTACTCTGAATTCACAGTGCATGGGTACATTACAGAACATGACTGCCCGCTGCGGCTTTAGGCAGACACTGAATGAGCCGCAGCAGTGAGCGATGAGGTGGCTGAGTTTATCTGCGGTCACATCTGGAGTTCCCACAGAACCCCACCTGTGACTGCAGGTAAACTCACCTCAGGTGAACTGATTGAACTCAGTGACCTCACCTCAGGTGAACTGATTGAACTCAGTGACCTCACCTCAAGTGAACTGAGTTCAATCAGACCTGCATCTCCCATGAGAAAAACGCTTTTTTTTTGGCCAAGAGATGCAGATTTCTTGCTGAAATTTATTCACAAAATTCCTGCACCCAATCTATGTCTTCTGGATTACTGGATTGGTAACAGTGATAAGCCTATTAGCAGTCAGCAGGAAACAAAATGCACCCTAATACGAATAGCTGGAGGAATTATGAAGGTTCCTGGGCATTGGCTTTTGGGCAAGGGCATGGTATACAAAGTGTAGTTTTATATTATAGGGCCAAAGGCCCGGTATGCAAAATATAACGCTATATCTATTGCGCCAAGGGCCCGGTATACAAAAAATTATGTTATTTCTAGAGGGCTGAGGGCCTGATTATACAACATATAAAATTATGGCTATAGGGCTGAAGACTTGGTATATAAAGTATAAGGTCATGTTATAGGGCTAAGGACCCAGTATATAAAGTATAGTGTTATGTCTATAGGATCAATATTCTGGTATGCAAAATATAAGGTTATGATTAAAGGGCCTGGGATAAAAAGTAACAAGCCTATAAGACCGAGGGTCTAGGGGCGAAGGCCTGGTATACAAAGTATAAGAAAAAAAGAACACGAGTGTAATTCTTAGAAGACACTTCCTATAGAAATTTGACCTGAAAACAAAAAATGGAAATAACAACGCCAATATAGAAGAAATCAGGTTTATTTATTTAATAATTAAAATAACATCAAAGACAAAAAAAGGGTGACAAGAAACACAAAATATCATAGTACAGGTCAGAGAACCAAACCAATGTAAGGTAACGGTATGAATAACAACAGCTAAAGGAATCTGTTATGATCCGGAACCATGGAAGAACACCATAAATCATTGGCAAAAAAGGTGACAAGAGCATTGGCAACTAATCTGGCCGCCATCCCCTTACTAACCATCAACACTAGAAGTAGCTGAGGGGTGAACTAACATCCTGTGCACCGCGAACCCAGCCGGAGAACTAGCTATCCTAAAGGAAGGAAGGATGAATAACTCTCTGCTTCAGAAATAAACTTAAAAGATATAGCAAGCCCCCCACATTCAAAGACTGCGGTGATATAGGAAAACACAATACACAGATAGATGATAGGATTAGCAAAGGTGAGGCCCTACTGACTAAATAGGACAGGATAGGAAAGGGGCTGATGGTGGCCAGAGAAAAACCCTATAAAAATCCAAATACCTGATAGGTAAAGCCCTCAGATCGCTAGATCTGAACTCCGTCCTATACCAGGCGCTCTTGTCATACCAATGAACAGAAAACAGGAACCATTACAAATTCAAGAAGCAACAAACACATGGACTTATAGGAGCAATACTCCAAACATAGCTGCAGGGAGCTTCCCAGCTAAGCAACTGAGAGGGAAGATTCCTGCATGCAAATAAACTGACAATAACCACAGCAAATGACAAACTCAGATAAGAGCAAAAAGAACAAAACAACATAAGAAAGAAGCAAGCACTTATCTGGGGTAGATGTGGTCTGGAGCAAGATGAAAAGGCTTGTAAACAAAAGAACAAATGACAACCGGCTCAGACTGCTAGCAGACCAAGGTTTAAATAGGCAGAGAGTTAGCAATGGAAACGCCCATTGCTCAACACACCTGGTCTCTGTCCAAACCATTCCTGGCCACAAGAGGGAGCCTCACAGCAGCAAAAGCATAACTGACATTCACAACAGGAATCAGTGCTATGACAATTATATCATAGTATGAAAGGAAATACACACAACTATGTCAAGATTAAAATAACACCAATGTTATACAGCAAGTAGACTTTGTGTCTCTTGTTTCCCCCTTTTTTGACTCTTTGATGTAATTTTAATTATTTAGTAAATAAACCTGATTTGTATTATATTCACGTTGCAACTTTTATTTTTTAGACAAAATATTCGGTTGTTTTTTTATAGGGGCGCAGGTTCGTTATACATAATGTAAGTTTGTTTTTTATAGTATAGGGTGATACTTATAGGGGCGCGGGTTCGGTATACAAAGTATAAGGGTCGAGATCCCCGGCTATTGTGACTACGGATGATTTCAATCACAATAGAAGTTTTCGATTTTGTCAAAGAACATCTAAGAAATAAAAAAAAAAAAGAAGAGTAAAAAAAAATGTGGACGTCTCGGCATTATTCCTTTCAGGTGAATATTTCCCTATTTTCTTCTCTTTTGTATTTGGTAATAAATTCTGTTCAGGCTTCTATACAAATAGATGCTCACATTCAAAAGCTACTTTGAAAGGAGTTATCCTTTTAAAGACTTGGCGTAAGTATCTCAGCATCCTACGTGATGAATATTTTAATAGTTTCAAGTCTCGGGGAAAAAGCTTTGGGATGATTTAATGTTATAAACAAAATGTTTTGCGGGATTTAATGTGTGAAGATGGACAGTGTTGGCTTCGGAGCCCCTGAGAGGTATACTTTGCATGATATATCCACTCGATGCCTTTTACATAAAAATACTTTTCCAATAACCACAAATTCCTCCTGTGATTTGCCTTCTTGCTGGCAGCGGTGCCGAGATGAGCGTCGTCTTCGGCTTTGTATCCTGCTCCCGATTCTTGTTTTGCACAAATCACAGTTTATCAAGGCAATTAAATTCAATAAATCGTCTTCAGTAATTTACAAGGGGGGAATTTATTTTTTGTCCATGTTTTTCCTAAACTACGTTATATGGAGGCAGCAGAAACTGGAAATGAATTAAAGGAAACCTGTCATCATATATAAAGTCACTAAAGAGCGATAGAGGATGCTGATACTTTTCTAAAGAAAGTGCCGTTTGCAACATTACATAAAAAATAAAGTTGGAAAAAGTCCTTGCACCCCCTAAGTCTTGGCTTAGCTGACCTCCCATATGGTGCACATGCATTATTTTGCAATGCATCTCGCTTTACTGTGCATGTAGCTGGCGCCGGCTTACAATGGAGGACATAATTTTTTTTTTACTTAAATGCATGTATTTTTTGAAAAAAAAAACAAAACATTTTTACAACTGGGATTTCATTACAAGTTTTGCACCATTTCCCTTCCAGAGCCTCTATGTTGCACTGTTTTTTATGGGCTCTGGAATGAGTTAACTGAGCATCCATTAGTGAGCTCATTCAGATTAAATGATTGAGAGTTTGTGACTCTTCTAGGTGTCTTTTTCTGAACTCTGCTCAGCTGCTTTTTGACTTGCAAGTTGAATGTGTAGTAAAATAAATTGCTTTCCAGAGCCTCTATGTTGCACTGTTTATTATTGGCTGCAGGAGGAGTTAACTGAGTCTCCATCAGTGAGCTCATTCACGCCGACTGAATTGGGTTTTAGTACAAGGTTTGCGCCATTTCCCTTCCAGAGTCTCTATGTTGCACTGTTTATTATTGTCTTCAGAATGAGTTAACGGAGCATCCATCAGTGAGCTCATTCAGGCTAAATGATTGAGAGGTTGTGACTATTCTGTCTTTTTCTGAACTCTGCTCAGCTGCTTTTTGATTTCCAAGTTGAATGTGCAGGAAAATAAATTGCCTTCTAGAGTCTCTAAGTTGCACTGTTTATTATTGGCTGCAGGAGGAGTTAACTGAGTAACCATCAGTGAGCTCATTCAGACTAAATGATTAGAGACTTTGTAGCTCTTCTGTCTTTATCTGAACTCGGCTCAGCTGCTTTTTGACCTCCAAGTTGAATGTGCAGGAAAATAAATTGACTTCCAGAACCTCTTTGTTGCACTGATTATTATTGGCTGCAGAATGAGTAAATTAAGCTTCCACAGCCTGAACTATTAGTGAGTTTGTGACTCTGTCTTTTTCTGAACTCTTCTCAGCTGCTTTTTGACCTCCAAGTTGAATGTGCAGTTAAATAAATTGCCTTCCAGAGCCTCTATGTTGCACTGATTATTATTGGCTGCAGAATGAGTTAACTGAGCATCCATCAGTGAGCTCATACACACTGAATGATTAGAGAGTTTGTGACTCTTCTAGCTGTCTTTTTCTGAACTCTTCCCAGCTACTTTTTGACCTCCAAATTGAACGCTTAGGAAAATGAATTGCCTTCCAGAGCCTCTATGTTGCAAAGTTTATTATTGGCTGCAGAATAAGTTAACTGAGCTTCCATCAGTGAGCTCATTCAGCTTGAACTATTAGTGAGTTTGTGACTCTTCTGTCTTTTTCTGAACTCTTCCCAGCTGCTTTTTGACCTCCAAGTTGATTGTGCAGGAAAATAAAGAGCCTGTTAATGTCAAATGGTGCAACATTTTTAATGGAACCAATTTGCAAAAATGATTGTTTTTTGGATTGTATGATTACATGTAAGATTGGTATGTGTGCACGCTGCAGACATTTTCTGCATCAAAAAATGTGCCAAAAAACGCATGGATTTTTGGTGCGCTTTTATGTATTTTTGGTGTGTTTTTTGGGTGAGTTTTTTGGTGCTTTTTTAGTGAATTGAATGAGCGCTTAAAAAAACCACAGGAAAAAAAAACAGACCAACAAATGACATGCTGCTTCTTTTTTCTGCTCCAAAAAAACGCACCTTGTGGCCGAACAATGCACTGAAAAACTCATGCATTTTTGGTGCTTTTTTAATGAATTCAATGGCTGGAAGGGCTACAGAAATGCAGGAAAAAAACAGACCAACAATTGACATGCTGCTTCTTTTTTCTGCACCAAAAAACACATCTTGTAGCTGAAAAATGCACTGAAAAACCCATGCATTTTGGGTGAATTTTTATGCATTTTAGGTGCTTTTTAGTGCATGCAATATCTAGAAGGACTAAAAAACGCAGGAAAAAACAGACCAGGAAATGACATGCTGCTTCTTTTTTCTGCACCAAAAACTGCAAGGAAAAAAAGAAGCAACATGTGCACAGCATTTCTGATTTCTCATAGTCATAGACTTTGCTGGGATAAGGAGAGACATGCAGATTTGGACAACAAATTGCACGATAAACTGCACCAAAATGCATCAAAAACTGCACTTTGTACAATGTGCACACATTGAGTATTTGGTTGCAGAAATTTCTGCACTATTTTTGCATTTATTGGCAGGAAAAACGCAGAGGCATTGCCTAATTTTAAGTTTTTCCCAATTTTTTTATGCATTTTTATGGTTTTATTCATTGTATGTAATGGTGACAAATGCAGGCAAAAATGCTGAAAGAATCAATGTGCTGCAGATTATTTTCTGCACCAAATCTGCAAGAAAAAAGTCAACATTGTCAGGATTCTCATTGACTTTGCTGGTACCAGGATTTGCATGCAGATTTGTTGCAAAACTGCACTAAAAACTGTATAAAAAAAATGAGCTAAAGACGCACTGTGTGCACACAGCCTTAATGTATTCCTGTTATTTTGTAAACATTCCAAACTGCAAAGAATTGTCCATTGAATTAAAGCTGATCTTACCGGGAAACATTCACTAAACAGTCTATAGAGCTGTGATGATCGGCTTTGGACACTTTTTACATCCGGCCGCTGGAAACAGCTGATTGTGGGGGTGACAACCGATCTGATATTATCCTAAGAATAGCACATCGATTCCAAAGGAAAATACGAGGTGGGACTCGCCAAGCAACAGTCTTCTTGTTTATTGTGCCACATCAACAGCCGGACGGCTTGGCAGACACATTCAGGAAAATGTTTTGCGTGGCTCGCCGATTCCTCAGTCATCACTATCATTGTACTGGAAAAAAGGGAACAAATGAATCAGAAAATGATTTAAATGATACATTTAAAAAAAATTGTAAATGTTATTTTTTATTTATTTCCCAATCTATATTAAAAAGAAAAACGAAAAAATAAATAAATAAATCTTGCAATTTCCACACTTTCACATTTTCTGCTCTTTACAGAAGACTTTTCAGCAGTCTCATTATCATCACAGACAAGATTACAGTGATAAAAGATAGAAAGATCTAGGGCAATGGAGGACGCTAAAACAGTTATTTATTCCGTGAAAATAATTAAAAATCCATGATGCCTCTTACGCATTTCGAACATGTTGTTCCTAATCCTAGAGGACTTTTCAGCAGTCTCATTGTCATCACAGACATGATTACAGTGATAAAAAAAGAACGATGTAGGGCAATAGAGGACTCTAAAACAATTATTTATTCCTTGAAAATAATTAGAAATCCATGATGGTTTAGGCAGAAATATTCTTACGTGTTTCGAGCATGTTGCTCTTAATCCTAGAAGACTTTCCAGCAGTCTCATTGTCATCACAGACAAGATTACAGTGATAAAAGGAAGAAAGATACAGGGCAATAGAGGACTCTAACTAAAACAATAATTTATTCAGTGAAAATACTTATAAATCCATGATGGCTTAGGCACAAACATTATTATGCGTTTCAAGCCTGTTGCTCTTAATCCTAGAAGACTTTTCAGCAGTTTCATTGTCATCACAGACAAGATTGCAGTGATAAAAGGAAGAAAGATGTGGGGCAAAAGAAGACTCTAAAACAATTATTAATTCAGTAAAAATAATTATAAATCTATGATGGATTAGGCATAAACATTCTTACGTGTTTCGAGCATGTTCTTCTTAATCCTAGAATACTTTTCAGCAGTCTCATTGTCATCACAGACAAGATTATAGTGATAGATTCCATTTCTATAAAGACCACATAGGATCGACCATTCACAATAGACAATGTCACAGCTTCCCCTCCCTTTGCACACGCTCATTGGATGCTTTAATCAAAAATATAGGGGTGGAGTCAGACTATTGCTGCTAATGTACATGTGAATTTCTGAAAGAACAGCAAGCTAGAGTCTAGAATAGCCATAGCGGCTAGAATGAAAATTGTTAGTGGCGTGCAATGAATTATTTGGGGAAGTCCATTCCAATATACATTATGGGTTTTCCTGAATACAAACCCTACCCATGATAATATCTAAAGTGTAAGAAAGGTATATAAAGCTCATTTGGCACAATAAAAATGTCGCCATAACCTGATGCTAATTTTTCATGGTGATTTTCTTGATTGGTTTATAATCATTCTCTCCCATTTAATTCCTTCAATGCACTCATTTAGGTCATTCTGAACAGACAATGCTGCAGTGTAAAGCATGAAGGATGATATAGACTATATTAGACAATGCATCAATGCTGATCCTACCTATGTACCAATAAATCATAAATGTAAAGGAACTGAATCTGAGGGACTCATGCATTTAGACATTTCCTATATGTAATAACTTTAAAGAGGACCTTTCATCAAATGGTCAAAAGTGCACATTTGTTGCAATTCCTTTATTCCTGCGACTCCCCTGAGTATACCAGTTTTTGTTTTTTTAAAATCCGCCATACGGTTCTAGAGATATGAGTGTTTTTAGTTAGTGCTACTTTTTATAGTCAAAGGGGCGTTACTCACAGCAAAACAGGTAAAGACACGCCCCTGAGGATCCTATGACATCACAACAATTAGCACAAAATAAAAAAGCTCATATCTTTGGAACCGTATGGCAGATTTGAGAAAGAAAAACAGAAAAAAAAATGCAAAATCAGGTAAGGAACCAGAATAAATAAGAGCAGAAAATGGACACATTTTTTTTTTCTTCTAGTGATAGTTCCTATTTAAAGAGAAATTTGATACATTTAACATGTAGTCCAATCTGATTGCAAAATGATAAAAAGCAGAAGGAACTGAGCAGAATAATATATAGTTGTGACGTTCATCTCATTATTGTGAAGCCAGAAATATACCTGTTCTATTTAATATTGTAGGTCTTACACAGGAGCCATCTTGACTGCAAACTGTCTTTGAAGTTCTTACTGAACCATGCAGTTTCCTACTGAAAAACCTTGTCAGCAGGTGGAGCTTTGTCTGGCTGGAACTTCTTTTTTAATCTTAAATGGATTCTTTCACCTGGCCATTTGGGGACCATATTGGGTTTACAATGTTAGGGAGCATTTTCCTCCCACATATATTGTAGCTCTTACACAGGAGCCTTCCTGACTGCAAAAAGTCTTTGAAATTTTTACTGAACCATGCAGTCCCCCCCTGCCCCCATTCCTAGCTGATTAAACTTGTCAACAGGGAGGGCTTTTTCCGGCTGAAGCTTTTTCTTTAGTCTTAATTGGATTCTATCACCTGGCCATTTGGTGACCAGATCTGGGGGATTCCTTCTTGCTGCAGGGCAGGGTGTGTGTGAATGAAAAGTGGTCATTGACTGACATGTAGGAATGTCATAATCCTCACAATAGTTTAGTGAGAAAAGATAGCATAGCCTTTTTTTAACCTTGACTCTTGCTAATGATATTAGTCCAGTGGGCGGTCCTACTAACGGCTGAAGTAAAATGATTGAATTGCAAGTTATTCTGCATCTTTTTTCCATAAAACTATATATCAATCTTCTCAACTCCTCTTGCCCTATTAGATGGACCCATGGATTGACCAAAAATAACACTTCCCTTTAAATCTTATTGATTTAGCTTAATGTATTATACTTTTGATTTTACAGGATTTATAAAAATACATAGGATTTAAAGTTAAAAAACCTCAACCATTAAGAAGTCGTACATCAGATTTCCAGAAAAATGTATTTTTCAAAGCTCTTCATTAGAAGTTTACTGAGAATACAGTGACCTTCGTAGTTTGGAAAGTTTACCTGCTGTAATATTCTGTAATGAGCCGTTAAAAGGTTCAACAACCCACATGGTAATTACCGCATAATTGACACAAAGTCATTACCATAATAATATAATGGTCTGGTTGTATTTTCTGTAATAGATACTTGTGTATATATATCGTTCACAGCCACCTAATTTCTGGAAAAGGTCACAGTAACCAATGCTTATTCCGTGTCATTATTAAATATGGTGGCTGTCATCACATTTCATCCCCCCCCAAATGGCAAAACTCAGCTCTGCTACATCTGATGACATTTCAGCTCCGTTTCGGTTCTGTCTCTCTGTAGTTGGAGCCCATGGGAAGTAAATGCACTGATATCTAATGGCTGTAGTCAGATATCTCGCCTTATGTGGCCACCAGTCCCCGCGCACGCGGCTATATCGGGTCATCCTCCTGGGCACGCGGCTATATCTGGTCATCCTCCTGGGATTAGACCTTCTGCTGTCTGATTTTAGGCCGCTCATGGAAAAACAAGCTTATATTAAAAGTGAAGGAGCTGAAAGTGAATATTATATTTAGATGGATAATTTTTTTTTTCCATTTTAACCCCTTCATGATGGGGCGATTTTCTGTTTTTTTCCATTTTTGTTTTTTGCTCCCCTTCTTCCGAGAGCCGCTACCTTTTTATTTTTCCGTCAATCTTGCCATATGAGGGCTTGTTTTTTGCGGGACGAGTTGTACTTTTAAATGAAACCATGAGTTTTACCATATAGTTTACTAGAGAATGGCAAAAAAATTCCAAGTGTGGAAAAATTGCAAAAAAATTGCAATAGCACGATTGCTTTTGGGGTATTTTATTCACAGGGTTGATTATATAGTAAAACTGATGTGTCGGTGTGATGCCTCAGGTCACTACAAGTTCACAGATACCAAACATGTATAGGTTTACTTTTATCTAAGGGGGTTAAAAAAATTCAGACGTTTGTCCCCAAAAAATGGCGCACTTATAATGCCATGTTCCGCGACCCGTAGCGTTCCCATTTTTCGGAATACGGTGCTAATTTTTTGTGTCTCGACCTGACGGTTTTAATGGTACAATTTTTACGCAAATGCTACGCTTTGATCACCTGTTATTGCATTTTGCGCAAAATTTGCAACAACCAAAAACCGTAATTTTGGCTTTTGGAATTTTTTTGCCACTACCAATCAGGTTAATTTATTTTATATTTTGATAGATTAGATATTTCTGAATGTGGCGAAACTAAATATGTGTATATTTTTTTATTGTTTAATTTTCAATGGAGTAAATGGGGGGTGATTTGCACTTTTAGGTTTTTTTTATTTTTTACATTTTCAAAAACTTTTTTTTTTTTTACATTTTTTATTTATTTTACTGGTCCTCCTACGTGACTTTATCACTGCACAGTCTGATCGCTCATTCATTTCTGTTGATCAGAGCTGCATAGCTCTGATCAGCAGAAATGCAGCGTTCTTGTGAGTGTTGGTGCTCTGTCGGCTGTAACAGGAACTACATCATGATAGCGACAGGAGTCATCACATGATCCTGAGCTAGCGTGGCAACCATCGGCACCACGTGATTGCATCATGGGACCTCTGATGGCTGCGGGAAAAGGCAATTTCCCCGCTATGGCCATATAAATCACGCTGTCACATTTTGACAGCGCGATCTAAGGGAGAGAGCGGGAGTGTGTGAGAGAGACAGAGGGAGAGTGGGAGAGAAAAGGATAGTGGGAGAGAAAGGGAGAGAGACAATCAGAGAGAGGAAGAGAGGGAAATAAAGGGAGAGTGGGAGAGAGAGGGAGAGTGGGAGAGAGAGGGAGAGTGGGAGTGTGGGAGAGAGAGAGAGTGATAGAGAGGCAAAGAGGGAGAGTGAGAAAGAGACAAAGAGAAAAAGAGAGTGGGAGAGAGGGAGGGTGGGAGTGTGGGAGAGAGAGGGAGAGTGGGAGAGAGAAGGAGAGTGGGAGTGTGGGAGAGAGAGGGAGAGTGGGAGTGTGGGAGAGAGAGGGAGAGTGGGAGTGTGGGAGAGAGAGGGAGAGTGGGAGAGAGAGGGAGAGTGGGAGTGTGGGAGAGAGAGGGAGAGTGGGAGAGAGAGGGAGAGTGGGAGTGTGGGAGAGAGAGGGAGAGTGGGAGTGTGGGAGAGAGAGGGAGTGATAGAGAGGCAAAGAGGGAGAGTGAGAAAGAGACAAAGAGAAAAAGAGAGAGTGGGAGAGAGGGAGAGTGGGATGACGAGAGAGAGGGAGAGTGGGAGAGAGGGAAAGTGGCAGAGAGAGGGAGCGTGGAAGAAAGGGAGAGTGGTAGAGTGGGAGTGGGAGAGAGGGAGATTGCCAGAGTGGGGGAGAGAGAGAGTGGCAGAGTAGGAGAGAAGGGAAAGAGAGAGGGAGTGGGGGAGAGAGAGGGAGTGGAAGAAAAAGAGAGTGGGAGAGAGACAGTGGGAGAGAGAGAGAGTGGACGAGAGGGAGAATGGGAGAGAGGGAGAGAGAGCGAGAGAGGAAGAATGGGAGAGAGAGGGGGAGTATGAGAGTGGGAGAGTGGGAGAGAGGGAGAGTGCCAGAGTGGGGGAGAGAGAGTGGTAGAGTAATAGAGAAGCGAGAGAGGGGGAGTGGGAGAGAGAGGGAGTGAGAGAGAGTGGAAGAAAAAGAGAGTGGGAGAGAGAGAGAGAGAGAGAGAGTGGGCGAGAGGGAGAATGGGAGAGAGCGGGAGTGGGAGAGAAAGGGGGAGTGTGAGAGTGGGAGAATGGGAGAGAGGGAGAGGGGGAGAGAGGGAGGGAGAATAGGAGAGAGGGGGAGTGGGAGAGAAAGGGGGAGTGTGAGAGTGGGAGAATGGGAGAGAGTGAGAGGGGGAGAGAGGGAGAGTGCAAGAGTGGGGGAGAGAGAGTGGTAGAGTAGGAGAGAAGCGAGAGAGGGGGAGTGGGAGAGAGAGGGAGTGAGAGAGAGTGGAAGAAAAAGAGAGTGGGAGAGAGAGAGAGAGTGGGCGAGAAGGAGAATGGGAGAGAGCGGGAGTGGGAGAGAAAGGGGGAGTGTGAGAGTGGGAGAATGGGAGAGAGGGAGAGGGGGAGAAAGGGAGGGAGAATAGGAGAGAGGGGGAGTGGGAGAGAGAGAGGGAGAATGGGCGAGTAGGGGAGAGAGAGGGAGAGACACTTAGTTACTATCCTGGGCAATGCTGGGTACTATAGCTAGTGTATACTAAAAAAAAGAACTTCATGCATGAATAAGGGAACTGCCTTAAAAAAACAAGTAAATTAAAACACGGAGACAGCACTCTAGTTTTAGTTGATTTTTTTTAAAAAAAGATGGGTTTTAGTATCTAGTTTTAGTTGTAACATTTTTTTTTCTTTTCTGTTTTTGCATATTTGTTGGGAATTAATTGTGCAGTCGGTAATCACTAGAGAGCAAAGTGCACTAAAAATACACCGATGAGTCCATCTCCATGATGATTACACTCGTGGTCCCGGTTACGGTGGAGATGAAAAGACAGAATTGGGTCTTCTCCCAGAAAAGCAAAGCTCAGAATTGCTTCTAAAAAAGACACATGTTTGAAGTCATATGAGATCGGATCATCTTATGCTGCCCAGCAGGGAAGACACTTGATATTGAACAGTATTCTCCAGGTACGGGGGCGGCATCCATGATATTAGTGAAAGAAGCCGGTGATATTTGCTTATATATTTTCTTCAAAGTGTTCAGTGTACAGACGCGTCCACCCTTCCCTTTCCCCCGAATTGCAAAATGGACTCCAATTTCTCACAATACAAAATTAATGAAATATTATTAGATGCTAACAAAACCATTGACAGCCTGCAATTCACATCACCACCACTGGGTGGCAGCACATAGAGACGTATATGATAAACGTCTCCCGACAGAGTATTGCAAAATCCTGTTTTTTTTGTTCCAAATGGCTCATCTTATGTTACTCATCTCAGAATATGTCAAGCTAAGAAGAAAAAGGAGGAAGGACACCCCTGTATGTCTATGTGCTGAATGTAAGATATACTTGGCCAAAAATACATAGAAAACAAAAAACACATAGGCAAATTTGAGAATAAATATAGAACTGGTCACTCATTTGATACTATGGCATATGGGTGAGAGCAAAAGACAAAGCAACATTGTTTGAAAGGAGTTCTATTAGCTTCTTTCTATTCATTAAACCAATATTATCACCAGGTAAAACTTTTTTGGAGAGTATGAAAGGTGTTATAGGATACAAATCAAGCCTAAGGAGTGTAACGCCTGCCTGGAACCACAGACTCAAACTGGCTGTCACGGACAGGCTAGAGGAAAGCCGCTCACAAAGCAGGACCTCAAGAACCCCAAAGCCCTTTAACCCCTATACAAGGATTTGGAATTACTGTAAGGCCCCAGAGATCACTACCTGGGGAAGGCTGCAGTCCAGATGAGAGTAGTCATCAGGCAGGGTTAAACCAGGAGATGCAGAACATGGACAAAATCAACAGGCAAGGATGTAGTCAGGAAACCAGACAGAGGTCAAATCCGGATCTGGCAGCGGAGTACAAAAATAGCAGGCAGGAGGGTAGAGAACAGGCAGAGGCCAAAACTAGAGATGAGCGGTGTTCGAATCGAACTGTTCGCCAATCTCAAATTCGACTTGTTTTAGGCGATGTTCGAGCCGTTAGACAAACGCAAACACTTAGCTTCATGTTTGACAGTTCGAGGTTATGCTCGATATCGGTTCGATCACCAAAAGCGTAACTGGCTTTTCACGGTAATACTGTCATTCAATGTTAATACAGTGAAACCTTGGTTAGCTTGGGACTGTGCTTGTTAACCAAGTTAGTCGTCTAGCAAAGCAAAATTTCCCATAGGAAATCATTGCAATGCAGACAGTTCCTTCAACAACTTGTTAAATGTCCCATCCTGGTCCCCTATTGTGCCATTCCACACATGTACAAACACGCAAAAACACACACAAACATACACGCATACACACATATTATGCTCACCTTACCTTCCGTTCCATCGCCGGGTTCCTGGGACTTGCAGTTTTCCGGTACAAGATGGGTATCGGGTAACCATCGCAACCGATGCCGGAACCTCCGCTGCCAGAGCGCTGACGTCAAAGGCAGGAGCCGCTTGCCTCTGATTGGCCAGCTCGCTTCTTCTGAGTAGTGTCTGACAGAGGAAGTTCCTCCCTTGTCGCGATGGTTACCCGATACACGTAGTTCGCCTCTACAGGATGTGTATCGCTACTCAAAGGCAGCGCACTGGCCAATCAGAAGCAAGTGGCTCCTGCCTTTGACATCAGCGCTCTGGCAGTGGAAGTTCCGGCATCAGTCGCGATGGTTACCCGATACACGTCTTGTACCGGCGAACTGCAAGTCCCATGAGGCCGGCGATGGAACGGAAGGTAAGGTGAGTATAATATGTGTGTGTGCGTTCGTGTTTGTGCATGTTTATATGTGTTTGTGTTTGCCTGCCATTGTTTTTAATGGTGTTCGAAAGTGTTCGACGAACGTTCAACGAACACACCCGCCGTTCGACGAACCAAACCGACCTCGAACACTAGGGTGGTGGCTCATCTCTAGTCAAAACACAGGGATCACTATTCAGAACAGAGCGGGAACCAGAAAGCAGGAATACAAAACTATCTCTGGCAGTGGTCAGCAGACAGGAGGGGGAATTAGAAGGGTGTGGTGTCTTCACATAGGCTGTAGCTGAATGGTGGTAACTTCAGCTGGAAGACACACGCCACCTACAGTCAGCCAGTGGTACTGCGGGTCCCAGGGAAACCAAGCTTAGTGGATGAGCGGAACCTGTGCCCACCAGAGCCACTGGCACCGACTCCTCTCCTATCACCAGAACTGTCCACGGTGGGAACATGGCATCTCCTGGTGATTGAAGCAGAAGTCACAGGAGCGGACTCTGGTGGGGAAGCGACAAGGAGGTGGCCGAGGACGACCAACTTTTGTCCATGGGCCATGGAATGGGTGCAATCTCAGGCTGGCACATGCGCAGCACTCTAGCTGCTCTGTACAGCATCATCAGAGAGAATAAGAGCAAGATAGAGGACTATCCAAGCCTACTACTCTACAGCTGAGTGTTTGGTGTACTGGGACATAATCTTTACATCTCTGGAAGTCACTGTCACGCGGTATGTAATGACAGAACAGGGACTCCTAAGCTGGCCCTCAGACTCAAGACCCTGCGCTGTTCCTTATCTCAGAGGTAGACTTGATGGTAGCCAGGTCTGAGCCTCCAGCGTGACCCCGACTCCTGTCTTGAGCCAAGGAACGTGCTGGAAACTCAGTAACAATACCCAACAGAAAAGACACGGACAAGGGAAAATGAAAACTCGTACACACTGCACTAAAACATAAAGCAGAGACAATATGTGTACAGGGGAATCAAGAAAAGGGGAGGAAATAAACGCAGAACAGGGGAACTTCCACACCACGCAGAATAGCAGCAACTATGGATCACCATGGTTGGATAACCACAAAGACCGGGAACACTGGAGCTACGCTGAAGCTGTCTTCGGCGATCTCCTACTACACTCTTCATCCTTAAATAGGAAGAGACAAGCTGTGGAAGGTAATCAGCAGCCTGTCTCTCAGAAGAGGTGCACACTGCTCCAAAAAGCAACTCCTGCATGGCTGGGAGCAGTGAAAAAACTCAGCCAACACCCAGTAGAACTGAGCACTTAAGAGAGACCAGGTTGACTGTCGGACTCTGCCATGTGAACAGGGTCCGATGCCATTGCTGTAATCCGCGAGTGCGGATCTGGACAGAGCATGACAATCACATTCCTATCCAATTTCTCACCACACAAGTAAATGTGGATGAGATACCACCCTCTCTATACAGGGACCCCATAGCAGCTTCATGGTCTGTACCCCCCAATAGTGGTGCAGATTGCTGTACATGGGGGCTCCAGTTTGTTAATGATCAGCTTATTTTATACCATAAAATGACACTGAGTATACACTAAACTTGCCAATTCTCTCGGAAAAGAAGACCTACTGAACTTACCGAAAAGTTGATGCTTCTGAAAACTCAAAATATAGGGGCTCAATAATAAGGGTTGCAGCCCTGGAGCCTAAGGAGGGCACCATATAAGAAGACTAATACTGGTAAATACACGTGATAGTTGGGGGTCCCATTGGAGATTTTGCATAAATGCCCCAATGGTTCCAGTCATGTCACTGCTTGGAAAGTGGTTTTGTAAGATTTGTTCCAAGAAGGGGGCATGGAAGAGGTGTGAAAAAGATGCAGTAGAGGCGTAGTTTTTGGACATTTAAGTTCTCCCTTTGTGCACCGCATGTTGTGTCCTCCCGAAAGTGGAATTGTGAGACAAATACTGCTCTCCCACTCTCTCTCTCCCGCTCCACCTTTCTCCCACTCTCCCACTCCCACTCTCTCTCCCACTCTCCCACTCCCACTCTCTCCCACTCTCCCCTCTCTCTCTCTCTCTCTCCCACTCTTCCTCCCTCCCTCTATCCCATTCTCCCTCTCTCCATTCCTACCACTCCCCTCTCTCCCACTCTCTCTCTACCACTCCCCCTCTCTCCCATTCTCGCTCTCCCACTCTCCCTCCCTCCTTCTCTCTTCCACTCTCCCTGTCTCCGACTCTCCCACTCCCCCTTCCTCCCATTCTCCCTCTCTCCCACTCTCTCTCCCACTCTCCCAACCCCCTCACACTCACTCTCTCTCTCTCTCCCATTATCCTTTGCTACAACTCTCCCACTCTTCCTCTCTCCATCTCTCCCACTTTCCTTCTTTCCCACTCTCCCTCCCTCTCACTCTTCCTCTCTCACTCTCCCACCCTCTCTCTCCCCCGCACTCCCACTCTCCCGCTCTCTCTCTCCTACTCTCCCACTCTCCCTCCCTCCCACTCTGTCTCTCTCCCAGTCTCCTACTCTCCCCCACTCCCACTCTCCCACTCTCCCTCTCCCCCACTCTCTCCCTCTCTCCCCTCTCTCCCTCTCTGCCACTCTCCCACTCTCTCTCTCCCACTCTCCCTCTCCCCCACTCTCTCCCTCTCTGCCACTCTCCCACTCTCCCACTCTCTCTCTCCCACTCTCCCTCCCTCTCTCCCCTACTCTCTCCCTCTCCCCCACTCTCTCCCTCTCTGCCACTCTCCCTCTCCCCCACTCTCTCCCTCTCTGCCACTCTCTCTCTCCCACTCTCCCTCTCTCCCACTCTCCCACTCCCATGATAGATAGACAAGGTGTGAAAAGACATATTAGAGGAGTCATTTTTGGAAATTTAAGGGCTCCACTTTGTGCACCGCATGTCGTGTCTTCCCGGAAGGGAATGGTTGAAAATTGGCAAATATGACTATCTGCATCCACCTCTCTGGATATTATTTGGCAATTATCCACATCTTGTAACCAGAAAGTTACTGATCTGATGACACGTTCTGCTGGGGGGGGGCTCTACATGATCTTTAGGGTACTTATTATTGCATCTGCCACGAAGAGCTTGAACTTTTGCAATAAAAAGGGTTAACCCGTACATCTCGTGCACTTCTGGAGAACATGCAATATTATCTGCCAGACATTTGTTACGAGCGGCAGAAAAGAACAGCGGAATAAAGGAGAACAAGAAATCATACAGGCAGGGTGCACTCGTTAATTATGGTATTCAGCGAAAGGTCACATTGAAAGCATTGTGCAATTATCACATCTACCTTCCCATGTTTTTCTGACCAGGATCCCCGCTATGAGTTCAGCTCCGGAGACCGGCCTGATACTCCCCTCTCCTGTACTCCGGCTCCACATTATCTAATTCATCATCAAAAAAGTTTCTGTCAACAAATGACCTTTATGTTTTATAATGATTCATCATATTTCCCTCTGACTATAATGGATGCTGTGTGCATTAATTGGTGTAAATGCCTCGTTAGTAGGAGCCTTATGACAAATTGAGGGCCACGTCTGCACCCCGGTAGGAGATCCGTCTGTCGTAGTGAATGCAGAGAACCACGGCTAAGGGGAGAAGGTGTCTACACAAAACACAGCAATATAGATCATAGAATCCATTCATACAAATGAGCTCTGAGGATTTGGAGAAGACTAATGATGTCATCGCCACTGGCTTGTGATGTCACTTAAAGGGGCAGTACGGGATAAGAAAAATTCGTTTGTTTTTGATTTATATACAGACAAGAGGAGGCCATATCTCAGGAACAAACGAAAAACATCTACGGATTCAGGAGAACATCAGCACCTAATCTGAAAAAATTACTTATTTATTTCAATTGACAGGTTCTATGTAAAAGGGTAGTTGAGGATTAAAAAAATTGATTTGCTTGTGATTGGTCCATGGGTTGTTCTTGATATTGCAGGTCAGATCCATGGACCTAAATGAGCCCTAATTCCAAATATAACTAAGGAGAAGCATGGCGCTGCCCAGGGCCGCCATCAGGACATTACAACCATGACTTGTGTATGGGGCCCGGTGAAGAGGGGGGCCCAGCCGGGGGCCCGCGGTAATTACTTAGCTTTATTAAGCCCTGCCAGGCCCGCCGCTACCGCTAGACAAAGGGAAATGGGATTTTACCTGCATAATCCCTTTAAATTGAATTGAGATACTGAGCAGATCAAATGGAATCAGCAGAAAAGATTCAATGGACCATGGATGTGACTAATTGTAGTGTGATGACATATAGCTATACTGCTAATTGCAAGATTACAGCACAGCATGCAGTCAATATGGAGGGGGTCCTTTTTAGGCATGGTGGTGGCTCCTAATTGGACATGGTGGGGGTCCTGCTTGGTCATGGTGGGGGTGCTTATTGGCCATGGTGAAGGCCCCTAATTGGGAATGGTGGGGGTCCTGCTTGGCCATGGCGGGGATCCCTAATTGGCATGGTGGGAGTCATGCTTGGCCATGGTGGGGGCCCCTAATTGGGCATGGTGAGGGTCTTGCTTGGGCATGGTAAGGGATCCTAATTGAACATGGTAGGGGTCCTGATTGAGTATGGTGGGGGACCCTAATTGGGCATGGTGGGGGTTCTGCTTGGGCATAGTAGGGGCCCCTAATTGGCATGGTGGGGGTCCTGCTTTGCCATGGTGGCGACCCCTAATTGGCATGGTGGGGATCCTGCTTGGACATGGTGGGGGGCCCTAATTGGGCATGGTGGGGGTCTTGCTTGGGTATGGTTGGGGATCCTAATTGAACATGCTGAAGGTCCTGATTGGCCATGATGGGGGACCCTAATTGGGCATGGTGGAGTCCTGATTGAGCATGGTGGGGGTACTGCTTGGGCAATGTAGGGGTTCCTAATTAGATATGGTGAGGGTCCTGCTTTAGCATGTTGGTGGCCCCTAATTTCTGCATTGTCAGGGGTCCTGCTTGGCACTCGTGGGGGATCCTAATTGGGCACAGTGGGGTTTTGCTTAGGCATGTTGGGGGTCTCTAGTTGGATATGGTGGGGGTCCTGCTTGGGCATGATGGTGTTCGTAATTGGTTATGTGGGGGGCCCTTGGGCATGGTAGGGGCCCCTAATTGGGCATGGTGGGGGTCCTGCTTGGCTATGGTGGGGGCCCCTAATTAGGCATGATGGGGTTCTGCTTGGGCATGTTGGGGGCCCCTACTTGTGCATGGTGGGGATCCTGGTTGGACATGGTGAGGGACCCTAATTGGGCATAGTGGGACCCCCTGATTAAGCAAAGTAGGGTCCTGCTTGGGCATGGTGGGGGTCCTGCTTGAGCATGATGGGGGCCCCTAATTGGGCATGCTGGGGTCCTGCTTGGGCAAGGTGGGGCCCCTAATTGGGCATGGTGGAGATCCTGCTTGGGCATGTTTGGAGCCCCTAATTACTCATGGTGGGGGTCCTGCTTGGGTATGTTGGGGGCCCCTAATTTTTCATGGTGCGGTCCTGCTAATTTGGCATAGTGGGACCCCTAAATGGGCATGATGGGGTCCCCTAATTGGGCTATTTCGATTTTGCATGTCCATTTAGTTCCCCTCGTGTTGGTGTACATAACAGAGGCTGACCTAGGGCCCTTGGAAATAAAGGGCCAAGTTATGGGTTTCTGGGTGGCCAAACCCAGCACCATTATTGGGGGTGGAGGGGGCAGTTTGTATGGGACCCCTCTCATTTTTACACCCTGGTGCGGTTTGTTCAAATCTCGACTTCAGAAAGTCCCATTCACTGATGGAATATCTGGATAATCATAAGGAATTGATTCATATATTGTAACAAACTATTGCTCCACTTATGAACCCAGAGGCTTGTATTAAGGAGGAGATACATTCACAATCTGGTAACTAAATTGAATTCTAACTTCTGTAGGAAAATTACGAAGACGAACGTCCGCGATTCCCATTATTATCACCGTATTAAATATAAGGAAAAACAGATTCTGAGATTCTTTTCATTACAGCGATTAGAAACTGCTTTTAATCAGATATAATCATCCGTTTAGGGGCTTCCTCTGCTCTGTGCTCCAAATGCATCCAACAGATACAAATCTCCTAATCCATGGTTAACACAGAAAGAAATGAAGAGACAACAGATGGAACTTGATTAGTCGTTCCTCTATGATGGCGAAGAGCGGAGAAGGGATGGGCAAAGGGGTCTACAATCTTTACAGGAACATGATGGCAGGCTAAGGAAATCAGTCATAGAGAAAGAAAGAAAGAAACAGAAAGAAAGAAAGAGCGAGAGAGAAAGAAAGGAAGGAAAAAAAGAGAAAGAAAGGAAGGAAAAAAAGAAAGAGAAAGAAAGAAGGAAAGAAAAAAGAGAGAAAGAAAAATAAAAAAAGAAAGGGCAGAAAGATAAAGGGATAGATAGAAGGATAGAAAAAAGAGAAAGAAAGAGAGAAACGAAGAAAGAAAGAGAGAAAGGTCCTCGATGCGTTCCACAGCAAATCCTAAATGCGTTCCATTGCAGGTCCCCCATGCATTTCACCACAAGTCCTCGATGCGTTCCACTGCAGGTCCTTGATGCATTCCGCTGCAAGTCCTCAATGCGTTCCACAGCAGGTCCTCGATACGTTCCACTGCAGGTCCTCGATGCATTCCACCACAGGTCCTCGATGCGTTCCACTGCTGGTCCTCGATGCGTTCCACAGCAAATCCTTGATGCGTTCCACTGCAGGTCTTCGATACGTTCCACTGCAGGTTCTCGATGTGTTCCACTGCAGGCCCTTGATGCGTTCCACTGCAGGTACTCAATGCGTTCCATTGCTGGTCCTCGATGCGTTCCACTGCAGGTCATCAATGTATTCCACTGCAGGTCCTCGGTGCGCTCCACTGTAGCTCCTCTATGCATTCCAGCACAGGCCCTCAATGCGTTCCACTGCAGTTCCTCGATGCGTTCCACTGCTGGTCCTCTATGTGTTCCACTGCAGGACCTTGATGCGTTCCACTGTAGGTCCTCGATGTGTTCCACTGCTGGTCCTCGATGCGTTCCACAGCAAATCTTCGATGCGTTCCACTGCAGGTCTTCGATATGTTCCACTGCAGGTCCTCGATATGTTCCACTGCAGGTCCTCGATGTGTTCCACTGCAGGCCCTCGATGCGTTCCACCGCAGGTACTCAATGCGTTCCACTGCTGATCCTCGATGTGTTCCACTGCAGGTCCTCGATGTGTTCCACTGCAGGTCTTCCATGCGTTCCACTGCAGGTCCTCGGTGCGTTCCACTGTAAGTCCTCTATGCATTCCACTGCTGATCCTTGATGTGTTCCACTGCAGGTCCTCGATGTGTTCCACTGCAGGTCTTCCATGCGTTCCACTGCAGGTCCTCGGTGCGTTCCACTGTAAGTCCTCTATGCATTCCAGCACAGGCCATCAATGCGTTCCACTGCTGTTCCTCGATGTGTTCCACTGCAGGACCTCGATGTGATCCAATGCTGGTCCTCGATGCGTTCCACAGCAAATCCTCGATGTGTTCCACTGTAGGCCCTCGATGCGTTCCACTGCAGGTACTCAATGAATTCCACCGCAAGTCCTCAATGCATTCCACCGTAGGTTCTTGATTCACTCTACCACAGGACCTCGATGCGTTCCAGGGTCTGTCTTCTCTCTTTTGAGGTGCCTGCTTTCATTAATGAAGTGTCCTGCTGTATTCTTTAACTTTTTTTAGCTGCATGGGCACTTCATTATTGAACCGCAACTAGGCCTTATGTTTAGAGTAGGGCTTATACAATTTTAAGCATACTCCAAAAAGGTTGAATATTCCCGCTAGGGCTTATTTTCGGGGAAACGTAGATAGATAGATAATTAGATAGAATAAAGATGGTCCATGATTTTATTGAGGGATTTGCTGCCCCGATTTTTAATTTTTATCTTTTTGGGTCTAATTTATGGTGGATCCAGAGGATTTGATCCCATACAGTTTGTTTATGCTGCTTTGCTTTTTTCTAGATACATAGATAATAATTGACCTCAAATACTGCACATTACAGAATCCGCAGGAAAATGTTCTCCTTCTAAATAAAACCACCAAAGTCACCTCCTCAGTCACTTCACATTTTACAGAACATAGGTATTTAGTTTATTTAGGGATTTAAATTGTGTCTCGGGGGCTGGAGGTGCAGCTTTGTAAACCTGCGGGCGATGGAGTGACAGAAGCAGACATCTCCTCTCTGGAGTCAGGGAATCATGGAGTCACCTAATCTGCTCCTTATTCATCCGCTGCGCTCCCGTCTAATCTGCGGGATCCAGACCCTCTGTGATTGGGAACTTTCATTCTATTCCGCACAGAAATTACATAGATACAATGATAATAAATAGATACATCAATGGCAGATACTAATTTCTATTTATTTATTTATTTATTTGTCATCAGCAGATCAAGAGATGAGGACGAACGACATCAGCCCAGAAATCTCCCATCACATGATGAGATACATTGTAGGATGTGGCTCTCTACTAAGAGGATAACCCTCAGCGGAGGGAGAGGACACAGCATATTGCACCTGATCAGCTTAATGTTATGGCTTTATGGCCGGCATTGCAGATATGTGATCAGAGAGATAGAAAATATAAGATAGATTGTTACACATTACAAAGGCTGAAAGATCAAAACAGATAAAGATACAAAAAGACCCAGATAGATAGATAGATACATAGATAGATGGATAGATAGATGGATAGATAGAGGGATAGATAGATAGATAGATAGATAGATAGATAGATAGATAGATAGATAGATAGATACATAGATACATAGATAGAGGGATAGATAGATGGATAGATAGATAGAGGGATAGATAGATAGATAGATAGATAGATAGATAGATAGATAGAGGGATAGATAGATAGATAGATAGAGGGATAGATAGATAGATAGATAGATAGAGGGATAGATAGAGGGATAGATAGAGGGATAGATAGATAGATAGATAGATAGATAGATAGATAGATAGATAGATATAGGGATAGATAGATAGATAGATAGATAGAGGGATAGATAGATAGATAGATAGATAGATAGATAGATAGATAGATAGAGGGATAGATAGAGGGATAGATAGATAGATAGATAGATAGATAGATAGATATAGAGGGATGGATAGATGGATGTATAGATGGATAGATGGATGGATGGATGGAAGGATGGATGGATGGATGGATAGATGGATAGGAGGATAGATAGATAGATAGATGGATGAATAGAAGGATAGATAGATAGATAGATAGATAAGATAGATAGATAGATAGATAGATAGATAGATAGATAGGAGGATAGATAGAAGGATAGATAGATAGATAGATAGATGGATGGATAGAAGGATAGATAGATAGAAGGATAGATAGATGGATGGATGGATGGATGGATGGATGGATGGATAGAAGGATAGATGGATGGATAGGAGGATAGATGGATGGATAGATGGATGGATAGGAGGATAGATAGAAGGATAGATAGAAGGATAGATAGATAGATAGGAGGATAGATAGATGGATGGATAGAAGGATAGATAGATAGATAGATAGAGTGATAGATAGAAGAATAGAAAGATAGATAGATAGAAGAATAGATAGAAGAATAGATAGATAGATAGATAGATCGAAGAATAGATAGATAGAAGAATAGATAGATAGAGGGATAGATAGAAGAATAGATAGATAGAGGGATAGATAGAAGAATAGAAAGATAGATAGATAGAAGAATAGATAGAAGAATAGATAGATAGATAGATAGATCGAAGAATAGATAGATAGAAGAATAGATAGATAGAGGGATAGATAGAAGAATAGATAGATAGAGGGATAGATAGAAGAATAGATAGATAGAGGGATAGATAGATAGATAGATAGATAGAGGGATAGATAGATAGATAGATAGAGGGATAGATAGATAGATAGAGGGATAGATAGATAGATAGATAGAAGAATAGATAGATAGATAGATAGATAGATAGATAGATACATAGATACATAGATACATAGATAGATAGATAGATAGAAGAATAGATAGATAGAGGGATAGATAGATAGATAGATGGATAGAAGAATAGATAGATAGAGGGATAGATAGATAGATAGCTAGATAGATAGATAGAGGGATAGATAGATAGATAGATAGATAGAGGGATAGATAGATAGATAGATAGATGGATAGAAGAATAGATAGATAGATAGATAGATAGAAGAATAGATAGATAGATAGATAGATAGATAGATATAGAGGGATGGATAGAGGGATAGATAGATAGAGGGATAGATAGATAGATAGATAGATATAGAGGGATGGATAGAGGGATAGATAGATAGAGGGATAGATAGATAGATAGATAGATAGATAGATAGATAGATAGATAGAGGGATAGATGGATAGAGCTGGCCAGTCATCCACATAATGATACAGTGACAGTAGATGCTCAGTGGATGTTGTTGCCCCCTCTCTGTGTAATGAGCACTCCTCTCCCCTCTCTTCTACCTGTCTGGAGTCTGCAGTAATGGAGAGATAACACCTGAGCGGCCATCACTTCATACTGCAATCTGGATGTAAAACAGCAGAGCCCTGAGCTCCACATGAGCCGCACAGAGGTGAGGACTGGGTTTGTTAATGCTGAAATCCGATTTGCCCTTTGTAATGTGATACACTACGTTCAACATAAAAAATAAATGCATGGAGGTAAAATCCGACTCCTGTTACATTGTGGCTGAATGTAAAACTGGTAACTGAGGATGAATGAAATGGACACAACCTGATACAACAGAAACAAGTGACCAGATCTCAGCGCCTCCAGCTCAGGCAGCCATGAAAGACCAGAAAACAGCTACCCTACCTGAATTCTCCTACATAGGGGGCAGAGTTACAGTATATAGTCTCACACATAGGAGCAGTATTATAGTAGGTATAATCTTGTACATAGGGGCGGTATTATAGTAGGTATAATCTTGTACATAGCGGGCAGTATTATAGTATTTATATTTTTGTATATAGGAGCAGTATTATAGTAGTTTTATTCTTGTACATAGGGGCAGTATTATAGTAGTTATATTTTTGTATATAGGAGCAGTATTATAGTAGTTATATTCTTGTACATAGGGGGCAGTATTATAATAGTTATATTCTTGTACATAGGAGCAGTATTATAGTAGTTATATTCCTGTACATAGTGGGCAGTATTATAGTAGTTATATTCTTGTACATAGTGGGCAGTATTATAGTAGTTATATTCCTGTACATAGTGGGCAGTATTATAGTAGTTATATTCTTGTACATAGTGGGCAGTATTATAGTAGTTATATTCCTGTACATAGAGGCAGTATTATAGTAGTTATAGTCTTGTACATACGAGCAGTATTATAGTAGTTATATTCTTGTACATAGGGACAGTATTACAGTATATTCTTGTACATAGAGGCGGTATTATAGTAGTTATATTCTTGTACATAGGGGGCAGTATTATAGTAGTTATATTCCTGTACATAGAGGCAGTATTATAGTAGTTATAGTCTTGTACATACGAGCAGTATTATAGTAGTTATATTCTTGTACATAGTGGGCAGTATTATAGTAGTTATATTCTTGTACATAGTGGGCAGTATTATAGTAGTTATATTCCTGTACATAGTGGGCAGTATTATAGTAGTTATATTCTTGTACATAGTGGGCAGTATTATAGTAGTTATATTCCTGTACATAGAGGCAGTATTATAGTAGTTATAGTCTTGTACATACGAGCAGTATTATAGTAGTTATATTCTTGTACATAGGGACAGTATTACAGTATATTCTTGTACATAGAGGCGGTATTATAGTAGTTATATTCTTGTACATAGGGGGCAGTATTATAGTAGTTATATTCCTGTACATAGAGGCAGTATTATAGTAGTTATAGTCTTGTACATACGAGCAGTATTATAGTAGTTATATTCCTGTACATAGAGGCAGTATTATAGTAGTTATAGTCTTGTACATACGAGCAGTATTATAGTAGTTATATTCTTGTACATAGTGGGCAGTATTATAGTAGTTATATTCTTGTACATAGTGGGCAGTATTATAGTAGTTATATTCCTGTACATAGTGGGCAGTATTATAGTAGTTATATTCTTGTACATAGTGGGCAGTATTATAGTAGTTATATTCCTGTACATAGAGGCAGTATTATAGTAGTTATAGTCTTGTACATACGAGCAGTATTATAGTAGTTATATTCTTGTACATAGGGACAGTATTACAGTATATTCTTGTACATAGAGGCGGTATTATAGTAGTTATATTCTTGTACATAGGGGGCAGTATTATAGTAGTTATATTCCTGTACATAGGGGCAATATTATAGCAGTTATATTCTTGTATCATAACAAGGCCATGTGCAGCTGTACTGAGGCCGTATAATAAAGCAGTCACGTGATATACGGTAATAGTAGCAATGAACGGGCTGTCATGTGACATAGAAGTGCCGAATATTCCACACAATGCTCTGAACAATGCACATCTCAAGAGTCAACTTATCTTTTCCTGTCGTTAATGAGTTCAAATCCCAGAAAGGTGAATTGATTTTTAAATTCTGAAATTAATTAAAACAGCGCCTGGTTATTAATATTACATGAATACTTGAATTATCAGAGGCGGTTTCCACCTGATTCACTGTGAATGCTGCCATTTGTAAGGTTTAATGCCAAACTCAGCTCATCGTCAAATACAAATACATTTTCAGGTGGTGTTTCTCTATTTCTACTATTTCTATTGCAACTGCATGTCATCTATTGTTCCCTGTTATCAGCTGCTTGGTTTCAAGCTAGTGGGAGACTGTAATATACTACAATGAGAATATTTCTGGAGGAATAGTGGTCAGTCATAAGCCATTAAACGTATATGGGTAAATTAAGTCCAGAAAAAATAATTACTCCCCTCCCCCATTACTAATAATTTTTCTCACATGTCTCTGGGTTGAAAATATCTGAGGGCTTCAATTTCTCTGCTTCCAATCATTGTGGAATATAATAAAATTATATGTGCTTGCAGCATCCACTAGGGGGAGCCGAATGCATACATTGAAACTTAAAGGGGTTGTCCAGGTGTAGGGCTAGAGTTTGCAGTCACAGTGGGCACTAAGAAGATTCTCCGGTGACAGCTCCAGAAGCAGGCAGGTTTGTGACTGACTTAAGATATGTGTGATGACTGTCACAAGGTGGCGCTAGACACTACCTTTATACAGTAAATGGAGAGGAGTCAGACAGGCTGAGATCATAAACCAGGAGGAAACAACAGTACATGGGAGCAGGAAGAGACGAGGTCAGGATACAAGCCGAAGGTCATGGTTCCAGGAGAGCACGTACAAAACACAGGGAGCAGGCGGGGACGTGGTCAGGAGGAAGTCCGAGGTCAAAAGCCAGGAAGTCACAACAGAAACAGGGGAGGACAGGCAGAGATGGGTAAACAACAGAACAGAGTCAAGAGACCAAGATCTGAACACTGAGCACCACAGGAGCCAACAGCACAACTGTAACCAGGAAGTACGACTGGCGGCGTCCTGAGCTAACACGCTCCATAATGACACAGAGCAATCACCAGGAACGAAAATCATCTGCGTGAGCAACTCCCAGGACCAGCGTGGAACCCAGTGCTTTGAAACAACCTGCAGAGCATTCACCCTGGAAAATGCTTTGCACCATAAGCAAACTTATACCGGCTCTGCAGTAGAACATAGCAGACCAATACAGAATGTTTTGCACATAGGAATCATGACAATATGCATACATGCGGTCACATGCAGACTTGACTTGCTCAATACAGGTGAATTGAGCCAGGCCAGACACGTCTAGTTGGAATGTGGCTGCAAGTCTGCAAATCCTATAATTACAGTAACTTGACACCGGAGATCCCTGACATTGCTCTGTGTGCGCGCTGTGAGGATTTACAAGTCTCCAATGATAGAGTGATTGCAGACTTGAGCCCCAACTCTGTATGACCCCTTTGATGGGAGCTGTAAAAATCTATATACAGTGAGCATCCACTAGTGGTAGCTGCAGTAAATAAAATATACTGTGTGTGTGTACGTTCATACAGTACTGCGCAAAAGGCACGTGTAGAAAAAATGCTACAAAATCAGAATGCTTAAAAAAGTAGAAGTGTTAATATTTTATTTTTATCAATTAAAGAAGCACCCCATCAAAGTTTTTATTCTCTTAATATATTGCAAATCATCATATTATATAGCACTGTGTTCTTACAATTGCTCATTTTACCTTTCTACCCAGTAAATTCTTCTCTTTTTGCTATATGTAGAAACAGTAAGTCACTTTCCCCTGCATAAATCTTTCCCCTCTTCAACTTCTGACCCAGCTGCTCCCTCTTCCCTATTGCCAGGGACTTTTGCAGTTATGACTCATGCAGAAAAAGAGACTTCCTGTTTCTACATAGAGCTTAGAAGGATTCAGTTTGTCATTTTTTAATCAAGCTGATGGCATAGACCTAATGGAAAAGAGAAGAATTAACTGGGTAGAAGGGAAAAATGAGCATTTTTAAGTAAATAGTGCTATATACATTTCTACACAATTTTTGAAGGAACCCGGCAGAAGGTTGTTCCAAACATCTTGGAGAACTGACCCAGATCTTCTGTGTATGAGGCTTGTGCAGATCCTTCTGTCTTTTGATCCCAGACAGATGGGATGATGTGAGATTAGGGCTCTCTGGAGACCGAATCATCACCTCTAGGACTCCTCGTTCTTATTGATATTGGCTTTATGTTTGTGGTTGTTGTCCAGCTGCAGAATACATTTGAAGCCAGTAAGGCAACTCCCTGATTTTATGATATGATGATTACATATCTGCCTGGGTTTCTAAGCATTAATCCTGACAAAATCCCTGAGGGGGGAAATTTGAGGACATAGTATGCAGAGTGAGGGGGCGGGATGGGTGTAGACACATTGTGGGCGGTGAGGGGGATGGGTGTGGACACAGTGTGGGGAGTGAGGGGGAGATGGGTGCGGACACAGTGTGGGGAGCAAGGGGGAGTTGGTTGCAGACACAGTGTGGGGAGCAAGGAGGAGATGGATGGGGACACAGTGTGGGGAGCAAGGGGGATGGGTGCAGACACAGTGTGGGGAGTGAGGGGGAAATGATTGTGAACAGATTGTGGGGAGAAAGAGGGAGATGGGTGTGGACATATTGTGGGGAGCGAGGGGAAGATGGGTGCGGACACTGTCGGGAACAAAGGAGGATGGTACGAACACAGTGTGGAGAGCAAGGGGGGATGGGTGGGGACAAAGTGTTGGTGTAAGCGAGGGGGAAATGGGTGCGGACACAGTGTGGGGAGCAAGGGAGATGGGTGCAGACACAGTATGGGGAGCGAGGGGGGATGGGGGATAGATGCAGACACAGTATGGAGAACGAGGGGGAGATGGGTGCTGACACAGTGTAAGTCTGAGCCTATTAAACAGTAATTAACATATTATAGACCTGGATAGCTGTTTATCTATTTTAAAGCACTATGGCACATTCCATTAAGTATTGAACTGTGAATCTGGCATTATAACATTTGCGATTATTAAATTGTTTGGCTCTATGCACTGTGTTCACTATGTACTTTTTCATTATGAAATATTCTATGTATCTTTCTATCGAATTTTCTATTATCTATCTATCTCTGGATGTATCTATTATCCATCTATTATGAATCTCTTTATCTATTATCTATCTTATCTATCAATCTATCTATTCTATCTATCTATCTATTATATCTATCTATGTATCTATCTATATATCATATCTATCTAACTATTATCTATCTATCCATCCATCCATCCATCTATCCCTCTATCTATCCATCTATTATCTATCTATCTTCTATATATCTGTCACGCTTCCCGGTTCCCGTGCCCCGCTCTCCGGTCCCTGTGGCCCGCCCCCCGGTTCCCGTGCCCCGCTCTTCGGTTCCCGACGGCGTCCCCTGCTCACCACTCCGGTCCCGGCTTCCTCTTCCTCGCCTGCACCCCCCATGTGTCCTGCTCCCCGCTCCCGGCGCTCCTCTGCGACGCAGGACACACTGCCGGGCACTCCTGCTTCTTCTGCACCGCTTCCTGTACTGGCTTCTGGCACACGGGCCTCGCGCGTGCGCATTAGGGCGCACGCGCGGTCATTGACCCTCTCTTAAAGGGCCAGCACCTAGAAACAGGATATTGCATAGACAGGTACAGGGTATATTAGGATTCTCTTTCCTGGTGGGCGGGGCCTGTTCTACGTGTTTAGTAAGCTAGGAGTTCAGGTCCCCGTATTGCTTTGCCCAGTATTAACCCCTGTCTGTCTCGCAGAGCCTGTCCTGCCACGCCAGCCGGTCCTGTCCACGTCCGTTCCAGTACTCCTGACGGTGACTTCGGCTGCTGTTCCACCACCTCTTCAGCTCCGCCAGTTCCCGGTTCCTGGCTCCGTTTGGTGACCTGTCCTCTCGCTCAGCTGGTTCCGGATTCCGCCTGACCCTACAACCCGGCCTCGGACCCTGAGCCTCGTCACCCGGACTACCGTCTAGAACTCTGTGTTCCCAGGGACATCTACTTTCCAGCTCTCATACGGACTGTCTTGCTACCAGTAGTGCTTCGGCTGCCGTGCATCAAGGCCCTCTGGCGGGGTGACCGGCCTGGCTGCCTCACCAGGGGAATCCGG
>NC_134360.1:29111109-29211109 GCF_048569485.1 Anomaloglossus baeobatrachus | reverse complement strand
CAGTGAGGAGGCAGGGAGGAGGCAGGGAGGAGGCAGTGAGGAGGCAGGGAGGAGGCAGTGAGGAGGCAGGGAGCAGGCAGTGAGGAGGCAGGGAGGAGGCAGTGAGGAGGCAGGGAGGAGGTAGGGAGGAGGCAGTGAGGAGGCAGGGAGCAGGCAGTGAGGAGGCAGGGAGGAGGCAGTGAGGAGGCAGGGAGGAGGTAGGGAGGAGGTAGGGAGGAGGCAGAGAAGAGGCAGGGAGGAGGCAGAGAAGAGGTAGGGAGGAGGCAGAGAGGAGGCAGGGAGGAGGTAGGTAGGAGGCAGTGAGGAGGTAGGGAGGAGGCAGGGAGCAGGCAGAGAAGAGGCAGGGAGGAGGCAGTGAGGAGGCAGAGAGGAAGCAGGGAGGAGGTAGGGAGTAGGTAGGGAGGAGGCAGGGAGGAGGCAGAAAGGAGGCAGGGAGGAGGCAGAGTAGAGGCAGAGTAGAGGCAGGGAGGAGGCAGGGAGGAGGCAGGGAGGAGGCAGGGAGGAAGCAGAGAGGAGGCAGGGAGGAGGCAGAGAGGAGGCAGAGAGGAGGCAGGGAGGAGGCAGAGAGGAGGCAGGGAGGAGGCAGAGAGGATGCAGGGAGCAGGTAGGGAGGAGGCAGAGAGGAGGCAGGGAGCAGGCAGGGAGGAGGCAGGGAGCAGGCAGGGAGGAGGTAGGGAGGAGGTAGGGAGTAGGCAGAGAGGAGGCAGAGAGGAGGCAGAGAGGAGGCAGGGAGGAGGCAGAGAGGAGGCAGAGAGGAGGCAGAGAGGAGGCAGGTAGCAGGCAGAGAGGAGGCAGAGAGGAGGCAGTGAGGAGGCAGGGAGCAGGCAGAGAGGAGGCAGGGAGCAGGCAGAGAGGAGGCAGGGAGCAGGCAGGGAGGAGGCAGGGAGGAGGCAGGGAGGAGGCAGGGAGGAGGCAGGGAGCAGGCAGAGAGGAGGCAGGGAGCAGGCAGGGAGGAGGCAGGGAGCAGGCAGGGAGGAGGTAGGGAGGAGGCAGAGAGGAGGCAGGGAGGAGGCAGAGAGGAGGCAGGGAGGAGGCAGGGAGGAGGCAGAGAGGAGGCAGGGAGCAGGCAGAGAGGAGGCAGGGAGCAGGCAGAGAGGAGGCAGAGAGGAGGCAGAGAGGAGGCAGGGAGCAGGCAGAGAGGAGGCAGGGAGCAGGCAGATAGGAGGCAGCGAGGAGGCAGGGAGGAGGCAGGGAGGAGGCAGAGAGGAGGCAGAGAGGAGGCAGGGAGCAGGCAGAGAGGAGGCAGGGAGGAGGCAGGGAGGAGGCAGGGAGGAGCTGCATGATCTTTGTCTGCTCCAATCAGTTCTGTGTGCACACCAGGCTTGTTAGTGTCACTCTGGATTCAAAGCAAAGCATCTGTCCAGGGCTCAGTGTGCAGCTCCAGGAGCCAAGGGGCAGCACAGGCAGAGCCCAGGGCACTGCTCCACACCTGCCTGCAGTGTGCCCCTCGCTGGGCAGCCTCCTGCCCTCCCTACACTGGCACTTTTCTCCACCAAGCCTGGATTTAGTGGAAGCAATCAAGCCTGGATTCTGCTCTTGGCACTTGTATCTGATCAGCTGAGGATGAGACTATTAAGACTCTTGGATCTGTCTGGATGAGAGTAACTTTTCTCAGCCCCCAGCACCTGAGCATGCCAGCCTGAGGGTCCTCACACTATGTGATCACTGGGCAGCGCCATGGCACAAGGGCACCTGCCAGCTCTCCCCTGGCTGCAGATACAGAGTAACTGACCCTTCTGATCAGTAAGTTCTTGTTCTGTGTGATTATATCTGTTTAATTATTGACCACAATAAGAATGTTCTTGTATAAAGCAATGCCCTTGTGAATTGTTACATTGTTGCCTCCTTCTTGCTTTTATTTGTAAATAAAGCACAGATAATTGTAAAGGTCTTGCTGCTTCTAGGCTCCGATCTGTGCGTCTTGTCGCATGTTGTCACCGATCCTGTTCAACTTTTGCGTCATAATTTATGAGACATTTTTATACCATTGCCATATTTATCTGCTTCATTTCCCCATGGGGGGGGGGGGGTGTCAGTAATTGCATTCACTGCATGTACAGATCCATTTATAGATAATTAGGGCTTAAAAAGCCACGTGTTATCCAGTTTTACTAATATGTCATATCTAATGTCCCCAAAGCTGGTGAAGGTGAGAGGAGTTTGTCATTCGGTTTGGACTTCTATATACTGCTGCAATACATTATAGTGATGCGACCCCAACAGGATAAGTGGTAAATTCACCTCCACCACCACATCATAAGAATGATACCCCCTCCATGACTAGTGCTGGAGGCAAAAAGGAGGCAGCCGGTCCCATCCCAGTCTGACTGTGTGCCCCTACAGATCCACTGTGTGCCCCTACAGATCCACTGTGTGCCCCTACAGATCCACTGTGTGCCCCAACAGATCCACTGTGTGCCCCAACAGGTCCACTGTGTGCCCCTACAGATCCACTGTGTGCCCCAACAGATCCACTGTGTGCCCCAACAGGTCCACTGTGTGCCCCTACAGATCCACTGTGTGCCCCTACAGATCCACTGTGTGCCCCTACAGATCCACTGTGTGCCCCTACAGATCCACTGTGTGCCCCTACAGATCCACTGTGTGCCCCTACAGATCCACTGTGTGCCCCTACAGATTCACTGTGTGCCCCTACAGATCCACTGTGTGCCCCAACAGGTCCACTGTGTGCCCCAACAGATCCACTGTGTGCCCCAACAGATCCACAGTGTGCCCCAACAGGTCCACAGTGTGCCCCTACAGGTCCACTGTGTGCCCCTACAAATCCACTGTGTGCCCCAACAGATCCACTGTGTGCCCCAACAGATCCACTGTGTGCCCCTACAGATCCACTGTGTGCCCTTACAGGTCCACTGTGTGCTCCTACAGACCACTGTGTGCCCCTACAGGTCCACTGTGTGCCCCTACAGGTCCACTGTGTGCCCCTACAGATCCACTGTGTGCCCTTACAGGTCCACTGTGTGCCCCTACAGATTCACTGTGTGCCCCTACAGATTCACTGTGTGCCCCTACAGATCCACTGTGTGCCCCTACAGATTCACTGTGTGCCCCTACAGGTTCACTGTGTGCCCCTACAGATTCACTGTGTTCCCCTACAGATTCACTGTGTGCCCCTACAGATCCACTGTGTGCCCCTACAGATTCACTGTGTGCCCCTACAGGTTCACTGTGTGCCCCCACAGATTCACTGTGTTCCCCTACAGATTCACTGTGTGCCCCTACAGATTCACTGTGTGCCCCTACAGATTCACTGTGTGCCCCTACAGGTCCACTGTGTGCCCCTACAGATTCACTGTGTTCCCCTATAGATCCACTGTGTGCCCCTACAGATCCACTGTGTGCCCCTACAGATCCACTGTGTGTCCCTACAGATCCACTGTGTGCCCCTACAGATCCACTGTGTGTCCCTACAGATCCACTGTGTGCCCCTACAGATCCACTGTGTGCCCCTACAGATCCACTGTGTGCCCCTACAGGTCCTTCTGAGGATCCACTGACACAGGCGGCCGCTGCAGACGCGGCTCTTGGCTTAGGAGCTCCTGTGGGTGAATTGTGAGTGGATTTCCCTTCGTGTCTGCGGAGCCCCGTGGAGAGCGGATTACAGGGGCCGCGTCTCATCTCTCCTCTTTGATGTGTGTTGTAGAGTCACATCTGTGCGGAGGTCTCCAGGCTGCAGGGCTCCTCTACACTCCAGAGACAGAGGAAGGGGTTAATTGCTCCTTTTAGTAATTGGCTTCAGTGTCAAATAATGTACAGAAATCAGATTATCAGCCCCAGAGGCACAAATACTGAGGAGGGACCCTGTGTGCAGCATGTACAATGCTGGAAAGTATCTATCATCTATCCCTCTATCTATCCCTCTATCTATCCCTCTATCTATCCCTCTATCTATCCCTCTATCTCTCCCTCTATCTCTCCCTCTATCTCTCTATCTATCTATCCCTCTATCTATCCCTCTATCCCTCTATCTATCCCTCTATCCCTCTATCTATCCCTCTATCTATCTATCCCTCTATCTATCTATCCCTCTATCTATCTATCCCTCTATCTATCTATCTATCCCTCTAACTATCTATCCCTCTATCTATCTATCCCTCTATCCCTCTATCTATCTATCTATCTATCTATCTATCCCTCTATCTATCTATCCCTTTATCTATCTATTCCTCTATCTATCTATCTCTCTATCTATCTATCCCTCTATCCATCTCTCTATCCATCTCTCTATCCATCTCTCTATCCCTCTCTCTATCCCTCTATCTATCCCTCTATCTATCCCTCTATCTATCCCTCTATCTATCCCTCTATCTATCCCTCTATCTATCCCTCTATCTATCCCTCTATCTATCCCTCTATCTATCTATCCCTCTATCTATCTATCCCTCTATCTATCTATCTATCCCTCTATCTATCTATCCCTTTATCTATCTATCCCTCTATCTATCTATCCCTCTATCTATCCCTCTATCCCTCTATCTATCCCTCTATCTATCTATCTATCTATCTATCCCTCTATCCCTCTATCTATCTATCCCTCTATCTATCTATCTATCTATCTATCCCTCTATCTATCTATCCCTCTATCTATCTATCTATCCCTCTATCTATCTATCCCTTTATCTATCTATTCCTCTATCTATCTATCCCTCTATCCCTCGATCTATCTATCTATCCCTCTATCTATCTATCTATCTATCTATCCCTCTATCTATCCCTCTATCTATCCCTCTATCTATCTATCCATCTATCTACTATCTTTCTATCATCTATCTGTGGAGACATGAACGTCATCCTGGCACTTACATAATTATTCTGTATTTGTGTGTATTATGCAGTCATACATAGCAGGTTGCACCTGTTCACACTTGCTTTGTTCTGTTTGGAGGTGCTAATTTGATTTGTTTTCTATCTATCTACCTACCTATCATCTATCTGTGGAAACACGGGGGTCACATAGGTCTTGGCACTTACAGAATTCTTCTGTATTTTTTTATTTGTGTATTCTGCTGTAATAGCAGTTTGCACCTGTTCACACTTGCTTTGTTCTTTCCCTGTATTGTCTATCTACACTACTATCTATCTATCTATCCTTCTATCTATCTATCTATCCTTCTATCTATCTATCTATCTATCTCTCTCTCTATCTATTTCTTGAGCATATACTTGTTTTGGGCTCTGTCCACTAGTCAGTGCTGAAAAGAGATTTTGCCTTGACTCTTTCTGTGCATTTGGACAACTTTCCCCCCCTAAAAAAAACTCTTCTCTGTGTCCTCTTCATATTTTACTCCTGTTGGAATCCAAATAAAGCGAAAATAACAATTGTTGTAAATATTTGTATAATACTTTCATAAATATCAACAGTGCAATATACACAGAATAGATAAAAAGCAATAGATGGATAGAGAGAGATGGATAGATAGATAGAGGGATAGATAGATAAATAGATAGATAGATAGATAGAGGGATAGATAGATAGATAGATAGAGGGATAGATAGAGGGATAGATAAATAGCTAGCTAGCTAGATAGATTGAAAAGGAAGGCAGCACTTCAAAAGTAACAAAAAAGTGGACTTTGTTAGCACATGTAGCAACATTTCGGTTGTTAGCCAACTTTTGTCAAGCAGTGTAGCACACTACATCTAATTATTTGCCTTGGATAAAGTTGTTTTGCACCCATGATAGATAGATGGATAGATAGATGGATAGATAGATAGATAGATAGATAGATAGAGGGATAGATAGATAGATAGAGAGATAGAGGGATAGATAGATAGATATAGAGATAGATAGATAGAGGGATAGATAGAGGGATGGATAAATAGATAGATAGATAGATAGAGGGATAGATAGATAGATGGATAGATAGATAGATAGAGGGATAGATAGATAGAGGGATATATAAATAGATAGATAGATAGAGGGATAGATAGATAGATGGATAGATAGATAGATAGAAGGATAGATAGATAGATAGATAGATAGAGGGATAGATAGATAGAGGGATAGATAGAGGGATAGATAGAGGGATAGATAGATAGAGGGATTGATAAATAGATAGATAGATAGATAGATAGATAGATAGAGGGATAGATAGATAGATAGAGAGATAGAGGGATAGATAGATAGATATAGAGATAGATAGATAGAGGGATAGATAGAGGGATAGATAAATAGATAGATAGATAGATAGAGGGATAGATAGATAGAGGGATATATAAATAGATAGATAGATAGATAGAGGGATAGATAGATAGATGGATAGATAGATAGATAGAAGGATAGATAGATAGATAGATAGATAGAGGGATAGATAGAGGGATAGATAGATAGAGGGATAGATAGAGGGATAGATAGAGGGATAGATAGATAGAGGGATTGATAAATAGATAGATAGATAGATAGAGGGATAGATAGATAGATAGATAGATAGATAGATAGATAGAGGGATATATAGATAGATAGATGGATAGATAGAGGGATAGATAGATAGATAGATGGATGGATAATCAAATGGATATTTTTCTTGCTTGATAATACTTCTATCTCCTACAGCCACATACACATTACATGGCTGACACACACAGATGTAGCAGAGCTGACTTTGTCGTCTGCGTTGTTTGGACCCTGTGATGCGGCCTCTGATGATGGACGTGCGGTCGCTGACAGGCCCTCGGCCTCATATGTATAACCACACGGTATCATAGCAACACGTTGTGATATTTTGCGCCGTGCGCTGAGGACACACTTCTGGGCACGCGGCGCATTGATTTTCCTGCGCTGATTATGACGGATGATTTCAGACGGATGCATCGTAGCTCGCTGGATTTAATAATTAAATCAGATCAGTGTAATGATAGATTAATGGCTGCAATTAGCGGCCTGATTACACATAATTAATATTTTTTAACGCTCAGCTCAGAATGGATGAGTCAATATATGAACATATTGTATTCTCCTGCCATGATCTATTTATCTGTGGGTTATTTACCATTGTGACTCACATGGAGGGATGTAGCAGAGCTGAATTTGTCATTTATCAACAAGAAATCCTATATGGTGTGATCTGAGCTGACAGACTGAGCACTGCTACATCTGACAAACTCCTCTCTGCAACAGACACAGATATTTCTCCAGATCTCATATGGTTACAAGTATTACTAATTGTTAATGATTTACCATTGACAAAACATATAACAAAGAGACAACTTATCAATGGATGATACAAAGAAACAGAAGAGGATGTAGCAGAGCCGAGTTTATCATCTTACTCCAAGAAAACAGTATTAATGTAAAATAGCAATAACCTGCAGATTATGACATCATACATGCGGTATTATATAGTGCCACTATGGCGTATCACCCAATGTTACCAACACAGATAGAAGGATAGAAAGACAGATAGAAAGATAGATAGATAGATAGGTAGATAGATAGATAGAAAGATGGATAGAAGGATAGATAGAGGGATAGATAGATAGATAGATAGATAGATAGAAGGAAAAATAGATGGATAGAAGGATAGATAGAGGGATGAATTGATAGATAGATAGAGGGATAGATAGAAGGAAAGATAGATGGATAGATAGAAGGATAGATAAAAGATACATACATAGATAGAAGGATAGACAAATGGAAGATAGATAATAGTTAAAAGGATAGATAGATAAATAGATAGATAGAGGGATAGATAGAGGGATAGATAGATGGATATATAGAAGGATAGATGGATAGATAGATAGATAGATAGATAAATGGATATATAGAAGGATAGATGGATGGATAGATAGATAGATAGATAGAAAGATGGATAGAAGGATACATAGATAGATAGAGGGATAGATAGATAGATAGATAGATAGATAGATAGAGAGAAAGATAGATAGATAGATAGATAGATAGATAGATAGATAGAGGGATAGATAGATAGATAGATAGCTAGAGGGATAGATAGATAGATAGATAGATAGATATATAGAGGGATAGATAGATAGATAGATAGATAGATAGATAGAAAGATGGATAGAAGGATACATAGATAGATAGAGGGATAGATAGATAGATAGATAGATAGATAGATGTAGAGCAATATGTCTGGCTCCCTGAAGACCAATGTTCCCTACAGTGTAATATGTCTATCCATAATATAGTGACATTTTATATCTCGGGCCCATGGATAAATATACGGATGTAGCAGAGCTGATTTTGTACATTTTTATTTCGTATTCCATAATTTTGCAATACACCCGTTTCTTTTCTGCCCCCACGTCGCACCATTAATTACAGACCAACAGTAAAGGAGAGATTACCATATTCCATCTACTCACTCCAAACGACAAACTCAGCTCTGCTACCTGCATATGTTTTTTTTTCTGTCATTGCGCGCTGTTAATCGTGTTCTTACGACTATTTCTGCAGGTAATGGGACTTAACATGGGAAAGCAAACAAACAGGGTCCTTCAGGTCGAGGCGCGGAGGTAGCGGCGCTCCTCATTATTAATATGAAAATGGGTTTTATTCTAGTGGAGCATAATGGGAAGCGCGCCACCGAAAAGGTCACTCCATATTCATATTCCTGCGTGACACCGCCCGGCGTTCGTTCTGCAGATGTGGGGCATTTTATATTTAGACGCCGATGCTCTGTGTGTTTTGCTGTAGGAAGAAGAAAAAAAATGAAGGTATCGCTTGATTGATGTGGTTCAAGTGTCTGAATGGTCGAGGCGGCAAAGAATAGACTCCACGTCCTTGAGTTTTATCGTCACTGACCCAGTAATATGGTGACAAAGTCAAATCCGTCCTGTGTGTTCTATGGGAAATTGCTAAGGATGATCGAATACATCAAATATTCGGCTTCGCGAATATCCGACGAATAGGTCACCGCTATGCGAATATTCGATGCGCAATGTAAGTCTATGGGAAGCCCGAATAGTTCCGAATAGTTGTTATTCGGGTTTCCCATAGACTTACATTGCGCATCGAATATTCGAGGAGTCGAATAGCGGCGACCTATTCGGAAAATATTTGCGAGCCGAATATTTGAGGTATTCGATCATCCCTAGAAATTGCCCCAAAATGGGACAGATTCGGCCGCGGAATGTTGACTTTTTAAAGAATTCCGCGGCATTCTACACTGTTCAAATGTATCCAATCGCTCTGTGTCTTTGTGGGTTTATTTCTAAGGGTCGTGCTCAGAAATTTAGGGTTTTTTTTTTAGTTTATTTGCCCCCTCCCAGGGTACAAGCAAAGATGGGTCAGAAGGACGTTATCAAATAGAAGGAAATGTGCTCCTGTAAGGCCGATCTACTGATGATACATCTCCTAGAATGAGGTCTGGGGCACAGCTGGTTGTGTGACGGGATCGTCTATCAGCGAGACACTACGCCATAAGACCCCGAGTCTCCTGGACGTAGATGGAGTATGGATGTAGCAGAGGTGAATGCGTCATTTGAAGCTTTGGAGCTGCACATTGGTGTAAAATCATAATGAATGTCTGCTGGGGTTATGTTAAATGACAAACTCAGCTCTGCTACATCTGCATGTTTGTAACGTTTTATAATTATACCTTTAATAGAATGGATTTAGGGGCGATACACAAAAGAACCTTGCGGTTGAAGTATAGTTGTGATGTTGTGTTGTGCTAAATGACAAACTCAGCTCTGCTACATCTGCATGTTTGTAACATTTTATAATTATAGGTTTCATAGAATGGATTAAGAGGCGATACACAAAAGAACCTTGAGGTTGACATATAGTCACGATGTAGTGTTGTGCTAAATGACAAACTAATGCTCTGCTACATCTGCATATTTGTAATTAAACGTTTCACAGAATGGATTTAGGGGTATCATCAAGACGATAGGTAAAACAACCTTCATGTTGACGTATAGTCACAATGTAGTGTTGTGCTAAATGACAAACTGAGCTCTGCTACATCTGCATGTTTGTAACGTTTCATAATTTATACATTTAATAGAATGAATTTAGGTGCGATACACAAAAGAACCTTGAGGTTGACATATCGTCACAATGTAGTGGAGTGCTAAACGACAAACTCAGCTCTGCTACATCTGAATATTTGTAATGTTTTGTAATTATACGTTTCATAGAATGGATTAAGGGTATCATCAAGACATACACAAGCAAACCTTGAGGTTGACATATAGTCACAATGTAGTGCTGTGCTAAATGACAAACTCACCTCTGCTACATCTACATATATGTAACACTTTCTAATTGTACATTTCACAGAATGGATTTAGGGATATCATCAAGATGATAGGCAAAACAACCTTGAGGTTGACGTATAGTCACAATGTAGTATAGTGCTAATCGACAAACTCAGCTCTACTACATCTGCTTATTTGTAATTAGACATTTCACAGAAGGGATTTTGGGGTGTCATCAAGACGATAAGCAAAAGAGCCTTGTGGTTGACATATAGTCACAATGTAGTGTGCTAACTGACAAACTCAGCTCTGCTACATCTAAATATTGGTAATGGTTTTGTAATTATACATTTCATAGACTGGATTAAGGGCATCATCAAGACATACGCAAGCAAACCTTGAGGTTGACGTATAGTCACAATGTAGTGTTTTGCTAAATGACAAACGTAGCTCTCCTACATCTCCATGCTTGTAGGGTTTCATAATTATATGTTTCATAGAATGAATTTAGGGGAACATCAAGACGATACGCAAAAGAACTTCGAGGCTGACGTATAGTCACAATGTAGTGTTGTGCTAAATGACAAACTCAGCTCTGCTACATCGGAATATTTGTAATATTTTGTATCTATGTTTCATAGAATGGATTTAGGGCTATCATAAAGACGATAAGCAATAAAAACTTGTGGTTGAGATATAGTTATCATGTAGTGTTGTACTAAATGACAAACTCAGCTCTGCTACATCTGGATTTAGGGATATACTGTATCAGCAAGACTGAGCACAATAAGACCTGGATATAGATGAAATCCAGATGTAGCAGAGGATCTCAATGTAGTGATGTGCTGAATGACAAACTCAGCACTGCTGCATCTGTGTAATTATGAGTTTCACAGAACAGATTTAGGATCACAGCCCACTTTCTGTTTCAGAATGAATATAGCAGTGATGGCCTAAAGTAGTAAATTACTGACATAGCAGAGCTGAGTTTGTCTAATAGTTTTAATCGCAATAGGTTTCCTTACAGTCATGTGTTAATGTGACAATCACAATGTGTTACTCCAGGGACAAACAGAACTCTGCTCCATCTCCACCTACAGAAGCTGGACTTATTATTATATGCAGAGTGACCACTATAGATGCACAATTATCATTATAACGTTTGCAAACAAATGATTGAAGGATTTAAAGACTTAACCTACAGATATGGCAGGGCTAAGTTTGTCACCTGCATTCTCCGATTTAGGACAGTAATATGATCTAGACAAACCTAGCTCTGCTATACTAGACAAACCCAGCTCTGCTACCCTGGACAAACCTATCCCTGCTATACTGACCAAACCTAGCTCTGCTACCCTGGGCAAACCTATCCCTGCTATACTAGACAAACCTAGCTCTGCTACCCTGGACAAACCTATCCTTTCTATACTAACCAAACCTAGCTCTGCTACCTTGGACAAACCTATCCTTTCTATACTGACCAAACCTAGCTCTGCTACCCTGTACAAACCTATCCCTGCTATACTGGACAAACCTAGCTCTGCTACCTTGGACAAACCTATTCTTGCTATACTGACCAAACCTAGCTCTGATACCCTGGACAAACCTATTCCTGCTATACTGACCAAACCTAGCTCTGCTACCCTGGACAAACCTATCCCTGCTATACTGGACAAACTTAGGTATGCTACCCTAGACAAACCTAGCTCTTCTACCCTGGACAAACCTATCCCTGCTATACTGGACAAACCTAGGTCTGCTACTCTGGACAAACCTAGCTCTTCTACCCTGGACAAACCTATCCCTGCTATAATGGACAAACCTAGGTCTGCTACCCTGGACAAAGCTATCCCTGCCATACTGGACAAACCTAGCTCTGCTACCCTGGACAAACCTAGCCCTGCTATACTGGACAAACCTAGCTCTGTTATACTGCACAAACCAATCCATGCTGCACTGGACACATTTAGCTTTGTTACACTAACTATGTAACTAAATCTAACTATGCTACACTAGACAACCTAGCTCTGCTATCCTGGACAAACCTATCCCTGCTATACTGGACACACATAGCTCTGTTACTCTGCACAAACCTAGCTCTGCTCCACAAAACAAACAAAGCTTTGCTGCAGTGGACAAAGGTATCCCGCTGTATCAGACAAACGTAGTTCTGCTACACTAGACAACCTTGCTCTACTATCCTTGAAAAACCTATCCCTGCTATACTGGACTAACAAAGGTATGTTAAACTGCACAAATCTAGCTCTGCTCCACTAGACAAACAAAGCTCTGATACACTGGACAAAGCTATCCCTGCTGTACTGGAGAAACCTAGCTCTGCTCCACTAGACAAAGCTCTGCTATCCTGGGCCAACTTATCCTTTCTATAGTGGACAAACCAAAGGTCTGTTTACACTATGCAAACCTAGCTCTACTCAACTAGACAAATAAGGCTCTGCTACACAGGGCAAACAAAGCTCTACTGCACTGGACAAATGTAGGTCTGTTAAACTGCACAAACCTAGCTCTGCTCCACTAGACAAACAGAGCTCTGATACACTGGACAAAGCTATTCCTGCTACAGTGGACAAACCTAGCTCTGTTACACTAGAAAACCTAGCTCTGCTATCCTGGACAAACCTATCCCTGCTATATTGGACAAACCTAGCTCTGTTACTCTGCACAAACATAGCTCTGCTACACTAGACAAAGTTCTTCTACACTGGACAAACCTATCCCTGCTGTACTGGACAATCATGGCTCTGCTCCACTAGACAGCCTAGATGTGCTATACTGAGCAAACCTATCCCTTCTATACTGGACAAACCTAGCTCTGTTTACACTGTGCAAACTTAGCTCTACTCAACTAGACAAATAAGACTCTGCTACACAGGCCAAACAAAGCTCTACTGCACTGGACAAACTTAACCCTATTACATTGTAAAACTATGTCTACTACACTTGACAAACAAAGCTCTGCTGCACTGGACAATCACAGCTCTGCTGCACTGGACAGGACAAACAAATCTCTTCTGCACTGGTGAAACAAATCTCTGCTGCACTGGTGAAACAAAGCTCTGCTGCACTGGACAAACAAAGCTCTGCTGCACTGGACAAACAAAGCTCTGCTACACTGGACAAACAAAGCTCTGCTACACTGGACAAACAAAGCTCTGCTACACTGGACAAACAAAGCTCTGCTGCACTGGACAAACAAAGCTCTGCTGCACTGGACAAAGCAAGCTCTGCTGCACTGGACAAACAAAGCTCTGCTGCACTGGACAAACAAAGCTCTGCTGCACTGGACAATCACAGCTCTGCTGCACTGGACAAACAAAGCTCTGCTGCACTGGACAGTTGCAGCTCTGCATGCTTTGTGAATAGCGTGGATCACGGCTGCGTGGTGTGTAGTTATCCGCCGCCATCTGAATGTATTGCTCCATTTATTTATAGATGTGATTGAAAAAAAAATATAAAATCTACTAAAAAATCTCCCGCTATTGTGCCCGGGCTGCATTGTCCTACCTGCCGCACAAAGCTCCGCTACCAGGAGGGTAATTGAATTTTTCTCCTCTTCTCTTAATCCATGAATAGAGGATTGCTGCAGATAAATTAGTGTATAAAGGCGTCCGGCACCGGCTAAATATAGACGGGCGCTCAGCTCTCACCGGCCACTGGCCCATATGGCACGCTGCTGCTGGGCTTGGCTGGTGGTCGCCCCCTGTGAGAAGCCGGACAGGGATAAATCCTCCACTTGTCCTCCTGTCCTGCAGGAGAAATGATAGAAATGTGCAGAAATAGAGAGGAGAGGCCCAGGGTGCGAGCCCCGAGTATGGGCCCAATATTTCATCATAAGGCCACAATTATGTGCTGCTTTGGAGGAGCTAGTGCCCCATGACTTCTTGGTTGTCTTTTTTTTTTTAGAAATCATTGCACATTCTCTTATGAAGATACATAGTGTGTGATGTAGCAGAGCTCAGTGTGCGATCAGAGAAAGTACAAAAAGAAGTGGAGCAAATGTGAACAGGAGCAAATCGCCGTGACTGCAATATATACAAATGATAAAATATCTATCCCTCTATCCATCCCTCCCTCCCTCCCTCCATCCACCCATCCATCCATTCATCCATCCCTCCATCCATCCATCCCTCCCTCCCTCCCTCCATCCACCCATCCATCCATCCATCCATCCCTCCATCCATCCATCCCTCCCTCCCTCCCTCCCTCCATCCACCCATCCATCCATTCATCCATCCATCCATTCATCCCCCCACCCATCCACCCACCCATCCATCCATCCATCCATCCCTCCATCCATCCCTCCATCCATCCCTCCCTCCATTCATCCATCCCTCCATCCATCCATCCCTCCACCCATTCATCCCTCCATCCATTCATCCCTCCATCCATCCCGCCATCCCTCCATCCATCCCTCTATCCATCCATCCCTCCATCCATCCATCCATCCATCCATCCCTCCATCCATCCCTCCACCCATTCATCCATCCCTCCATCCATCCCTCCACCCATCCATCCCTCCATCCATCCCTCCACCCATTCATCCCTCCATCCATTCATCCCTCCATCCATCCACCCATCCATCCAACCATCCATCCATCCCGCCATCCCTCCATCCGTCCCTCCATCCCTCCATCCATCTATCCCTCTATCCATCTATCTATCCTTCCATCTATATATTCTTCTATCTATTATCTATCTATCCCTCTATCCATTCATCTATCCACCTATCTACCTATCTCTCCCTCTATCTGTCCCTCTATCTATCCCTCTATCTATCTATCCCTCTATCCCTCTATCCCTCTATCCCTCTATCCCTCTATCCCTCTATCCCTCTATCCATCCATCCATCCATCCATCCATCCATCCATCCATCCATCCATCCATCCATCCATCCATCTATCTATCCTCTCTGGGGCATTAGTACAGGTACAGATGGAACCTGTTTGTTACTTCTGATATCTTCTTTCTTTCCTTTCCTCCATATTTGTACATTACTTCTTGATGTTGCAGTTTTTTTTCCCACCAGGTCAGATCATTCCTGAATCTGATCGCTCCTGTCATACTTTGGATCCACAGCAAACAACTCATGGACTCTGCATCCTGCATAAAAATATGAGACAAATCTCCCATAAAAAAAACAAAACAACACAAAAACTATAAACAATGTAAAAATGCAAATTAAAATAAATAAATAAATAAGTAAATAAATAATTTCTTATTTCCCCCTGCACAGCAGAATCTCCAGACCATATATTCCAATTACTCTGTTGTTATTGAGATCGGATAATCAAAGATCTGTGTACTCATTAAATGAGGGGCGCGGAGGGGGCGGAACAATTCCAGAAGACCTTCCATGCTAATTAAATATACAAATCCAATAAGAAATTATCCATATTTACACCACAAGTTTATTGTTATATTGACTGAGTTAATGAAGTGAATTCACCCAACGTGACGTCCATGTTAATTTCTGCAGCGATGGATAATGCTGATCGGGCAGATTACTGTTATTTTTATATTCTTTACTGGTTTTAGGTCCAGATTTTTTTTTTCTTCCATTTAAATCACTAATTTAATAGGCTACTTAATTACATTCTAAGGTATTGATCGTATCTGAATCAGAATGAAAGGGTTAAAACAGTCGGAATTTTCATGATACAATGTTGCAAGGGGCTCGTTACTGTTCCATTGCAGGAAAAAGTCACTTAAAGGGCCGATCCAGAATCCGATGTAACCATTGATTACTGATAGTTTTTTTTTTCTTTTTCTCTTTGGATGGACTTGTAACAATGTTACGACTAATTCTTGTATTTGGAAAACGGAGTGACAATCGCTGTGGACACTGTAAAGGTTGTAAAGGTCAGATTCCTTGCCTTATGACTATTTGCTTTAATTTTTATGCCTATAAATTGTGCTGCCCAACAAGTTTTGGTATCCACTGCTTATTTGGATGACTTAGAGAACATATGGAGCAAATTCCCTGCATAATTAGAAAATTGAATGATTACCTGCTGCCACCACTAGAGGGAGCTTATGAGCTATCTGCATACTGATACCATTATACGTAAAGCTAAGCTCACCCTAGTGGTGGTTTGCATGAATTTCAGGCACCCATTTGATCAGAATTTCAGTGCATATATAATTTTTATATTCGGAGGATTAAACTAAACTCACCAAGAAGTTATTCCAGCCATCAGACTTGGCGTCTACATCACTTGCAATTTGCAATAAAAGTCATAGGATTGGTACAACTGTGATGTAATCTATAGAGATTGCATGAAAAAAGCATCATAATTTACAGAATACACTAACAGTAACAATGCAATAATTCATGTTGTGTTCTGCAGCAATCAGAGCAGATACTTGTCTGCAGTCACGACTCCATTGAAGTGAATGGGAGCGGATCTGCATATACACCACGTATGGAGCGATGCTGCCCCGAAGTGGTGCAATGTGTGTATCCAGCTGGCTGATCGATAGAAGGTCAAGGTGTCAGACCCTCAGCGATCTGACATTGATGACCTATCCTAAGGATATTTTATTTATTGCTTTAACCCTTTAATTATGGCCCCCAAATGCCACCCTTTCCTAGGTACCAGCATAAAGTGTGCACTATACACCAGCTCCTGTGCAAAATTGGGAACCACATTAATATGCTCCATGTGATGGGAATATAGGGGGTCTATATGGGTATATATGGGTCTATATGTGTCTATATGGGTCTATATGGGTCTATATGTGTCTTTATGGTCTATATGGGTCTATATGGGGTCTATATGGGTCTATATGGGTCTATATGGGGTCTACATGGGTATATATGGGGTCTATATGGGGTCTATATGGGGTCTATATGGGGCCTATATGGGGTGTATATGGGTATATATGGGGTCTATATGGGGTCTATATGGGGTCTATATGGGGTCTATATGGGGTCTATATGGGGTCTATATGGGGTCTATATGGGGTCTATATGGGGTCTATATGGGGTCTATTTGGGTCTATAGTTACATAGTTACTTAGGTTGAAAAAAGACCTAGGTCCATCTAGTTCCCGCTTCCTCCACCAGTTCTACATTTAGTCACTAAGTCACTTATAACCAACAATGTTGTGATGTGAGGAAATCCTCCAGCCCTGATATAAAGCTGTTATAGTATCTGCCATTACTACCTCTTGTGGTCGCATTCCACAGTCTGACTGCTCTAACTGTAAAGAACCCTTTCCTATTTAGCTGTTGGAATCTCTTTTCTTCCACTCGCAGTGAGTGCCCCCTGGTCCTTAGTACTGTCTTTGGAAGAAATAAGTCATGTGCCAGTCCTTTATATTGACCACACATGTATTTATACATAGAAATGAGATCTCCTCTGAGACGTCTTTTTTCTAAGCTAAACATATCTAACTTTTTCAACCTGTCATCATATGGGAGGCCTCCATTCCTCATCATACGGGCGGCCTCCATTCCTCGTCATACGGGCGGCCTCCATTCCTCATCATACGGGCGGCCTCCATTACTCATCATACGGGCGGCCTCCATTACTCATCATACGGGCGGCCTCCATTACTCATCATACGGGCGGCCTCCATTACTCATCATACGGGCGGCCTCCATTACTCATCATACGGGCGGCCTCCATTCCTTGTAATAGTCTAGTTGCCGCCTTTGAACTGACTCTAACTTCTGAATGTCCTTTTTAAAATGTGGAGCCCAAAACTGGATCCCATATTCCAGATGTGGCCTTACAAGTGATTTATAGAGGGGTAACAATACGTTGGGATCACGGGATCTAATCTCTCTTTTTATACACCCTAGAATCTTGTTTGCTTTAGCAGCTGCTGCCTGACATTGAGTGCTGCTGCTCAGCTTATTTGTAATGAGAATACCCAAGTCCTTCTCCTGTTCTGTAGTCCCGAGTTTACTTCCATTTAATGTATACGCAGCTATAGGATTACTCCGTCCTAGGTGCATTACTTTACATTTATCAACATTAAATCTCATTTGCCAAGTATCTGCCCATTCTGACATCTTATCCAGATCTTTTTGTAATATTGTACTATCCAGGTCAGTTTTTAATATCCTACATAGTTTGGTGTCGTCAGCAAAGACTGACACTGTACTATCAATCCCATCCACAAAGTCATTAATAAAGAGAGTAAAGAATCGGTCCAAGCACAGATCCCTGCGGCACCCCACTGCTGACTATAGCCCATTTAGAGAATGTACCATTTATGACTACTCTTTGTTTCCTATCTTTTAGGTCTATATAGGTCTATATGTGTCTATGTGGGTCTATATGTGTCTATATGGGTCTATATGGGTCTATATGGGGTCTACGTGGGTCTATATGGGTCTATATGGGTCTATATGGGGTCTATATGGGGTCTATATGGGTCTATTTGGGTCTATATAGGTCTATATGTGTCTATGTGGGTCTATATGTGTCTATATGGGTCTATATGGGTCTATACGGGGTCTATACGGGGTCTATATGGGTCTATATGGGTCTATATGGGTCTATACGGGGTATATACGGGGTCTATACGGGGTCTATATGGGTCTATATGGGGTCTATATGGGGTCTATATGGGTCTATATGGGTCTATATGGAGTCTATACCTTCTCTCTTACACATTATATTTATCATTTTATATTCTTCTTATATTTCTATATTAGTCTGATAATATCCAGTGCATGTCAGGTTAGAAGCCGGATCAGGACATTTATTTTGTGTGTTCTCACATTCCTGCAGATTCCTATTTGTCCTATTAAAATACAGTCCCTTGTTCAAACAGACTGACAAGTATGAAATCAGGCCGAGCCGCGGAGGCTCTGGAGAGGCCGCCATAGACCCTGAGAGCGGTACAGCTGTCACTGTTGTAATTTCAGAGACACCCTTTGAAATCACCTTAGGCAATTCTTCCGCCTGTGGCTTTATTGATCCATGCTGGTGCATTGCAAGCAAACACATATGGCGCAGGCTGCTGTACTCAAATTGTCCACCAGAGGGAGCAAAAAATAAGAAAAAAAAAATATGTTCAAGGATAATTGTCATTTTTCTATACAATTTCCACTTATAATGTGAAACGAAACATAAAAGTATTAAATTTTTTTGTAAAACCGACTATCTGATATTATTTATCCAAGTGATTCATAGAGTTGAAACTAGACGTTTCCCTCCGCTTTCTATACAGGCACATCTACAGGTTTTTCCATCCTCTCTCTATACAGACACATCTGCAGGTTTTTCCCTCCGCTCTCTATACAGACACATCTACAGGTTTTTCCATCCGCTCTCTATGCAGGCACATCTACAGGTTTTTCTCTCTGCTCTCTATACAGACACATCTGCAGGTTTTTCCCTCCGCTCTCTATAAAGACACATCTGCAGGTTTTCCCTCCCTCTCTGTACAGACACATCTGCAGGTTTTTCCCTCCGCCCTCTATAAAGACACATCTGCAGATTTTTCCTTCCGCTCTCTATAAAGACACATCTGTAGGTTTTTCCCTCTGGTCTCTATAAAGACACATCTGCAGGTTTTTCCCTCCACTCTCTATAAAGACACATCTGTGCACAAATCTGGCCTTTATGGAAGAGTGGCAAGGAGAAAGCCATTTCTCAAAGATATCCATAAAAGTGTTGTTTAACGTTTGCCACAAGCCACCTGGGAGACACCAAACATGTGGAAGAAGGTGCTCTGGTCAGATAAAACAAAAAAAAAAAAAATCGAACTTTTTGGGCACAATGCCAAATATGTTTGGCGTAAAAGCAACACATCTCATCACCCTGAACACACCATCCCCACTGTCAAAAATGGTGGTGGCAGCATCATGTTTGGGCCTGCTTTTCTTCAGCAGGGACAGGGAAGATGGTTAAAATTGATGGGAAGATGGATGGAGCCAAATACAGGACCATTCTTGAGGCCTAAAACACACATCCGTGAAAACCACGTCCGTGTAAAACGGGCCGTTTTTCGGGTCCGTTTTCCGTTTTTTAGGTCCGTTTTTATGGTATGTGTGGCCTGCGTATGTATCCCGTATGCTAGCCGTATGTGCGTGTGAAATGTCCGTGTGTGCGTGTGAAACTTAACTGACATGTGTTTGTGTTGTCCGTGTGGAATATCCGTGTGTGATGCAAAATGTCGTTGATACATGTCGGAAGACAGAGTAGCGGGATGAGAATGAACTCGGGTGAACTTCACCCGACTTCATTCTCATGCCGCGGCTCTGTCTGTGCCGTGTACTGATTAGCGGTCACCAGTGAAGGATTCACCGGTGACCGCTAATCCCCCGAGTGACTGAAGTGTCCCCCCCTCTCTCATAGTCACAGATCCCCGGCACTGCACGGCGTTCACACTGCTCCGGCGGCTTTTTCTAATTTGAAAAAGCCGGCCGCTCATTAAACAATCTCGTATTCCCTGCTTACCAAGCCCACCGGCGCCTATGATTGGTTGCAGTGAGACACGCCCACACGCTGAGTGACAGGTGTCTCACTGCACCCAATCACAGCAGCCGGTGGGCGTGTCACTATGGAGTATAGAAATAAATAAATAATTAAAAAAAACGGCGTGCGGTCCCCCCCATTTTAATACCAGCCAGATAAAGCCATACGGCTGAAGGCTGGTATTCTCAGGATGGGGAGCCCCACGTTATGGGGAGCCCCCCAGCCTAACAATATCAGCCAGCAGCCGCCCAGAATTGCCGCATACATTATATGCGACAGTTCTGGGACTCTACCCGGCTCTTCCCGATTTGCCCTGGTGCGTTGCTAAATCGGGGTAATAAGGAGTTAATGGCAGCCCATAGCTGCAATAAGTCCTAGATTAATCATGTCAGGCGTCTCCCCGAGATTCCTTCCATGATTAATCTGTAAATTACAGTTAAAAAATACACACAACTGAAAAATCCTTTATTAGAAATAAAAAACACTAACAAAGTCCCTCATCACCAATTTATTAACCCCGACAAAGCCCTCCATGTCCGGCGTAATCCACGGACCTCCAGCGTCGCTTCCAGCTCTGCTGCATGCAGGTGACAGGAGCAGCAGAAGACACCGCCGCTCCTGTCACCTGCACGCAGCTAATGAAGGCAATAGTGCGATCAGCTGCTGTCACTGAGGGCTTTGTCGGGGTTAATAAATTGGTGATGAGGGACTTTGTTAGTGTTTTTTATTTCTAATAAAGGATTTTTCAGTTGTGTGTGTTTTTTAACTGTAATTTACAGATTAATCATGGAAGGAATCTCGGGGAGACGCCTGACATGATTAATCTAGGATTTAGTGGCAGCTATGGGCTGCCAATAACTCCTTATTACCCCGATTTGCCAACGCACCAGGGCAAATCGGGAAGAGCCGGGTACAGCCCCAGAACTGTCGCATATAATGTATGCGGCAATTCTGGGCGGCTGCTGACTGATATTGTTAGGCTGGGGGGCTCCCCATAACGTGGAGCTCCCCATCCTGAGAATACCAGCCTTCAGCCGTATGGCGTTATCTGGCTGGTATTAAAATGGGGGGGGACTGCACGCCGTTTTTTTTAATTATTTAATTTATTTCTATACTCCATAGTGACACGCCCACCGGCTGCTGTGATTGGGTGCAGTGAGACACCTGTCACTCAGCGTGTGGGCGTGTCTCACTGTAACCAATCATAGGCACCGGTGGGCTTGGTAAGCAGGAAATACGAGATTGTTTAATGAGCGGCCGGCTTTTTCAAAAGAGGAAAAGCCGCCGGAGTTTAGAGAACAGCCATGCAGCGCCGCGCCGCGCCGGACATCGGGGAACGGTGAGTATGAGAGAGGAGGGGAACTGACCGATAGACAGCGAGAGGGACAGATAAGACAGAGAGACCGACTGACAGACAGAGAGAGACCGACCGACCGACGGACTGAGGGAGAGAACGAAACAGAAAAAGAAAAAAGACCGACATCACATGAAAAAAGCACAAAACGTACAGGGAGCAAACAGAGATGCGTCCGTGTCACTCGGACGTGCGCACAGACCCATTGACTTTCATTGGGTCCGTGCTGCGTGTTGCGTGCTGAAAACGGACATGCTGCCGTGCAAAACGGAGACACAAACGTAGCACGCACACGGACCCACGGACCTTAATGAAAAACGCACATGTGTCCTCAAACATTAAATAACATTGGTGCACGTTTGGCCGTGTCTCCGGTATATACGGAAATGGACCAAACACGCACGTGTTTCACGGATGTGTGTTTCAGGCCTGAAGAAAACCTGTTGGAGTCTGCAAAAGACCTGAGACTGGGACGGAGATTTGTCTTCCAACAAGACAATGATCCCAAACATAAAGCAAAATCTACAATGGAATGGTTCACAAATAACCGTATCCAGGTGTTAGAATGGCCAAGTCACAGTCCAGACCTGAACCCAATCGAGAATTTGTGGAAAGAGCTGAAAACTGCTGTTCACAAACGCCTCCATCCAACCTCAGCTCCAGCTGTTTACAAAGGAAGAATGGGCGAGAATTTCAGCCTCTCCATGTGCAAAACTAATAGACACATACCCCAAGAGACTTGTGCTGTAATCGCAGCAAAAGGGGGCGCTACAAAGTATTAACTTACAGGGGAGGAATAATATTGCACGCCACAATTTTCAGTTTATTATTTTTTACAAAAGTTTAAAATAAGCAATAAATTTCGTTCAACCTCACAATTGTGTCCACTTGCTGTTGATTCTTAACCAGAACATTAACATTTTTATCTTTATGTTTGAAGCCTGAAATGTGGGAAAAGGTTGAAAAATTCAAGGGGGGCAAATACTTTCGCAAGGCACTGCATATATATATATATATATATATATATATATATATATATATACATATACATACATATATATATATATATATATATATATATATATATATATATACACACATACACATATATTACAGTGCAGATATGATATAATACACATTATAACTTTGCAAATATACATGGATACATTGAATATATATATATATATATATGTATATATATATATACATACATGCATACATATTTATATATATTTATATATATATATATATATATATATATATATATATATATATATATATACTCCAGGTGCATTACAGAATAATCAATTTCTAATATGGGATCAATTCTCCTCGTAGTCTACCGGCCGCCTAATATCTATAAAGTGTCATCTTTTGCTCAAATTGGCTTTTACCTTGCTCGATGCTATGGTTTCCCCCAGAGATCAGCGCTCCAGAGGCTTCTGGCAGCTTCTCATCTCTAATCTGTATTGAAATACCAGGCACTTACTTAATGGAGGATGCAGGGCTGACGGCTGAGCAATGATTCGTCTGGTTATTCTAAGTCTGAAATTCTATTATTTATTCTTAGGAAGATATTTAGAAATCATAAGACCTCACACTAAAAATCCAAGCTCAATGAGAGAATCGCCAAAATAATAGAGTCGTCAGTTTATTAGGGTTCTAAGCTTTGTTTTACACACAAAGTCCTCAAATTCCACCACACAGTCATAGAGTTCAATGATGTAATTTCAGCGGCCTGCAGCCACCAGTAGGGGGAGCTCACTGCATATAGATTTATACAGTCACCACTAGGGGGAGCTCACTGCATATAGATTTATATAGTCACCACTAGGGGGAACTCACCGCATATGGATTTTTACAGCCAGCACTAGGGGGAGCTCACTGCAAACAGATTTATACAGCCACCACTAGGGGGAGCTCACTGCATATAGATTTATACAGCCACCAGTAGGGGGAACTCACTGCATATAGATTTATACAGTCACCACTAGGGGGAGCTCACCGCATATAGATTTATACAGTCACCACTAGGGGGAGCTCACTTCATATAGATTTATACAGCCACCAGTAGGGGGAGCTCACTGCAAACAGATTTATACAGCCACCACTAGGGGGGCTAACTGCATACAGATTTATACAGCCAGCACTAGGGGGAGCTCACTGCATATAGATTTATACAGCCACCAGTAGGGGGAGCTCACTGCATATAGATTTATACAGTCTCCACTAGGGGGAGCTCACCGCATATGGATTTATACAGCCAGCACTAGGGGAGCTCACTGCATATGGATATATCAGCCACCACTAGGGGGAGCTCACTGCAAACAGATTTATACAGCCACCACTAGGGGGAGCTCACCGCATATGGATTTATACAGCCACCATTACGGGGAGGTCACTATATACATATTTATGCAGTCTCCACTAGGGGGAGCTCACTACATATAGATTTATACAGCCACCACCAGGGGCAGCTCACTGCTTATAGATTTATACAGCCAGCACTAGGGGAGCTCACTGCATATGGCTATATCAGCCATCACTAGGGGAGCTCACCGCATATGGATTTATACAACCACCATTACGGGGAGCTCACTATATACATATTTATGCAGTTTCCACTAGGGGGAGCTCACTACATATAGATTTATACAGCCACCACTAGGGGGAGCTCACTGCATATAGATTTATACAGCCACCACTAGGGGGAGCTCACTGCATACAGATTTATACAGCCACCACTAGGGGGGCTAACTGCATACACAGTTATACAGCCAGCACTAGGGGGAGCTCACTGCATATAGATTTATACAGCCAGCACTAGGGGGAGCTCACTACATACAGATTTATACAGCCAGCACTAGGGGGAGCTCACTGCATAAAGATTTATACAGCCAACACTAGAGGGATCTCACTGCATACAGATTTATACAGCCACCACTAGGGGGAGCTCGCTGCATATAGATTTATACAGCTACCACTAGGGGTAGCTCATTGCATATAGATTTATACAGCCACCACTAGGGGGAGCTCACTGCATATAGATTTATACAACCACTACTAGGGGAGCTCACTGCATATGGATTTATACAGCCAGCACTAGGGGATCTCGCTGCATACTGTATAGATTTATACAGCCACCACTAGGGGGAGCTAGCTCACTGCATATGGATTTATACAGCCAGCACTAGGGGGAGCTCACTGCATATATATTTATACATGCACCACTAAAGTAGACCTATCTGCATACAGATTTATACAGCCACCACTAGAGGGAGCTCACTACATACAGATTTATAAAGCCAGCACTAGGGGGTGCTCACTGAATATAGATTTATATAGACAATATGGGAGCTCCCCCTAGTGGTGTCTGACATCATAGTAGTAGATGAGTTTACTCTCTTCTCTCCATCTCTATAGGAGTAATGCTGTATCCCGCTCCTATTACAGACTCCTGTGTTATTGCACATTATAATGTAGCTGGTTTTATAAGCTTACGTTATGGCTGATCCCAGGGTAAAAAGGTCTTAGAAACCAGATCACAGGGAGGATCAGGATAGTCCATGCTTTGGTGTCATCTTCCTGGCCAGCCTCGACTCTGCTTGCCTTTGTTGCTTGCTCTGTATCTTTAAGAACCCCACTATTTCTTTGTTCCTTTCTCAGCAGCTTCTTGGCACAGTTCATCGGATTCTGCACTATTCTAAGTGTAGGGATAGAAAACTATTTCTGCCATGGAGAGAGTGTGCTGATCGAAGACCATCTCGGAGTGCTCCTCCGTAGATACATTAATTTTAATGGCCCATTTTAAGTCAAGGAGAATCAGGAAAAGATTTTACTCACTGGCTCAGGAGTGGGATGTATTGATACAATCATCTCATTACAATCAATGACATCGAATGCCCGGGACCGCAAGAAAATGTGATATTGATAAAGTAAAATGAGAGACGATTACGTTATACTGTTACCAGGCGGCAAAGGAGAGAGATACAGAAGAAAAATGCAAATTATGTATCTATATACAGCATCTATCTATCCCTCTATCTATCTATCTATCCCTCTATCTATCCCTCTATCTATCTATCCCTCTATGTATCTATCCCTCTATGTATCTATCCCTCTATGTATCTATCCCTCTATCTATCCCTCTATCTATCCCTCTATCTATCCCTCTATCTATCCCTCTATCTATCTATCCCTCTATCTATCCCTCTATCTATCTATCTATCGATCCCTCTATCTATCTATCTATCCCTCTATCTATCTATCTATCTATCCCTCTATCTATCCCTCTATCTATCTATCTATCTATCCCTCTATCTATCTATCGATCCCTCTATCTATCTATCTATCCCTCTATCTATCTATCTATCTATCTATCTATCTATCTATCTATCCCTCTATCTATCTATCCCTCTATCTATCTATCCCTCTATCTATCTATCTATCTATCCCTCTATCTATCTATCCCTCTATCTATCTATCTATCCCTCTATCTATCTATCTATCTATCTATCCCTCTATCTATCTATCCCTCTATCTATCTATCTATCCCTCTATCTATCTATATATCTATCTATCCCTCTATCTATCATCTATCTATCTATCCCTCTATCTATCTATCTATCCTTCTATCTATCCCTCTATCTATCCATCTATCTATCTATCTATCCCTCTATCTCTCTATCTATCTATCTATCTCTCTATCCATCTATCTCTCTATCCATCTATCTATCTATCTATTTATCCCTCTATCTATATATCTATCTATTTATCTATCCCTCTATCTATCTATCTAGCTATCGATCCCTCTATCTATCCCTCTATCTATCTATCTATCCCTCTATCTATCTATCTATCTATCCCTCTATCTATCTATCTATCTATCTATCTATCTATCGATCCCTCTATCTATCCCTCTATCTATCTATCTATCTATCTATCTATCCCTCTATCTATCCCTCTATCTCTATCTATCCCTCTATCTATCTATCCCTCTATCTATCTATCCCTCTATCTATCTATCCCTCTATCCCTCTATCTATCTATCTATCTATCTATCTATCTATCTATCTATCTATCCCTCTATCTATCTATCCCTCTATCTATCCCTCTATCTATCTATCCCTCTATCTATCTATCCCTCTATCTATCTATCCCTCTATCTATCCCTCTATCTATCCCTCTATCTATCCCTCTATCTATCCCTCTATCTATCCCTCTATCTATCCATCTATCTATCGATCCCTCTATCTATCCCTCTATCTATCTATCTATCTATCCATCCCTCTATCCATCCCTCTATCCATCCCTCTATCTATCTATCTATCTATCTATCTATCTATCTATCTATCTATCTATCTATCTATCCCTCTATCTATCTATCTATCTATCCCTCTATCTATCTCTCTATCTATCCCTCTATCTATCTATCTATCTATCTATCTATCTATCCCTCTATCTATCTATCTATCTATCCCTCTATCTATCTCTCTATCTATCTATCCCTCTATCTATCCCTCTATCTATCTCTCTATCCCTCTATCTATCTATCTATCCCTCTATCTATCTATCTATCCCTCTATCTATCTATCTATCCCTCTATCTATCTATCTATCTATCTATCCCTCTATCTATCTATCTATCTATCCCTCTATCTATCTATCCATCTATCTATCTATCTATCTATCCCTCTATCTATCTATCTATCTATCCCTCTATCTATCTATCTATCTATCCCTCTATCTATCCCTCTATCTATCCCTCTATCTATCCCTCTATCTATCCCTCTATCTATCCCTCTATCTATCCCTCTATCTATCCCTCTATCCCTCTATATCTATCCCTCTATATCTATCCCTCTATATCTATCCCTCTATATCTATCCCTCTATATCTATCCCTCTATCTATCCCTCTATCTATCCCTCTATCTATCCCTCTATCTATCCCTCTATCTATCCCTCTATCTATCCCTACAGAGAATGGAGAGATTCGTCATTTTTATCATAGGTAACTTCAACTGGGGCAGACAGAATAAAAAAATCCAGATAATCTCATTGTAGGATTTTTAAATAATTAATTTGCATTTTATTGTATGAAATAAGTATTTTATCACCAAACAACCAGCAAGAATTCTGCTCTCACAGTCCTGTTATTTTTTTCTCCTACTCTGCATTCATTACCTGTATTAATTGCACCAGTTTGACCTCATTATCTGTATAAAAGACACCTGTCCACACACTCACTCACACTCCAATCTCTCCACCGTGGCCAAGACCATAGAGCTGTCTAAGGACACCATGGACAACATTGATGACCTGCACAAGGCTGGGATGGGCTCCAGCACAATTGGCAAGCAGCTTGGTGAGAAGGCAACAACTGTTGGCACAATTATTAGAAAATGGAAGAAACACAAGATGACTATCATTCTATTTGTTCTGGGGCTCCATATGCAAGATCTCACCTTGTGGGATAAGGATGATTCTGAGAAAGGTCAGGAATTAGCCAAAAATCTTAACGGGAGGAGCTGGTCAATGACCTGAAGAGAGCCGGGACCACAGCCGCTAAGATTACTATTGGTAACACACTATGCCGTCATGGATTAAAATCCTGCAAGGCACACAAGGTCCTTCTGCTCACACCAGCACATGTCCAGGCCTGTTTGAAGTCCACCAATGACCATCTGGATGATCCAGAGGAGGCATGGGAGAAGGTCATGTGGTCAGATGAGACCAAAATATAAACTTTTGGTATCAAATCCATTCGCCATGTTTGAAGAATGAATAAAAAGGATGCGTACAACCCAAGAACACTGGCCCAACTACAAAGCATGGGGGTGGAAACATCATACTTTGGGGGTGCTGGGGTGCTTTTCCTCAAAGAACGACTGCACCGTATTGAAGGGAGGATGGATGGAGTTATGTATCGCAAGATTTTGGCCAACAACCTCCTTACCTCAGTAAGAGCATTGAAGATGGGTCATGGCTGGGTCTTCCAGCATTACAATAACCCTAAAAACACAGCCAGGGCAACTAAGGAGTGGCTCCGTAAGAAGCATTTCAAGGCCCTGGAGTGGTCTAGCCAGTCTCCAGACCTGAACACAACAGAAAATCTTTGGAGGAGTTGAAACTCAATGTTGCCCAGTAACAGCCCCGAAACCTGAAAGATCTGAAGAAGATCTGTATGGAGGAGTGACCTGAAAGATCTAGAGAAGATCTGTATGGAGGAGTGACCTGAAAGATCTAGAGAAGATCTGTATGGAGAAGTGACCTGAAAGATCTAGAGAAGATCTGTATGGAGGAGTGATCTGAAAGATCTGAAGAAGATCTGTATGGAGGAGTGACCTGAAAGATCTAGAGAAGATCTGTATGGAGGAGTGACCTGAAAGATCTAGAGAAGATCTGTATGGAGGAGTGACCTGAAAGATCTGTATGAGGGAGTGACCTGAAAGATCTGGAGAAGATCTGTATGGAGGAGTGACCGGAAAGATCTGAAGAAGATCTGCATGGAGGGGTGACCTGAAAGATCTGGAGAAGATCTGTATGGAGGAGTGACCTGAAAGATCTGGAGAAGATCTGTATGGAGGAGTGACCTGACAGATGTGGAGAAGATCTGTATGGAGGAGTGACCTGAAAGATCTGGAGAAGATCTGTATGGAGGAGTGACCTGAAAGATCTGGAGAAGATCTGTATGGAGGAGGGACCTGAAAGATCTGGAGAAGATCTGTATGGAGGAGTGACCTGTAAGATCTGGAGAAGATCTGTATGGAGGAGTGACCTGAAAGATCTGGAGAAGATCTGTATGGAGGAGTGACCTGAGAGATGTGGAGAAGATCTGTATGGAGGAGTGATCTGTAAGATCTGGAGAAGATCTGTATGGGGGAGTGACCTGAAAGATCTGGAGAAGATCTGTATGGAGGAGTGACCTGACAGATGTGGAGAAGATCTGTATGGAGGAGGGACCTGAAAGATCTGGAGAAGATCTGTATGGAGGAGTGACCTGAAAGATCTGGAGAAGATCTGTACGGAGGAGTGACCTGAAAGATGTGGAGAAGATCTGTATGGAGGAGGGACCTGAAAGATCTGGAGAAGATCTGTATGGAGGAGTGACCTGACAGATGTGGAGAAGATCTGTATGGAGGAGGGACCTGAAAGATCTGGAGAAGATCTGTATGGAGGAGTGACCTGAAAGATCTGGAGAAGATCTGTATGGAGGAGTGACCTGACAGATGTGGAGAAGATCTGTATGGAGGAGGGACCTGAAAGATCTGGAGAAGATCTGTATGGAGGAGGGACCTGAAAGATCTGGAGAAGATCTGTATGGAGGAGTGACCTGAAAGATCTGGAGAAGATCTGTATGGAGGAGTGACCTGAAAGATCTGGAGAAGATCTGTATGGAGGAGTCGCCAAAATCCCTGCTGCAGTGTGTGCAAATCTGGTCAAGATCTACAGGAAATGTTTGACCTCTAACGGCAAACAAAGGTTTTTACCAAATATTAGGTTCTGTTTTTCTATTGTATCAAATACTTATTTCATGCAATAAAATGTGAATTAATTATTTAATAATCATACAATGGGATTTTCTGGATTTTTTAGTGATTCGGTCTGTTGTCACAACAGAAAAAAAAGAATCTATATAAAGCATATTATGTAAACATACAAAAAGTTAACATGTGTTGATATTCACACTAATGATGAAGTGGGAGGCAGGGGCCCAGCGTGGGCTTCCAGTGCCCGGGGCAAGGCAAGTATTTTGTGCCCACTCACCCGTGAACCATTAGCATCCCCGAGTCCCTTCCACCAATCCAGTATTCTACCTATATAGCAATTGCTGATGTAATTATTTGTAATTTGACCTCTTAGTATTCTTTGGTTTTCGGCTGAAATCAAATATAAAGTTTTGAAAATAAAAAGTTGTAAGTTTTGTGTCTTTATAAAGTTATGAAAATAAAAAGTTATGTTTTTTTTGGTGTTTTTTAATTTTTTAATGTAATACTTTATTACCGTAACACTATCCCTATATCTATCCTCAACCCTAAACAAACCCATAGCCCTAATTTGTCAGTTAAAATAAGTGTAAAATTTATCAGTGCACTGATTTAATAATGTCTTCATTCATCGTCAGCTCATCTTCTGTCATTCTGGTACTCATACAGAGTGCAGCAATCGGGATGGGTATGTCATTGGCTACAACGCTCTGCATAGTTTACGATGAAAAATACGAAACTCACTTCCTTGTATGTTGACCATTTGATTGCTGCCTATGCAGAGCGCAGAAGCTGATGACAAACTCATCTTCACTGCTGCGCTCTGCATTAATAGTACTCAATGTAACATACCACAAAGAAGTTTTGTTTGCAGATGCCAATAATTTGGGTGGCGAGGGTGGAAAGAAGGTGGCAGGTTTTGCGATCCCATAGACTTTTGCGCATTTTGATCCAACCCTACTGGTGGGAAGTAAGGAGGATCACTTACCAATTGAAAGTAATCAAAGGCCATAATTTGCAAAGGATTGTAATGAAATGTTTCAGCAATATGTGAATAAGAATAGGAAGTATGAAACATCTGAAGAGTTTCCTACTCCTTGCCCTGTGCGTAGTGGTGTAACAAGAGTTCGATGGGCCTCCCCGTCCCCTGCCCCCTCAGGGTACAGGAGAATTACGCTGACACATGGCTCTTTCCTTCAGCACCCAGCTTTCCCATACTCTGATATCCCTCTTTCCCTCAGTACCCAGCTTTCCCATACTCTGATATCCCTCTTTCCCTCAGTACCCAGCTTTACCATACTCTGATATCCCTCTTTCCCTCAGTACCCAACTTTCCTATATTCTGATATCCCTCTTTCCCGCAGTACCCAGCTTTGCCATACTCTGATATCCCTCTTTCCCTCAGTACCCAACTTTCCCATACTCAGATATCCCTCTTTCCCTCAATACCCAGCTTTCCCATACTTCGATATCCCGCTTTCCCTAAGTACCCAGCTTTCCATGTTCTGATATCCATCTTGTCCTCAGCACCCAGCTTTCCAATGCTCTGCTATACATCTTTCTCTCAGCACCCAGCTTGCCCTTGATATCAGAGCATGGGAAAGCTGGGAGCTGAGGGAAAGATGTATAGCAAAACATGGGGGCTCACGGGCTCACTGACTTACAGGCCCCATAGCGGTCGTGTGGCCTGCCACCGTTGGCGGTACGCCACTGGAGGAGATCCTCAGACCCCCTGAACTCCCAGGTCCGATCACGATCGCAATCCCTGCGACTGCAATCGTTCCTCCCCTACCTGTGTTGTATTGTTTTCCTCCTTTGTTATAATGTATCAGTAAAAGACGTTGGCATTATAACTGCTACATCAGATCAGCCTTGTAGTCTTCATTTTGATTTTTAGGGTCTTAGCTCATTGAAGAACAGTCAGATCTTGCCAGCACTCGGCGTCAGTCTTTTCACGTTCACCCTTCATTTGTAATTGTCTTTATTTAATCTCCATACAAGCATATGACTTGCATCCTGTTTTTTTCAATTTTCAGTTGTCTCTGAGCTAGTGGGGAGAGACAATCTGCTATGATGTCTCCCATACACAGCACACACAAACATGATTGATTCTAGAGTAAAGCATGACAGCAGTAGTGAGCAGTGCGACTGTGAATCCAGCACTGGGATGAGATAAAACATTTCATACAAAGCAGCAGTATAGGCCGATATGTGTCTTTGTGTCTCTTTTTCACTTGGCTTCTCGCTCTGCTCCATAAACTTCAATAAGCAGCAGTAATTGTATCAATCAGTGAGCTATAAGTCATATTGTTTTGACCAGTGCAAATTAGGGAATAATAAGTTCAGGAGGTGACACTGGAAGACGGGGAGGAAGAAGTGGCTCATAAGTGGCTCATGTCATGTTAGTTACTGGGACGTATGCAGCATATGGCGAACGGGAAACCCTGTCTTCAGAGCAGGGGGAGATGGTGACCCCTGACCAAACCTACCACTCTGCCCTGGCTTCCCTCACTGCCCTAGATAGGTTCCGCACCTATGCGCCGAGCAGGATACCTGGCCCTAGGCTGACCCTTTATCTGGGCCCTAGGTAGGGAGCAAATGGGATGAGCAGTTCATCTACCCTACTGAGTAGGGACACACAGTGATACCAAACAAGGGAAGGAAACAACAACTTATCTCCAGATTACTCAGGAAGAGGAACTGCAAACAACAACCAGGTTACACCAGATGAATGCGAGCTGACTGCTTGCACTGAAGACTTGTGAAGGATAGAGGACTTATCACCAGCACTGAGTATGGGGAAATGAGGGTAGATATGTCAAGCTATCACTAGGGGGAGGTGGGACTCAAGTAGAGGTAGACTCCTGAGTGCTGTAATACAGAGACCCACTAGAGGTCGCTAACAAGTGCAGGGGTATTCGATCAGCCAAGGTCTATGCCGGGATGACACGTCTGTACAGAAGAGTAATCAAGCCAAAGTCAGATAACAGAGCCGAGGTCAGATGCCGGGAGGACAAGTAAGCACTGGAGAGGGAAAAGGAGAGGACACGGAACAGGATCAGAGACAGGAGGGCAGTTAGGTACAGAGGTCAGGTCGGGCAGGAGAAACGGAGGTCATGCCAGGTAAGAGGGAAAGAGGACAAGTCAGGCAGGGGGAATGGTACCAGGTTGCAGGACTAGAACAGAGAACTCTCACAGGAACAGTTGCATGCAGCAGAGCCGGAAATATTACTGTCAGCGTTCCGGTGGAGTCCACACTATAATAAAGTGGTGTGAGTCCTGGAACGAGGCACCATCGAGCAAGCCCCTCCCACAAGACAACACCATCGGAGTCCTGATGAAAAGCAGCTGAAAGTTTGAGGAACTCTGCAGGGTCCTAAAGGGAAAGGGATGAAAATAAAGCAGAGGAGATACATAGGATACCAAATACATCAAGCAGGAAAGATAGAAGGTCAGGAAGAAGTTTGTGCAGCCAAACGCTGTGACCTTCTCTTGCCGGACACCGCAGGACTGTGTCACCCGTGATGATAAGTGGCGAAAGAAGAAAATTTCTCTGATAAGATACATTATAACATTTCTCATAGTTACTTGCACTATCGGTTTATGTAGTTTATTAAGATGACTCTGACCATTTAACTGGTTATTCACACGTCACACACTTATGGCATATCCAGAGAATATACCATGAATGTATGATAAATATCTTAAAAATGGTGCCCTGTCGCATGCTGCATTCAGTGAGAATGTGGCTGTGAATGTTGATATGTTTCTGTTCCGAAAAATTGGCAAACTTGCTTTCTTGTCTCCGGACACCACTAGAAGGAGCTTACTGCACAATGTTTAGAACGGACTTCAAGGCATATATTGTATGGAGTAAACACCAAAGTTACCTTCACTGTCGACTTCAGACAAATAAAAATGTATAATTGACCTTTCTTAGAGTAAAGAAAGGGGCTCATGTCTTCAGTTGTGCCAAATTTTACAGGAAGTGGTAACTCCCAAGGTTCTTTTCTTGGACCCCTCCTCTTCTCCATCTACACCTTCGGCCTGGGACCGCTCAGAGTCCCACAGCTTCCAGTATCCTCTCTACGCTGATGATACGCAGATCTACCTCTATGGACCTGACATCACCTCCCTACTAACCAGAATCCCACAATGTCTCTCTGCTATTTCATCCTTTTTCTCTGCTCGATTTCTAAAACTGAACATGGACAAAACAGAATTCAGCATCTTTCCTCCTCCTCATTCAAACCCCCCAACAGAACTATCCGTCAAATGTAATGTCTGCTCACTCTCTCCAGGCCCACGTGCTCGCTGCTTTGGGGTAACTCTTTACTATGATCGGTCCTTCAAGCCGCACATCCAAGACTTTTTCACCTCCTGCCGCTTGGAATGCTAAAATATGTCCCAGATCTGTACATTCCTTTCCCAAGAAGCTTCAAAAACACTAGTACATGCCCTTATCATCTCCCGCCTGGACTATTGCAACCCCCTGCTCTGTGGCCTCCCTTCTAACAGTCTGGCACCCCAACAATCTATTCTAAACTATGCTGCCCGACTAATCCATCTGTACCCCCGCTATTCCCCGTCTTCTCTCTGTCCATCCCTTCACTGGTCCTCTCTCCTCCTGTAGATTGTAAGCCCTCGCGGGCAGGGTCCTCTCTCCTCCTGTAGACTGTGAGCCCTTGCAGGCAGGGTCCTCTCTCCTCCTGTAGATTGTAAGCCCTCGCGGGCAGGGTCCTCTCTCCTCCTGTAGATTGTGAGCCCTCGGGGTAAGGGTCCTCTCTCCTCCTGTAGATTGTGAGCCCTCGTGGGCAGGGTCCTCTCTCCTCCTGTAGATTGTGAGCACTCGCAGGCAGGGTCCTCTCTCCTCCTGTAGATTGTGAGCCCTCGTGGGCAGGGTCCTCTCTCCTCCTGTAGATTGTGAGCCCTCGGGGTAAGGGTCCTCTCTCCTCCTGTAGATTGTGAGCCCTCGGGGGAAGGGTCCTCTCTCCTCCTGTAGACTGTGAGCACTCGCAGGCAGGGTCCTCTCTCCTCCTGTAGACTGTGAGCACTCGCAGGCAGAGCCCTCTCTCCTCCTGAAGATTGTGAGCCCTCGCAGGCAGGGTCCTCTCTCCTCCTGTAGACTGTGAGCCCTCGCGGGCAGGGTCCTCTCTCCTTCTGTAGACTGTGAGCCCTTGCAGGCAGGGTCCTCTCTCCTGTAGATTGTGAGCCCTCGTGGGTCGGGTACTCACTCCTCCTGTACCAGTCTGTGCCTTGTATTGCTTATGATTATTGTACTTGTTCCTATTATGTACACTCCTTTTCACATGTAAAGCGCTATGGAATAAATGGCGCTATAATAAATAATAATAATGATAATAACTCTCAAAAGGAATCACAGAAACAAATGTGACTATATTGTGATATGTGATATTTACTATGATGCTGTGAATTCTACTATTTACTATTATGTATAAACCGACTAAATTTATGTATGGAACACCTAGATTCATGAAGAGTATAAAAGATACAAACACTCCAGAAAACCTTGGAGATCATTTGAAATCACATACCTGTGTAATACCGCTGTTCTTAGCCAAAAAAACCTGAATCCCAGAAACTTGGAAGTTGGAGTGATTTCTACTCTAACAGCTCTATGGGAATTTAAAGCTCACGCTCAGATTGATTGAGAATGTAAGTGCAGATTATGACACGCTTTTCCTGATACCTACTGCTCTGTCTGCAGGAAATCCAGCTGTGCCATCATAGCAAATGTACAAAGCCACTTTCCTATCTTTCTTCCAAATACAGTAATTACATCGCTTCAGAACAGAGCTGGGAATATTTATTTCAATGAGATCGCTCTTTTTTTTCCCTCATTTTATTTCCTTTAGCAAAATTTCTCAGCTATTTGATCATCTTCAAAGCAGAAATCCGATATTACCGAAATGTTAACGTTCTAAACCAAACTCATTGCAGCTGCAGAAAAGGACTTATCTGGGTTCACACAAGCCCATCTGCTAAATTCCCTATGTTTATCACTACGGAACCAAAATCCAAAAATACGAGTTACGCTTTTGTTTTCTATGTTTTTACAACTTGTATCATCAACACACATTATCCTCTATAGAGGACTATGTGGGGCCCATTATTCTGTATAGAGGACTATGTGGGGCCCATTATTCTGTATAGAGGACTATGTGGGGCCCATTATTCTGTATGGAGGACTATGTGGGGCCCATTATTCTGTATAGAGGACTATGTGGGGCCCATTATTCTGTATGGAGGGCTATATGGGGCCCATTATTCTGTATGGAGGGCTATGTGGGGCCCATTATTCTGTATGGAGGGCTATGTGGGGTCCATTATTCTGTATGGAGGGCTATGTGGGGCCCATTATTCTGTATGGAGGGCTATGTGGGGCCCATTATTCTGTATGGAGGGCTATGTGGGGCCCATTATTCTGTATAGAGGGCTATGTGGGGCTTATTATTCTGTATGGAGGGCTATGTGGGGCCCATTATTCTGTATGGAGGGCTATGTGGGGCCCATTATTCTGTATGGAGGGCTATGTGGGGCCCATTATTCTGTATGGAGGGCTATGTGGGGCCCATTATTCTGTATAGAGGGCTATGTGGGGCTTATTATTCTGTATGGAGGGCTATGTGGGGCCCATTATTCTGTATGGAGGGCTATGTGGGGCCCATTATTCTGTATAGAGGACTATGTGGGGTCCATTATTCTGTATGGAGGGCTATGTGGGGCCCATTATTCTGTATAGAGGGCTATGTGGGGCCCATTATTCTGTATGGAGGGCTATGTGGGGGCCATTATTCTGTATAGAGGACTATGTGGGGCCCATTATTCTGTATAGAGGACTATGTGGGGCCCATTATTCTGTATAGAGGACTATGTGGAGCCCATTATTCTGTATGGAGGGCTATGTGGGGCACATTATTCTGTATGGAGGACTATGTGGGGGCCATTATTCTGTATAGAGGACTATGTGGGGTCCATTATTCTGTATGGAGGGCTATGTGGGGCCCATTATTCTGTATGGAGGGCTATGTGTGCCTATTATTCTGTATGGAGGGCTATGTGGGGCCCATTATTCTGTATGGAGGACTATGTGTGCCTATTATTCTGTATGGAGGGCTATGTGGGGCCCATTATTCTGTATGGAGGGCTATGTGGGGCCCATTATTCTGTATGGAGTGCTATGTGGGGACCATTATTCTGTATGGAGGGCTATGTGGGGTCCATTATTCTGTATGGAGGGCTATGTGGGGCTCATTATTCTGTATGGAGGGCTATGTGGGGCACATTATTCTGTATGGAGGACTATGTGGGACCCATTATTCAGTATGGAGGGCTATGTGGGGCCTATTATTCTGTATAGAGGGCTATGTGGGGCACATTATTCTGTATGGAGGACTATGTGGGACCCATTATTCAGTATGGAGGGCTATGTGGGACCCATTATTCTGTAGAGGGCTATGTGGGGCACATTATTCTGTATGGAGGACTATGTGGGACCCATTATTCAGTATGGAGGGCTATGTGGGACCCATTATTCTGTAGAGGGCTATGTGGGGCACATTATCCTGTATGGAGGACTATGTGGGGCCTATTATTCTGTATAGAGGGCTATGTGGGACCCATTATTCAGTATGGAGGGCTATGTGGGGCCTATTATTCTGTATAGAGGGCTATGTGGGGCCCATTATTCTGTATGGAGGGCTATGTGGAGCCCATTATTCTGTATGGAGGACTATGTGGGGCCCATTATTCTGTATGGAGGGCTATGTGGGGACCATTATTCTGTATGGAGGACTATGTGGAGCCCATTATTCTGTATGGAGGGCTATGTGGGGCCTATTATTCTGTATGGAGGGCTATTTGGGGCCCATTACTCTGTATGGAGGGCTATGTGGGGCCGATTATTCTGTATGGTGAGCTATGTGGAGCCCATTATTCTGTATGGAGGGCTATGTGGGGCCCATTATTCTGTATGGAGGACTATGTGGGGCCCATTATTCTGTATGGAGGACTATGTGGGGCCCATTATTCTGTATGGAGGGCTATGTGGGGCCATTATTCTGTATGGAGGACTATGTGGGGCCGATTATTCTGTATGGAGGACTATGTGGGGCCCATTATTCTGTATGGAGGGCTATGTGGGGCCGATTATTCTGTATGGAGGGCTATGTGGGGCCGATTATTCTGTATGGAGGACTATGTGGGGCCCATTATTCTGTATGGAGGGCTATGTGGGGCACATTATTCTGCATGGAGGGCTATGTGGGGCCATTATTCTGTATGGAGGGCTATATGGAACCCGCAACGAGATTGGCCCATTCCTTGGTCCAAGTTTTTAACTTTGACCCTCTGTGTATTTGAGTTTGACATCCCTGGTCTAGATGGATAAGTAAGATGGACAACTGTTTAGATTAAAGGAAACCTTCCTTTTATACAAAATATTTGTTGACAATTTTTAGTTTACCTTATTACTATACTACTGTGTTGCGTTTATTCATTTTATATGCTAATTTTCCACTTAGCCAGAGAGGTAAATGAGATATTGCGCTGGAATATATTGTCTGTAATGTGGGACCTCCATACAGGGGCATAATCTGGGGGTGTAGAGGTAGCTGCTGAATCCAAATAATGACACCAGTAGCAGAAACATACTTGTCAACTTTTGCAGAAGGGAACCAGATATTTGCATCATGTGAAAATGTTTTACCCATGGCCGTGCCCTTTTTTTTAGAGACCATGCACCAATCATGTCTATTATCCATTGCCTTCCCTGCCTCCCAAATGTTGAACCCCAAGGCTCAGTCTGATGAGGTTGTGTGTCCTGGCCATTAATGTATATTGGGGGGATAATAGAATTGGGTGCAATGTTCCAAAATAAATTAATAATAAAGTTGCAGTGGTATTGAAAGCGCTAAAGATCCGGGGCGGTGCACATGTGCGCTGGGCTTCTGGACGGGTGCCCCATACATCAGAGTAAAAGACCCTGCGGCACCATATTAGTGACAACATGATGATACAGATTGATCCTGTGATAGAGCAGGGAGCCACGGGCTCCTTACCCCATTACTCCCCATAACCACTCATCCTGTAGGCCAGAGTCTCCTGTGTGCAAGAGTAAAGGGACTAGGTCTCTCGGATTAGGTGACTATACGTTATTAATATATGTAAGCTAATCCCAGTTTGTGTGTACATTGTTTATAGATAGTGAGTTGCTGATCAGAGGAGGGAACTAGGTTGGTCTAGCAGGCTCATGAGCTGTAGTCTGGGCAGTGATTATCTCCTGCTGATAAAACGTTCCTTGTGTAAAAACAGCAGCACACAGCCTAATAAGTTACACATCCCTGAAATCTGTGGCCAAGCCTCTATCTCCTGCAGTCTTTAAGTCTTTAGCTTACATAGCATAAACCTGCTGACAGATTCCCTTTAAGAGTCAATAGATAGTGGGCCGCAGTAGATAGTGAGCTACTTATCAGAGAAGGGTGTGTGATCGGTCTAGCAGGCTCATAAGCTGTAGTCTGGGCAGTGATTATCTCCTGCTAATAAAATGCTCCTTGTGTGAAAACAGCAGCACACAGCCTAATAAGTTACACATCCCTGAAATCTGTGACTGAGCCTCTATCTCCTGCAGTCTTTAGCTTACATAGCAAAAACCTGCTGCCAGATTCCCTTTAAGAGTCAATAGATAGTGGGCCGCAGTAAATAGTGAGCTACTTATAAGAGAAGGGTGTGTGATCAGTCTAGCAGGTTCATGAGCTGTAGTCTGGGCAGTGATTATCTCCTGCTGATAAAACGTTTATTGTGTGACAACACCAGCACACAGCCTAATAAGTTACACATCCCTGAAATCTGTGACTGAGCCTCTATCTCCTGCAGTCTTTAGCTTACATAGCAAAAACCTGCTGCCAGATTCCCTTTAAGAGCAAATAGATAGTGGGCCTCAGTAGATAGTGAGCTGCTTCAGAGGAGGATGTGTGGTTGGACTAGCAGGCTAATGAGCGATAGGCCGGGCAGTGATCATCTCCTGCTGATAAAACGCAATGTGTGAAAACAGCATAATAACTTACACATCCCTGAAATCTGTGACCAAGCCTCTATCTCCTGCAGTTTTCAGCTTACATAACAAAAACCTGCGGACAGATAGTGGGCTGTAGTTTAGAGAACCCCACTTTAACACTTCCATTTCTATACCATACACACTTATACCTGAAACATACATGTATCGTATGACTGAGGTAGCAATGTCATAGACATGTCACACAATAAGTGTTCTTGAATCTATGGTCATTTTTGCAGAAGAAATTTCATGAACCACTTGTCATCAAAGTCACCTCCTGCAGGAGGCACCAGATGAGTGACCTCCGATGGTTCTAGCCCCGTCTCTATAGATTACATGGCGAGAGTGACAGCAGTGCAACGTAACGTGAATTTGGGGACCTTGAAAGGTAGAAAACAGCAGGGAGCAAATGAAGCCTGAAGGCACGATGCAGATTTGTTTACTTTAATTTTCCTGCATAATTCATATGATTTGTCATTAAAAGGGGCGATGCTACAAGCTGCCGCAGATTGCATTGTCCACATCGAGTGTAATTCAAGTAATAGCCATAAGGCCGGACATTTTGCCATCCTACATCAAAAATGATTAATTTTTGTTGAATGTAAAGTTTTGTTTTTTGAGGTTCTGTCTAGTGATGAGCGAGTGTAACACTTACAGTTAGGTCCAGAAATATTTGGACAGTGACACAAGTTTTGTTATTTTAGCTGTTTACAAAAACATGTTCAAAAATACAATTATATATATAATATGGGCTGAAAGTGCACACTCCCAGCTGCAATATGAGAGTTTTCACATCCAAATCGGAGAAAGGGTTTAGGAATCATAGCTCTGTAATGCATAGCCTCCTCTTTTTCAAGGGACCAAAAGTAATTGGACAAGGTACTCTAAGGGCTGCAATTAACTCTGAAGGCGTCTCCCTCGTTAATCTGTAATCAATGAAGTAGTTAAAAGGTCTGGGGTTGATTACAGGTGTGTGGTTTTGCATTTGGAAGCTGTTGCTGTGACCAGACAACATGCGGTCTAAGGAACTCTCAATTGAGGTGAAGCAGAACATCCTGAGGCTGAAAAAAAAGAAAAAATCCATCAGAGAGATAGCAGACATGCTTGGAGTAGCAAAATCAACAGTCGGGAACATTCTGAGAAAAAAGGAATTGACTGGTGAGCTTGGGAACTCAAAAAGGCCTGGGCGTCCACGGATGACAACAGTGGTGGATGATCGCCGCATACTTTCTTTGGTGAAGAAGAACCCGTTCACAATATCAACTGAAGTCCAGAACACTCTCAGTGAAGTAGGTGTATCTGTCTCTAATTCACCAGTAAAGAGAAGACTCCATGAAAGTAAATACAAAGGGTTCACATCTAGATGCAAACCATTCATCAATTCCAAAAATAGACAGGCCAGAGTTACATTTGCTGAAAAACACCTCATGAAGCCAGCTCAGTTCTGGAAAAGTATTCTATGGACAGATGAGACCAAGATCAACCTGTACCAGAATGATGGGAAGAAAAAAGTTTGGAGAAGAAAGGGAACGGCACATGATCCAAGGCACACCACATCCTCTGTAAAACATGGTGGAGGCAACGTGATGGCATGGGCATGCATGGCTTTCAATGGCACTGGGTCACTTGTGTTTATTGATGACATAACAGCAGACAAGAGTAGCTGAATTCTGAAGTGTACCGGGATATACTTTCAGCCCAGATTCAGCCAAATGCCGCAAAGTTGATCGGACGGCGCTTCATAGTACAGATGAACAATGACCCCAAGCATACAGCCAAAGCTACCCAGGAGTTCATGAGTGCAAAAAAGTGGAACATTCTGCAATGGCCAAGTCAATCACCAGATCTTAACCCAATTGAGCATGCATTTCACTTGCTCAAATCCAGACTTAAGACGGAAAGACCCACAAACAAGCAAGACCTGAAGGCTGCGGCTGTAAAGGCCTGGCAAAGCATTAAGAAGGAGGAAACCCAGCGTTTGGTGATGTCCATGGGTTCCAGACTTAAGGCAGTGATTGCCTCCAAAGGATTCGCAACAAAATATTGAAAATAAAAATATTTTGTTTGGGTTTGGTTTATTTGTCCAATTACTTTTGACCTCCTAAAATGTGGAGTGTTTGTAAAGAAATGTGGACAATTCCTACAATTTCTATCGGATATTTTTGTTCAAACCTTCAAATTAAACGTTACAATCTGCACTTGAATTCTGTTGTAGAGGTTTCATTTCAAATCCAATGTGGTGGCATGCAGAGCCCAACTCGTGAAAATTGTGTCACTGTCCAAATATTTCTGGACCTAACTGTATGTAGATACTCTGGAATCTGATAGCCTGGAATATAACGAAACTGAGACAAGGGTTATACTCTGTATTAACAAATGATAAACACACAGTGCAAGTAACAGAGAATAACAGAGGCAACTACAATTTAAATACAAGTGCAAACCGCATTAATATGTGAATGTCCAGAAATAATAAATGAGAGTGTGACCAGCACTAATATGTGAATATGCGGAAATAATATGCAGGACTGCGACCAGCACTAATACCGGAAATAATATGCAGGAGTGCGACCAACACTAATACATGAATGTCCGGATATAATATGCAGGTGTGCGACAAACACTAATACGTGAAAGTCCAGAAATTATATGCAGGAGTGCGACCAGCACTAATATATGTATGTCCAGGAATGATATGCAGGAGTGCGACCAGCACTAATATATGAATGTCCGGAAATAATATGCAGGAATGCGACAAGCACTAATATGTGTATGTCCAGAAATGAAATGCAGGAGTGCAACCAGCACTAATACATGAATGTCCGGAAATAATATGCAGGAGTGCGACCAGCACTAATATGTGTATGTCCAAAAATGATATGCAGGCGTGCGACCAGCACTAATATATGAATGTCCGGAAATAATATGCAGGAGTGCGACCAGCACTAATATGTGTATGTCCAGAAATTATATGCAGGACTGCAACCAGCACTAATACATGAATGTCCGGAAATAATATGCAGGAGTGCGACCAGCACTAATATGTGTATGTCCAGAAATGATATGCAGGACTGCAACCAGCACTAATACATGAATGTCCGGAAATAATATGCAGGAGTGCGACCAGCACTAATATGTGTATGTCCAGAAATGATATGCAGGAGTGCAACCAGCACAAACACATGAATGCCCAGAAGTAATATGCAGTAGTGCACACAGCAAACAAATAGTTACCAGTGCAATTCCTAGGGCTGACAAGTACCGCACAAGTCTAGCACACAGCCCGTACAGATTGATTCCCGGAATAAGTACACTGATCAGTAACAGAAACTAAGTTCTTACAGATCAAGGAAGTCCAACAGCATACAGCTCTTCTCCTAGAAGCCTTGAAGGGAGGGAACCACCACCAGCCAGGTTCAGGATACAGCGAAATAGGCTGCAGGCAGCTGAGCAGTAGTGAAGCAGAGCATAGACCTAACACGCAGCACCAGGAAATCCAGAAACAAGCCAGGAGTGATTCAGGAGCCAGCAGCACAAAATACTCAGACAAGGAAGAAATCCTGGACCGGGACTTTTAAGCAGGGCAGACAGGAAGTTCAAGGGCAAGACGAGGCAATAGACTCCATCTTGGATGAAGGCAAGAAAACACAACAAGTTCCATAGAAACCCTGGACCTCACAGCAAGCACTAAAATGCGTGAGTGCTCAATACTCGAATCAAACAGGTCAGATGCTCGGATGGTTCGATTCGAGTCCCGAGTATAATGGAAGTCAATGGGATCAGGAAGGTTAGGGTCAGGTAAATCACTGCAATGGATGGAAACAGCACTCAAATGGAATGGGAACAGCATGGGGAAGACGCCTGAACACATCTCTAACTTCCAGGTCGCGGTTGGGCACAATGCTGTCAGAGTATTACACCATTTTTACGGAGTGACAGTAAAACATACAAAACCAAAGATAAAATGGATTTTACAGGAAAAAAAGTGTTAGGAAACATTTTGTCATGTATAATAACTTAAATCTGGTTTATTTTATAAAGGAGGGACTCTGAACCTCACAAAGCTTATGTGGACAATGAAAGAACAGCCAAAAATTAGAAGGAAGTAGGACTCCGATACACCCTGTATTAGACATAAAGGAGATCTCGTACACATTTTGTTAGAATTGTTAGGTAGTGGCCCTCCTAGATTCCTAAGTAATATAGCAAGGGTTGCCAAAAACAAAAAGGAGGAACTGCAATACACCCTTGAAGAGACATAGAGGAGGGCCTTAGAATAATTATTTTACCGTTATTAAAGAGTGGGACTCCTAGACTGGGAATGCCTATGCACTTGTGACGCCCTGGACCCCAGGGGTCACAGGTTACAACATCATACACCCCCCCTTCTTTGGACAGGTCACATCAGTCACACATTAAACCCTTGTTGCCACCCTCCAGGGTTGATGTCCACACCAGGTGGGGCGGAGCCAGGTGGTTGGCCCCGCCCACTGAGGAGTTCACAGGCCTGGAGGCGGGAAAAACACGGTCAGACAGTCAGTCAGTTAGAGAGTCCAGTGGTGGGCAGTGGAGTGAGAGGAGCGAAACTGTGGGTGTCTGGGTTGGAGCCCAGGCACTTCCAGCAAGGTCGGCAGACGGTGGTGGCCGTCTGCAGGAGTTAGTGAAGGTCAGCGGAACCGAAGGACCGGGGTCGGGCGGGGGCTCGCCGGTACCGAACTGGGGAGCCGATTGGAGCCAAGCACCAGGCAGGGCACTCAGACCCCGACTAGGCTTGAAGCCAACCTTTAGTCAAATTTTCTGATTGCGGTCTGGACTTCAGGGGTTCATTCCCACCCAAGTCCCGATTGAAGGCAACAGCCCAACCGTTCCGGATAAGTGCCACCGCCAAGGGCCAGAGATCCAAAGGGCCAGCGTCTGCGGGCAAACGGGCTCCTCCGGCACGTATACACCGGGGAGCGAACTACCGGTGCCCAGGCATTGGAGTCAAGATACAACACACAGGTGCAGGGAGAGGACAGCCACCATCAAGCCATCCAGGGAGAACACCGCAGCCGGCTGCGGGCCCCGTCCATCCAGCTGTTTGGTTTACCAGAGACTCTGTCCATCTGTGTCTGACTGAGTACACCTGTGCCATCCGGCACCGCGCTGCGCTGCACCGCAACCCTGCACCCTGCGAACCCCATCAAATGGCCACCCTCCCAGCCTACCGGGCCCCGGGACCAACAGCCCCTACTTAGCTGCTCCCCGCCATCGCTCCCGGGAACCCCGTCATCAGCAGCGGTGGTGCCTACCGTCACCACAAACCGTGGGTGGCGTCACGAACTCTATACATCCCAAAAGAAATCCAATTCCCCCTTTTCACTCGTGGGCAAGGAGCGCTGCTCGAGCCCTGGGTCTGGCCCCAACTCGAGCCACCGAGGAGAAGGCACCGGATCCGTGCACGATTTCTCCGAGCAGCCCCCGCGACGGGGAAACCGGCCCCCGCCCCGACACACTATGTGCAAGGGGTGAAATACATTTACTCAGGGGAGGTATACATATAAATAGTTAAAAGAATTGTACAAGTAGGCCTCATACACATCCTGTAAAAATTATGTAGGAGGGCATCACACACCCTGGAAAAATTAAGATCGTCGGTCGCATAATGACCCTGTTGATATGGTGGAAGGAGGAGGAGGACATGAAAAAGAAGAAAATATGAACAGTATACAATTGCTGGGGTGGGAAGGGGTGTATGGCATTTTGATAAGAGTCAGCCTGTCAACATTTTCAGTTGTCAAGCAAATGTGCCTATCCGTTATTATGCCCTCGGTGGCACTAAAAACTCGCTCGCTCTGGCAAAATGCTAGCGGCTGGGCATGTCAGCACTTCCAAGGCGTAGAGCAGGGGTCTCAAACATGTGGCCTATGGGCCACATGCGGCCCTCGAGGCTACTTCTATTGGCTCACAGGCCGGGAGACCCCCTGATCATGGCTGGTGCAGGGGACTATCACCGTCAGTGCTTTACTGCTGGCGCCGCACAGAGAAGCTCTCTGCAACAATACCAATGGCAGCCGCTGGCCAATCACAGGCATAGAGTAGGGGTCTCAAACATGTGGCCTACAGGCCACATGCAGGCCCTGAGGCTTCTTCTTGCGGCCTGCAGGCCGGGAGACCTCCTGATCACAGCCAGTGCAGGTGTCTGTCACCGTCAGTGCTTTATTGCTGGCGCCGCACAAAGAAGCTCTCTGCAGCTATACCAATGGCAGCTGCCGGCCAATCAATAGCCAGCATCAGACGTCGGTGTATGATGTCAGCTGCAGGCCTCTGATTGGTCAGCCTTGGACAATATTTGTTTATTCACCGGTGCCGGATCAAAATAAAGCACATTTGCAGCAAGTTCATCTACGTCCACCTTTTTCGGTGCTGAGGTTTTCGATAGTCTTCCTAGACACGGCATACCCATTGAGTTTGACAAATAGAAGACACCTCAGGTAAACACCAGCAGAGAATTTTTTGGTCATTTTTGCAGCGGCTTTCTTCTTTTTAGCCGTATAGCCAGTATATAAACTAGTGAGTAACCTCCAAGTGGAAGCCACCTGAAGTATGGTTAGGTCACTTCTCTTAGTTGCCTCATATTTTTCTAAGTGGTTACTAAGTGGTAATGCACCCATTTATTCATCTATCGCAACCTTCTACCCCCGTGATTGTGCGCTGATGTGCCACCATGGCAGCTGGGGGCATTTTAAAGACCCCATAGCCCCCCTCTTGGTACACACTTACTAACTTTACTATAGATTCCTATTCCAAAGTGTTCCAGTAAAAGGTGCAAGAATTGAAATTGTAGGTTCAAGTCAGATAAGGGGACATCAAAAATAAGTAAAATTAAAAAAAATATGAAGCATTTCAAATTTTTCATCCTTTTTCACATCCAAAGCCCAAAAATGTCAGTAGAGTTGTGGTTTTTTTTTCACCTTGGAGTTTGTATTCTATTTTCCATTACGTTATATCATGTCATTCAAAGTGACAATTTGTCCATCAAAATACAAGCTATGTCAATGGAAAAAAAAGTTATGGCTCTTGGAAAAAGTGACAATAGAAATGACCAATAACCGGATAACTATAACTGTCATTGTAATGATCTTATAGCGCCATCCCCAGCTGCTATCCACATGTATACACCGCACAAGCTGCACTATACGGCAGCCGCCACCGTAATGTGTGATAATAAAACAATATCAGCCGAGAAAATGGCAATTGGTATTAAAATTGGAATTTACCCAGTATTTAATTGCTCTGCTCCAGGCGAACCAGGATTATGCCACTAATGAGTGTGTGTGTTTTAAATGTCAGGACACCGTTCCTTTCAGTAAAGTCATACAGAAAATGATATTGCTAATGACAAACAGAACACATAGTGATTATTTTGTTGCGCTCGGTGGGGTAACGTGCATCGGGATCCTGCATTACTATTTCTATCAGTGATGAAGGGGTTAAGATGAGATCTTAGATGCAAATATGCAAATAGTAGAGACAACAAGAAATGGCTACATTTATTCTGTAAACTGTATAATGTGCAGTTATGTTGTTTACCATAACATGCGGGGAAGAAAAGAAAAAAAAATACTTGGGGTGCAGAGATTAAGTTTTTGGGATCTGAAAAATCTATTACTGTGAGCCTTTCTGTCTGGGATCAGGTGTAATGGATGACCAGGGAAGATAGGGTAACCTATGGAGACCTTAATGCTGGGGTCCCTGAGATCACCATCACACCCAGAGGTATCCATGAAGGTAGGGAGGTCTGGGCCCCTGACCTGGCCCTAACTCCTGTCCTGACCCTGATGACAAGTACCCACCACCCAGGGGACTGACTGGGAAAGAGGTCCCCAAAAGCCTTACAACAATGAACTGCAGACAGGGGTAAAATAAAAACTCATACACACCTAAAACCTAAACAAGGGAACAACCAAGGACATATGGGTAAAGGATAGCAAGGGAAAGGAGGTAGTACAAAAACAAAACTTGCAACAAACCGCAGCAACAACAACCACATCCTCTCTGCTCCGAGGCTAGTTCCTAACTGAATAGAATAACCAGCAACAAGTCCAGGAAGCAGAGGGCTTAAATCCTGGCCAGAAGTTGATTAACTGCTGCCAGCTGAGCAAGTCTGCTGCTGCACTGGACAAGGAATTAACCCTAAATGTGCACAAAGGAAAAAGTATGTTTAAAGGGCATGGTCTCAGATGGTAAGGAAAGAGCTAGCCGTGAGCCTGTCCCTATACACGTGACACTTTCCTACTGGTGGCTGCCGGTAATAGAAATTCTATCACTTAAAGGGGAACTTTAACTGGATTTTTTTTACTTCAATTGAGTTCCTCCTCCAATTGCAGCTACTCCACTGATTCTGGAACAGTTTTTCGTTTTCTGTTATGTCCCTCCGTTCCAAAGTTATACCCTCCAGTAAAAATGGTGCAACTAACTGGGCGTGTACCACAGAACTTCTCTATGGGCGTTGGCTTCTTCTCCTCTGATGCTGACCAATCAGAACACAAAGAAGTTCTGTGGTACACGCCCAGCTGGATGGAAGGAAAACGTGCACAATATCTGAGGGCATAACTTTGGAACTGAGGGGCACAGAAGAAAAAGGAAAACTGTTCCAGAATCAGTGGAGCAGAGATAATTGGAGGAGGTACTCAGTATGAATACTAAAAATAATCCATTAAATGGAAGTATTTACATTTTATTAGGGGTTCCAAAAACTGGGATCCCATGTCATGATTCCGTCGTGCAGAACATTCTGTATTGTCCTGCTATGCTTTCCTGCAGAGCCAGTATATATTGCTTATGGTGCAGAGCCTTTTGCAGGATGAATGCTCTGCTGGTTGTTCCACAGCACTGGGTTTCACACTGGTCCAGGGAGGTGTGCTCACAGATGCTTCTTGTTCCCAGTGATTGCTCTGCTTCATTAGGGAGCGTGTTAGCTCAGGACGCCACCAGTCGTACATCGTACATCCTGGTTACAGTTGTGCTGTTGGCTCCTGTGGTGCTCAGTCTTCAGATATTGGTCTGTCAACTCCGGATTGTTGTTTACCCATCTCTGCCTGTCTTCTCCTGTTTCTGTTGTGACTTCCCGGCTTCTGACCTCAGACTTCCTCCTGACCACATCCCCGCCTGCTCCCTGTATCTTGTATTTACTCTCCAGGAACCCTGACTTTCGGCTTGCATCTCAATCTCATCTCTGTCTGCCCCCGTGTACTGTCGTGCCCTCCTGGTTTATGATCTCGTCCTGTCTGACTACCTCTCCATTTACTGCACACTAGTAGTGTCTAGCACCACCTTGTGATAGTCATCACACCTCAACCAATTGTGGGGTCCCCTTTAGTGTTTTTTCTGCACAATGTCGCTCTTTGCCGCTACAGCCAGTCATATTCATTTTAATGGAGTCACACTAAAGAAAGTGGCGAAGAAAACTCCTGAACAGAGGAAGAACTGTGAAGGGATTGCAGGGCTGAAGAAGATCTCTGTCCCCTCCATTCTCAGAGGTTAGAGCCTAAGAGATTATTAGGTGATGGCAAATCCCAGTGGAATGCTATCACTCATTGACATTTTAGCAAGTTATCCTCTATCCATAGAGGAAAACTTGATTTCTGGGGTTCAAGTGTTAGGACCCCTAGCAATCCAGAGAACAATTCTCTGAACCACTGAGAATGGAGTTTTATACAACCTCCTTGCAACATATAGATGAGATTAACTTAAAGCTCATCCATTTTTCTGGTAATTTATTTAAAGGACTTATGGGTAGAAATTTCACTTGTAAAGTTCACACCAAATATGCAAATGTGGACCCAATAAAGAAGATTTGCATTTGATCTTTTTGCAGCACAATCCTTGTTTGTTTTTAGAGGATGGGGGACATATATACCAGGATGGGGACAGAAATACCAGGATAGGAGACATATTTATCAGGATGGGGGACATACAGAATATAAAAGGATGGGGGAAATATATACCAGGATATATATATACCAGGATGGATGACATGTACAGTATGCCAGGATAGGGGACACATTTATCAGGAAGAGGGACATATATACCAGGATGGACGACATATATACCAGGATGGGGACATGAATATCAGAATGAGAGACATATATACCAGGATGGGGGACATATATACCATGATGGACGACATATATACCAGGATGGGGGACATATTTATCATGAAGAGGGACATATATACCAGGATGGAGGAGATATATACCAGGATGAGGGACATATTTATCCAGATGGGGATATATTTATCAGGAGGGGACATATATACCAGGAAGGGTCCCAGGATGGAGGACATATATACCAAGATGGAGGACTTATTTATCAGGATGGAGGACATATTTATCAGGCAGGAAACATATTTATTAGGGTGGAGGACATATTTATCCAGTTGGAGATATATTTATCAGGAGGGGGACATATATGCCAGGAAGGGTCCCAGAAAGGGGGACATATATACCAGGATTGGCCAAATATTTACTGTATTAGGATGGGACATATTTATCAGGAGGGGGACATATATATCAGGAAAAGTCCCCCGACGGAGGAGATATATACCAGGATGCGGGACATATTCATCAGGATGGGGGACAAGTAAATCTAAAAGCAGCTCAGGATGGGGGTCATATATTCTAGGATAGGGACATATATACCATGATGGGGAAAATTACTACATAATGAAGGAGGATTAAACAAAATATGGCCAATAGGAACATTATTCAGCCATTAGGTCTGGAGATCCTAAGGTAATTAGAGATAATACCTTATAACTTGAAGGAAAAATAGAAGGGGAGTTTTATAGCTATTTTTTTTTACTTTCTTAAAGAAACATGCATAGCAATATAGTAAATCCAATTACGTAAGATAACAAGCAGAGTATTTTACCAAATCAGTAGTAAACAGTAAAATTAGGATTCGGGGGCAATACGTATAACTTTATAGGATTTTGAATGCTTCCAGGGCCCTTTGTCCACAATATCAATTTATTCTGCAGATATGGGTGGGAATTTCACTCTTTGCTGTGTAAAGTGTTAAGCGTGTGTCTCCCCCTGCTCCATTTTTGCAATGATATACTGTATCCACAGCAGTATCAGGTCAGTAGTAAATGTGCTGCAGATATGGGTTGGAATTTCACCCTTTGTGTCTCCCCCCTGCTCCATTTTTTTCAATGATATCCCAAGTACCAGGTCAGTAGTAAATACCCTGCATGGAAGCATAGCCTGGGATATTTCTAATTTTTCAGCAGCATATCTGCATTTATCGTGGATTGTGTTGAGGAGTTCTGTGAAATCTGAAATTAATTCTGCAAAAACAATCGACATTCTGCACATTTTCAAAGAAAAGTTTTTTGTACAACATGTCAGATAAGATTTCTTATTATTATGCAGTTAAAATATGCAGCAAACGCAAAGTGTAGACATATATGGAAGGTTTGTAAGACCCTGAAAAAATTTTGGGATGATTTCTGGATTTGGTTTTTGATAGAATGTTTGGATTGTTTTGGATAGAATGTTTGGATTGTTTTTGATAGAATTTTTCTTTTGTTTTTGATAGAATGCTTGACTTGTTTTTGATAGAATGTTTGGATTGTTTTGGATAGAATGTGTCTTTTGTTTTTGATAGAATGTTTGGATTGTTTTTGATAGAATGTTTCTTTTGTTTTTGATAGAATGTTTGGATTGTTTTTGATAGAATGTTTGGATTGTTTTTGATAGAATGTTTGGATTGTTTTTGATAGAATGTTTGGATTGTTTTTGATAGAATGTTTATGTAACACCCACGGTGGAAGGGGTTGAATACTCATCACCGGGCCGGTAATGTCGGGTCAGGGGGATGTCATGGGTGGCCCTTGCCTGGTCTCGTGGCCCCGAGGTGTACAATAAAAGGGAGGAGGATTAGATGATGGTGGCGAGATGATGAGGATGTTGGGTGTTATCTCGTGATGCCACCTGCAGTATGCGGCCAGGGATTAGACTGCAGTCGCAGTCCTCTGGGGCAGATGGTGTTGCAGCTAGAGTAGTTCAGCTTTCTGCAGGCAAAGCTAAGCCCCAGGGAGGATGATGGTGGTAGTAGTGACCGTTGGCGCCGAACCGCGGGGCACCAGGGCCGGCAATGTAGGATGGACACAGCAGTTGCGGTTCCAGGTCTTTACTCACTGTCCTTTGGTTGGTTAATCACTGTCCTCTGCCGTGATGGGCTCCAGCTGATCCCGGATCCTTCGGAGGTCAGTACCGGTGCGGTAGTCTGCAGGCCCTTCCCTGTTACGAGGGGGACCCGGGGAAGCGTGCCAAGATGGGAAATGGACAGCTTCCGCCGGTCAAGGTCCACTGTGCGGTGTAAGGGACCGCTGCTATGGTCAGGAAAGAGTGAGCGGGTTGCTGCTAGTGATCATCTGGAACGTCACAGACGATCTATGTACACTGGTCCGCCCTAACCCGTGAGGATTGTATGGCTCGGGGCTTCTCGTACAGTGTACCTGTTGCACGGGGACGCACAGAGGTGCCTACACACGTGTGCCAGCGGGAGTCACAGGAATATGGCACGGGGGTAGCACAGAGGTGCCCACGCACGTGTGCTTCAGAAACCAAGTGAGTCCGACAGAGACTCGAGGAGCTCACCTGGGACAGGAACACAGCCTGCTAAACGGGATACTGCCGGAGCAGCAAGGCAGGGGCAAGACCTGCAAACTAGGTGCTGCCTGAGCAGCAAGGGCAAAGCCCACAAAAGACAATAATGCCTAAGCAGTGGCGTGGCAGCACACTGCCAGACATCCAAACATAGAAGGACGGTCGCGCGCCACCATGATGGCAGGGGGAGCTTTTAAGGAGGTGTAGCTCCACCCAAGGGCGGGCGCGAGACGGGCGTGACCCAATCAGGATTCGTGACGTCCTGGCCCAGCCAGTTAGGATTCAGCACATCACCAGCCTCGTCATTGGGCCGTGTGATATCAGTGAGCGAATCAGAAGACGTCACGTGGAGCACATGCTCATCTTCCTGCCTCTGGGTCATAAAGGCGGGATCCCCGGTTTCACAATGTGCAGAGACATGGGAAGTCTTGCTGCTTCCCTGAGTATCTATTCTTTGCACACTGCGCAACCTCCCAGAGCCTCCGTGATGCTGAGCAGGAGAGCTCGTGGCAGGCAAGGGATGGGAGACCGCTCCATTCCTTGCAAGGGGAGAACCACTAGGTGTCACCCTTCTGCTGTGTCTCTGAGAATGCAACTCCTGCAGTCTCCCAGACCTTTGGCGCTGCTGAGCAGGAGGGCTCGTGGCAGACAAGGAATGGGGGACCACCTCATTCCTTGCAATAAGAGAGCCACGACGTGTAACACTTCCCCTTGCGTTTTTATTGTTGGATCCCCATAGCCTAAAGCTACTTGGGGACCCCAGTTCTTGCAATTCAGCTCCCGTCCCGTGTGCAGGGGGCGCGGATCCACAATGGGCCCTGACTTTAATCATGGCTCCGGACCCTATGTGCCGCTGTTCTCTGGGAAAAGTGGTGGCCAGTGAGACATTTAATCCCCTTGTCCGGCAGATTCTGGTGGTCCAAATTGGAGTATGTTCCAACCTAAGGCTCTGCACCCTGCACAGCGCCGGTTCCGAGGGAGCAATGAAGCTCTCCCCTCAGCAACCGTTTTGTTCTCCTATGTCCTACAGGAGCTACCGGTGAACCGCTCCTGTCCTGTTCCCTCCCGGAACTTGACTCCTCTATTGGGTGTGTGGTTCCTACTCCCACTTGGTGGCTGTTCCTCCCCTGGGTCCCTGTCGCTAGTGGGTGGATGCCCCAGTGTTTGGTTAGCAACCTTAAGACCCGATCCTAGCGGGGAGGGCAACCTACGGTGTGTATTGAATGAAATGTGTGTGATATCTGCACCAACCTCCTCCGGACCCAGGATAAGTACTGCACCTTAAGTGAGGTGCAGGACCCTGTGGCGACTGAAGCCTCAGGGGCGCCACATTTGGATTGTTTTTGATAGAATGTTTGGATTGTTTTTCATAGAATGTTTGGTTTGTTGTTGATAGAATGTTTGGTTTGCCGTTTGGTTTGTTGTTGATAGAATGTTTGGTTTGCCGTTTGGTTTGTTGTTGATAGAATGTTTGGTTTGCCGTTTGGTTTGTTGTTGATAGAATGTTTGGTTTGCTTTTTGATAGAATGTTTGGTTAGAATATACGGGTAACGTACTGAGCCCCTTCCTCCTCCCCCAGCGTCCTTTAAGCTGATTCAGCTATTGATAGTAAATCCACGTCTTCATTCCAAACTGGAATTAACAATTGATCAGCATTGTTAGAGCGGAGCGTGCCGCGCTTATTCATTACGGTGATTACATCTTGAATCGAGTCAGCGATACCTCCTAAAACGCCGCTGACAATCAAGCCCGCTAACTTATTCAAATGTTTAATTTGTCTGTTACACAGATAAAATAATCTCCTCGGTTTAATACGCGCAATCTCTTTATCCATAAATAAATATCAATTCGAGGGAGGGGAGACAATTTACCAACTCATTTTCCCATCTTTTTTTTCCATAATCTTTCAGCCTTTGCAGATTAACGAGGGGGTTTACTTTCTATTGTAATCTAGCTAATTATGTTTGTTCCAGCGCTAACGAAACGGCGTTTTTGCTCATCTTCGTTATCTGCTGCCAGGAATTCATTTTAAAAATAGAAACCTTTATTGTGGTGTTTAACCCGTTACATATCCAGGGGGGATCACATGCAAATGAGCAGCGATCGGATACTTATTTGCTGATTCCTTTTAAGCAAAGCAAAATATCATTTCACCCAACAAACAAGTGTTTTTTTTCACCTGACGAGCAGCACAGTCGATATTATTGGTTACGGTGACACAGACTGACTTATGTATAGGAGGGTCTCGAAACTTCCCCCCAGCAGTTGATTATAGGGAAAGAAGATACTTATTTGCTGATGCCTTTTAAGTAAAGAAAAAGATCATTTCACCCAACAAACAAGTATTTTTTTTCACCTGACGAGCAGCACCATCAGTCGATATTATTAGTTACGGTGACAGACTGACTTATGTACAGGAGGGTCTCGAAACATCCCCCCAACAGTTGATTATAGGGAAAGAAGATACTTATTTGCTGATTGCTTTTAAGCAAAGCAAAAGATCTTTTCACCCAACGAACAAGTGTTTTTGTCACCTGACGATCAGCACAGTCAGTCGATATTATTGGTTCTGTCACATAGACTGACTTATGTATACGAGGGTCTCGAAACTTCCCCCCAACAGATTATTATAGGGACATAAGATTCTTATTTGATGATTGCGTTTAAGGAAAGCAAAAGATCATTTCACCCAACAAACAAGTGTTTTTTTCACCTGACGAGCAGCACAGTCAGTCGATATTATTGGTTTCGATGACACAGACTGACTTATGTATACGAAGGTTTCCCAACTTCCCCCCAACAGATGACTATGGGGAAAGAAGCTACAAGTATGTTGAATTCTACAGGATTATTAGTCTCTGCCAAAGGTTTCTGGCATTGACTTATTCTTCTCTCCACCTTGTGAATGCATGAATGCTCAGACGAGATGAGCATGTCTATGAAGGTGGTGGGGGTTGAGGAGGAATAGCTGTTGCCTGAACAAACATCTAGGCAGTAGTTGTTTTAAGATGAATTTCCACCATAAGGAGTTTTACCAAAATTGTAATTTATCAGCATGTAATGGATAAGTGATTGATTGTGGATTTCTTAGGGCAGTGAAAGTGGATTATCAGTGAACGGGACAAAACAAGTATTTTGAGCCCCTGAACCATTGGGTCATTAGCGGTCTGAGTCCCTTCTGCCAGTCAAGTATTGAACCCATTTTCCCCTAAGTAAAAGCATTGAATTTAAGAATATAGTGATGTAATGAAATTAACTTTTTTAAATATTTTTTTACAGGTTAATGTGAGGACTCACACTGTATATAGGGGAGTATGTGGGGGCTCATGCTGTACATAGGAGGCTATGTTGGGGCTCATACTGTATATAGGGGACTATGTGGGGGCTCATACTGTATATAGGGGACTTATGTGGGGGCTCATACTGTATATAGGGGACTATGTGGGGGCTCATACTGTATATAAGGGACTATGTGGGTTCTCATACTGTATATTGGGGACTATATGGGAGCTCATACTGTACATAGGGGACTATGTGGGAGCTCATACTGTATATAGGAGGCTATATGGGAGCTCATACTGTATATTGGGGACTATGTGGGAGCTCATACTGTATTTAGGGGACTATGTGGGGGCTCACACTGTATATAGGGGACTATGTGGGAGCTCATACTGTATATAGGAGGCTATGTAGGGGCTCATACTGTATATAGGGGACTTATGTGGGGGCTCAAAATGTATATAGGGGACTATGTGGGGGCTCATACTGTATATTGGGGACTATATGGGAGCTCATACTGTATATAGGGGACTATGTGGGAGCTCATACTGTATATAGGGGACTATGTGGGAGCTCATACTGTATATAGGAGGCTATGTAGGGGCTCATACTGTATATAGGGGACTATGTGGGGGCTCATACTGTATATAGGGGACTATGTGGGGGCTCATACTGTATATAAGGGACTATGTGGGTTCTCATACTGTATATTGGGGACTATATGGGAGCTTATACTGTATATAGGGGACTATGTGGGCGCTCACACTGTTTATTGGGGACTATGTGGGAGCTCATACTGTATATAGGGGACTATGTGGGAGCTCATACTGTATATAGGAGGCTATGTAGGGGCTCATACTGTATATAGGGGACTATGGGGGCTCATACTGTATATAGGGGACTATGGGGGGGCTCATACTGTATATAGGGGACTATGTGGGGGCTCACTGTATATAAGGGACTATGTGGGTTCTCATACTGTATATTGGGGACTATATGGGAGCTCATACTGTATATAGGAGGCTATGTGGGAGCTCATACTGTATTTAGGGGACTATGTGGGGGCTCACACTGTATATTGGGGACTATATGGGAGTTCATACTGTATATAGGGGACTATGTGGGAGCTCATACTGTATATAGGAGGCTATGTAGGGGCTCATACTGTATATAGGGGACTATGTGGGGGATCATACTGTATATAGGGGACTTATGTGGGGGCTCATACTGTATACAGGGGACTATGTGGGGGCTCATACTGTATATTGGGGACTATATGGGAGCTCATACTGTATATAGGGGACTATGTAGGGGCTCATACTGTATATAGGGGACTATGTGGGGGCTCATACTGTATATAGGAGGCTATGTAGGGGCTCATACTGTATATAGGGGACTATGGGGGGCTCAAACTGTATATAGGGGACTATGTGGGGGCTCATACTGTATATAAGGGACTATGTGGGTTCTCATACTGTATATTGGGGACTATATGGGAGCTCATACTGTATATAGGGACTATGTAGGGGCTCATACTGTATATAGGGGACTATGTGGGGGCTCATACTGTATATAGGAGGCTATGTGGGAGCTCATACTGTGTTTAGGGGACTATGTGGGGGCTCACACTGTTTATTGGGGACTATGTGGGTGCTCATACTGTATATAAGGGACTATGTGGGTTCTCATACTGTATATTGGGGACTATATGGGAGCTCATACTGTATATTGGGGACTATGTGGGAGCTCATACTGTATATAGGGGACTATGTGGGAGCTCATACTGTATATAGGGGACTATGTGGGAGCTCATACTGTATATAGGAGGCTATGTAGGGGCTCATACTGTATATAGGGGACTATGTGGGGGCTCATACTGTATATAGGGGACTATGTGGGGGCTCATACTGTATATAAGGGACTATGTGGGTTCTCATACTGTATATTGGGGACTATATGGGAGCTTATACTGTATATAGGGGACTATGTGGGCGCTCACACTGTTTATTGGGGACTATGTGGGAGCTCATACTGTATATAGGGGACTATGTGGGAGCTCATACTGTATATAGGAGGCTATATAGGGGCTCATACTGTATATAGGGGACTATGGGGGCTCATACTGTATATAGGGGACTATGGGGGGGGCTCATACTGTATATAGGGGACTATGTGGGGGCTCACTGTATATAAGGGACTATGTGGGTTCTCATACTGTATATTGGGGACTATATGGGAGCTCATACTGTATATAGGAGGCTATGTGGGAGCTCATACTGTATTTAGGGGACTATGTGGGGGCTCACACTGTATATTGGGGACTATATGGGAGTTCATACTGTATATAGGGGACTATGTGGGAGCTCATACTGTATATAGGAGGCTATGTAGGGGCTCATACTGTATATAGGGGACTATGTGGGGGATCATACTGTATATAGGGGACTTATGTGGGGGCTCATACTGTATATAGGGGACTATGTGGGGGCTCATACTGTATATTGGGGACTATATGGGAGCTCATACTGTATATAGGGGACTATGTAGGGGCTCATACTGTATATAGGGGACTATGTGGGGGCTCATACTGTATATAGGAGGCTATGTAGGGGCTCATACTGTATATAGGGGACTATGGGGGGGCTCAAACTGTATATAGGGGACTATGTGGGGGCTCATACTGTATATAAGGGACTATGTGGGTTCTCATACTGTATATTGGGGACTATATGGGAGCTCATACTGTATATAGGGACTATGTAGGGGCTCATACTGTATATAGGGGACTATGTGGGGGCTCATACTGTATATAGGAGGCTATGTGGGAGCTCATACTGTGTTTAGGGGACTATGTGGGGGCTCACACTGTTTATTGGGGACTATGTGGGAGCTCATACTGTATATAGGGGACTATGTGGGAGCTCATACTGTATATAGGAGGCTATGTAGGGGCTCATACTGTATATAGGGGACTATGTGGGGGCTCATACTGTATATAAGGGACTATGTGGGTGCTTATACTGTATATAGGGGACTATGTGGGAGCTCATACTGTATATGGGGGACTATATGGGAGCTCATACTGTATATAGGGGACTATGTGGGAGCTCATACTGTATATAGGAGGCTATGTGGGAGCTCATACTGTGTTTAGGGGACTATGTGGGGGCTCACACTGTTTATTGGGGACTATGTGAGAGCTCATACTGTATATAGGGGACTATGTGGGAGCTCATACTGTATATAGGAGGCTATGTAGGGGCTCATACTGTATATAGGGGACTATGGGGGGGCTCATACTGTATATAGGGGACTATGTGGGGGCTCATACTGTATATAAGGGACTATGTGGGTTCTCATACTGTATATTGGGGACTATATGGGAGCTCATACTGTATATAGGGGACTATGTAGGGGCTCATACTGTATATAGGGGACTATGTGGGGGCTCATACTGTATATAGGAGGCTATGTGAGAGCTCATACTGTGTTTAGGGGACTATGTGGGGGCTCACACTGTTTATTGGGGACTATGTGGGAGCTCATACTCTATATAGGGGACTATGTGGGAGCTCATACTGTATATAGGAGGCTATGTAGGGGCTCATACTGTATATAGGGGACTATGTGGGGGCTCATACTGTATATAAGGGACTATGTGGGTGCTTATACTGTATATAGGGGACTATGTGGGAGCTCATACTGTATATAGGGGACTATGTGGGAGCTCATACTGTATATAGGGGACTATGTGGGAGCTCATACTGTATATAGGAGGCTATGTGGGAGCTCATACTGTGTTTAGGGGACTATGTGGGGGTTCACACTGTTTATTGGGGACTATGTGAGAGCTCATACTGTATATAGGGGACTATGTGGGAGCTCATACTGTATATAGGAGGCTATGTAGGGGCTCATACTGTATATAGGGGACTATGTGGGGGCTCATACTGTATATAAGGGACTATGTGGGTTCTCATACTGTATATTGGGGACTATATGGGAGCTCATACTGTATATAGGGGACTATGTTGGAGCTCATACTGTATATAGGAGGCTATGTGGGAGCGCATACTGTATTTAGGGGACTATGTGGGGGCTCACACTGTATATTGGGGACTATATGGGAGCTCATACTGTATATAGGGGACTATGTGGGAGCTCATACTGTATAGGAGGCTATGTAGGGGCTCATACTGTATATAGGGGACTTATGTGGGGGCTCATACTGTATATAGGGGACTATGTGGGGGCTCATACTGTATATTGGGGACTATATGGGAGCTCATACTGTATATAGGGGACTATGTGGGAGCTCATACTGTATATAGGAGGCTATGTGGGAGCTCATACTGTGTTTAGGGGACTATGTGGGCGCTCACACTGTTTATTGGGGACTATGTGGGAGCTCATACTGTATATAGGGGACTATGTGGGAGCTCATACTGTATATAGGAGGCTATGTAGGGGCTCATACTGTATATAGGGGACTATGTGGGGGCTCATACTGTATATAGGGGACTATGTGGGGGCTCATACTGTATATAAGGGACTATGTGGGTTCTCATACTGTATATTGGGGACTATATGGGAGCTCATACTGTATATAGGGGACTATGTGGGAGCTCATACTGTATATAGGAGGCTATGTGGGAGCTCACACTGTTTATTGGGGACTATGTGGGAGCTCATACTGTATATAGGGGACTATGTGGGAGCTCATACTGTATATAGGAGGCTATGTAGGGGCTCATACTGTATATAAGGGACTATGGGGGGCTCATACTGTATATAGGGGACTATGGGGGGCTCATACTGTATATAGGGGACTATGTGGGGGCTCATACTGTATATAAGGGACTATGTGGGTTCTCATACTGTATATTGGGGACTATATGGGAGCTCATACTGTATATAGGAGGCTATTTGGGAGCTCATACTGTATTTAGGGGACTATGTGGGGGCTCACACTGTATATTGGGGACTATATGGGAGTTCATACTGTATATAAGGGACTATGTGGGAGCTCATACTGTATATAGGAGGCTATGTAGGGGCTCATACTGTATATAGGGGACTATGTGGGGATCATACTGTATATAGGGGACTATGTGGGGGCTCATACTGTATATTGGGGACTATATGGGAGCTCATACTGTATATAGGGGACTATGTGGGAGCTCATACTGTATATAGGAGGCTATGTGGGAGCTCATATTGTGTTTAGGGGACTATGTGGGGGCTCACACTGTTTATTGGGGACTATGTGGGAGCTCATACTGTATATAGGGGACTATGTAGGGGCTCATACTGTATATAGGGGACTATGTGGGGGCTCATACTGTATATAGGGGACTATGTAGGGGCTCATACTGTATATAGGGGACTATGTGGGGGCTCATACTGTATATAGGGGGCTATGTGGGAGCTCATACTGTATTTAGGGGACTATGTGGGGGCTCACACTGTATATTGGGGACTATATGGGAGTTCATACTGTATATAGGGGACTATGTGGGAGCTCATACTGTATATAGGCGGCTATGTAGGGGCTCATACTGTATATAGGGGACTATGTGGGGGCTCATACTGTATATAGGGGACTTATGTGGGGGCTCATACTGTATATAGGGGACTATGTGGGGGCTCATACTGTATATTGGGGACTATATGGGAGCTCATACTGTATATAGGGGACTATGTGGGAGCTCATACTGTATATAAGAGGCTATGTGGGAGCTCACTGTATTTAGGGGACTATGTGGGGGCTCACACTGTATATTGGGGACTATGTGAGAGCTCATACTGTATATAGGGGACTATGTGGGGGCTCATACTGTATATAGGGGGCTATGTGGGAGCTCATACTGTATTTAGGGGACTATGTGGGGGCTCACACTGTATATTGGGGACTATATGGGAGTTCATACTGTATATAGGGGACTATGTGGGAGCTCATACTGTATATAGGCGGCTATGTAGGGGCTCATACTGTATATAGGGGACTATGTGGGGGCTCATACTGTATATAGGGGACTTATGTGGGGGCTCATACTGTATATAGGGGACTATGTGGGGGCTCATACTGTGTATTGGGGACTATATGGGAGCTCATACTGTATATAGGGGACTATGTGGGAGCTCATACTGTATATAAGAGGCTATGTGGGAGCTCATACTGTATTTAGGGGACTATGTGGGGGCTCACACTGTATATTGGGGACTATGTGAGAGCTCATACTGTATATAGGGGACTATGTGGGAGCTCATACTGTATATAGGCGGCTATGTAGGGGCTCATACTGTATATAGGGGACTATGTGGGGGCTCATACTATATATAGGGGACTTATGTGGGGGCTCATACTGTATATAGGGGACTATGTGGTGGCTCATACTGTATATTGGGGACTATGTGGGAGCTCATACTGTATATAGGAGGCTATGTGGGAGCTCATACTGTATTTAGGGGACTATGTGAGGGCTCACACTGTATATTGGTAACTATATGAGAGCTCATACTGTATATAGGGGACTATGTGGGAGCTCATACTGTATATAGGAGACTATGTGGGAGCTCATACTGTATATAGGAGTCTATGTGGGAGCTCATACGGTATATAGGAGGCTATGCAGGGGCTCATACTGTATATAGGGGACTATGTGGGAGCTCATACTGTATATAGGCGGCTATGTAGGGGCTCATACTGTATATAGGGGACTATGTGGGGGCTCATACTGTATATAGGGGACTTATGTGGGGGCTCATACTGTATATTGGGGACTATATGGGAGCTCATACTGTATATAGGGGACTATGTGGGAGCTCATACTGTATATAGGAGGCTATGTGGGAGCTCATACTGTATTTAGGGGACTATGTGAGGGCTCACACTGTATATTGGGAACTATATGAGAGCTCATACTGTATATAGGGGACTATGTGGGAGCTCATACTGTATATAGGAGACTATGTGGGAGCTCATACTGTATATAGGAGACTATGTGGGAGCTCATACTGTATATAGGAGGCTATGTGGGAGCTCATACGGTATATAGGAGGCTATGCAGGGGCTCATACTGTATATAGGGGACTATGTGGGGGCTCATACTGTATATAGGAGGCTATGTGGGGAATCAAACTGTATATATGGGACTATGTGGGAGCTCATACTGTATATAGGAGGCTATGTGGGAGCACATACTGTATATAGGGGACTATGTGGGGGCTTATACTGTATATATGGGACAATGTGGGGGCTTATATTTTATATAGGAGGCTATGTGGGGTCTCAAACTATATATATGGGACTATGTGAGGGCTCATACTATATATAGGAGGCTATGTGGGGGTTCATACTGCATATTGGAAGGCTATGTGGGGCTCATATTGAATATAGTGGACTCTGTGGGGCCTCACTATATATTGGAGGGTTATGTGGCAGCTCATATTGTAAATAAATAAATAATAAATAAATATATTAAAGTGCTATGTGAAGCTTATATTGCATGTGGGAGGGTTGTGTTGGGGCTCATACTGTATGTAAGAGACTCTGCGGGGCCTCATACTATATATTGGAGGGTTATGTGGTGGGTCATACTGTATATAGGTGCTATGTGGGGGTTTATACTGTATATAGGGGCTATATGTGGGCTTATACTGTATATTGGAGGGCTATGTGGGGGTTTATACTGTATATAGGGTCTATGTGTGAGCTCACACTGTATATATGAGCTATGTGGGGGCTTATACTGTGTACTGAATGGTTATATGGGGGTTCATATTGAATAAAGTGGACGATGTGAGTACTCATACTGTATACAGGAGGCTATGTGAGGAGTCATACTGTATATAGGTGATATGTGGGGGCTCATGCTGTATATTGAAGGGCTATGTAGAAACTCATACTGTATATTGGGGGCTCATATTGTATATATGGGCTTTGTGGGGCTCACTGTATATTGGAGGGCTATATGGGGCTCATACTGTATACAGGAGGGCTATGTGGAGGGTTAATATTGTATGAAGACGACTATGCGAGAGATCATACTGCATATGGAGGTATGTGTGGGGGCTTATACTGTATATAGGGGCTGTATGGGGGCTCATATTGTATACTGGAGGTGTACGTGGGGGCTCATATCGTACAAAACAGACTATGTGAGGGCTCAATGTTTATAGGGGGATATGTGGTGCTTATACTGTATATAGGAGGACTGTATTGGGGCTCATACTGTGTATAAGGAAGCCATGTGGGTGTTCCTACTGTATTTAGGGGGGTTGTATGCTGGTTATACTTTATATAGGGGCTGTGTTGAAATCATACTGTATGGGAGGATGTCAGCATACTTAAGTCTGCTCAATATTAAGTGATACCATTAATATTAATATAAAATGATTAATATGTTAGTATTAATATTGAACAGAATTACTTTCAGCCTAACGACTTGGCTTCCACAACAATCATGGTCTCACATGTGGCCCCCGCTCTAGGACGTGTTCTTAGGCTACTCTAATATTACCTTTAATAGGCCCACATCTCTGGAACCGTATGGCATGTTTTAAAAACAAACAAAATATAGAATACAGCGGAAATAAAGTAAGAGCAGAATCTGGCCATCTTTGACTTGGTGAGAGGTCATCTTTAGTTTTCACCTAGTGAGTTAGTCATGGGTTTGTTGCTCTATTGTGTCATGGGTTTGTTGCTCCATTGTGTCATGGGGTTGTTGCTCCATTGTGTCATGGGTTTGTTGCTCCATTGTGTCATGGGTTTGTTGCTCCATTGTGTCATAGGTTGTTGCTTTATTGTGTCATGGGTTTGTTGCTTTATTGTGTCATGAGTTTGTTGCTCCATTGTGTCATGGGCTTGTTGCTCCTTTGTGTCATGGGTTTGTTGCTCCATTCTATCATGGGTTTGTTGCTCCATTGTGTCATGGGTTTGTTGCTCCATTGTGTCATCGGTTTGTTGCTCCATTGTGTCATGGGTTTGTTGCTCCATTGTGTCATGGGTTTGTTGCTCCATTGTGTCATGGGTTTGTTGCTCCATTGTGTCATGGGTTTGTTGCTCCATTGTGTCATGGGTTTGTTGCTCCATTGTGTCATTGGTTTGTTGCTCCATTGTGTCATGGGTTTGTTGCTCCATTGTGTCATGGGTTTGTTGCTCCATTGTGTCATGGGTTTGTTGCTCCATTGTGTCATGGGTTTGTTGCTCCATTGTGTCATGGGTCTGTTGCTCCATTGTGTCATGGATTTGTTGCTCCATTGTGTCATGGGTTTGTGGCTCCTTTTTACCCTTTCAATCCACCCATCAAGGTTGAGGATCAATAAAAATGTAATCTATCTAAAAAGACAAAGTATAGTTTTACTTCATTACAAGAAGCAAATACTTTCCGGACTCCGGCAACAATAAATGAATGTAAAACTCCGTCCTCAGCAAAATCTGACAGCCATAAAGAAAAATCATGACATTTCCCAGTAAACAGCCATGGTAATCGGACTTGTCGCTTGGCCGGTCTGCTCATATTTTAATGAGGCCTCAGAGACAAGACGCATCCCTCAAGGCTTCCATCCACGAGTTCTCGGCCCTGGTCGGAGCCCACGCCTGGCTATTTGCGTACCTACATCTCAATGTGTACACTTCAAACAAGCCTGTGGGGGTTTCACAAGCGTTTAAGACTGATCTCCGGCAAGTGACTGGATCATTTCATATCCGATCAGGGAGGATTAATAAAGGAGATGTGTACGATAATGTCAGAAAGTTCCACTGGTATTATTGTGCTACAGATTACACTGTGGATTTAAAGGGTTATTGGCGACATTCTGCTAAAAATGTCCAGGGTGGGAATACCCCTTTAATAACATCTATGGCATATCCTAAAATTGTGATAGAGGGGTCCAACTACTACTCTCCCGATTAATTCCAAAAATTGTACCTACTTATGTATATGATACATTGAGATATATATAAATATATATATATATACACACATACATACATGATATACATTTTATGGACAAAGCTATGTGCTCCCTCTACGTTACACCTCCAGGTGTTTTCTGTTCTCCCTTTCAACAATCAGGGGTTGTCCAGGCTCGGGGTGCAAGTCTGCAGTCGTTTTGTGTAACTGCAGACTTGTGAATCCTCACAGTGTGCAATGTGCACAGGATTCTCTGGATTCATCGAGTGCAAGCAGCCGTGTAACCACATGTATGCAATTTGCATAGATGTGGTCACATGCAGACTAGACGTACAATACAAGGGAATCTAGAGAAGCCAGACTTGTCTAGTCGGAATGTCGCCGGAACCAATGTCCTTCTTTCAACAATCATGAGTTGTCCAGGCTCAGGGTGCAAGTCTGTACTCGTTTTGGGTGCCTGCGGACTTGTGAATCCTCACAGTGTGCAGTGTGCGCACAGGATTCTCCAGTGCCAGCACTGGGAGCAGGAAGGTATGCAATTTGCATAAATGTGGTCACATGCAGACTAGATGTACAATACAAAGGAATCAAGAGAAGCCGGACATGCCTAGTCGGAATGTTGCCGGCACCGGAGAATCCTCACAGCATGCACCCTGCACACTGTGAGAATTCACAAATCAACAGTCAGGATTTTCCGATGTCAGCACCGGGAGCAGGAAGGTATGCAATTTGCATAAATGTGGTCACATGCAGACTAGATGTATAATACAAGGGAATCAAGAGAAGCCAGATGTGCCTAGTCGGAATGTTGCTGGCATTGGAGAATCCTGACAGCATTCACACTGCGCAATGTGAGGATTCACAAGTCTGCAGTCAGATAGAGTGACTGCAGACTTATGCCCAAGTCTGGGCAGCTACTTTAATATGGAGTCAGTCTTTTGCAGTTATAACAGTTTACACTCCTCCGGGAAGACTTTCTACAAGGTTTTGGAGGTTATGTGGGAATTTTCGTCCCTTTATCCAGTAGAGAATTTGTGAGGTCAGATACTGATGTTGGGGAGAGGTTGGGCTCGCAGTCTCTATTCTGGTCCATCGCAAATGTTGGATGGGGTAAAAAGATGAGGTCTTGGCTGAGTGTGTGGACCAATGTCATGGGAGCAGTTCGCTTACGCAGACCACATCCTGCCGATGGCTTTGGATGGCCAGGAACAGATGGTAACCCATTCAAGAATAGAGACCGCCCAATCTTTAAAAAATACATAGTAATTTTACTTAACTGTCATTTGTTGGCAACCATGTACACAACACAGAAGGCACACAACTTCTCGCCGTTCCTGTCTCCACTGGTCTGGTTTGTTTCTCCACAACCCAACCTACCATCATGAAACACATCGTAAAAGTCATTCTCTCTTCCCGCTGTTCCCCAAGTCTGATGTTCCTCGTAGAGCACAGAGTGCCAATATGGTGGACTGAAGCTTCCAAGCTCTCTGATGCCTAGGGAACTCTTGTCTGGGACACTCCTTTATCTCAAGTTTTAGTCCATCTTGGCCCGTTACCTTCAAAAGCCATAAATACTTGGTGCCTTTCTCCTAGAAGTCCCTTCTCCAAACCCTTCTGATTATAGAACAGAGTCACCCAATCAGTCCTTGGACCTGATGGTCTCCTTTAAGCTGGATCTCTACTACTCTCTTGTGCCTTGATTCGTCCCTCAGGAACTCACTATCTGTATCCTGATCTCCTTTCTCCTTTCTCACCCACTACCTTGATGATCATTCAAACCATTGGTTTGTACCTGTCACTCGCTGGGCCCTATCTGATGTTCCACAGGAAACCTTCTCTGTCCCTAGACCGTAACCCTTCCCACTATGAGCTAGTCCCAACCTTAACTCTTTATCCCTACTATCTGTTTCTGGGCAGAACCCAGCTTACTCACAATACAGGACAAAACATTACAATACATCACTACTACACGTTAACTCACATGACACATTACCTTGACAATAACACATGACATACAGTGCCTTGCAAAAGTATTCAGCCCCTTGAATATTTCAACCTTTTCCCACATTTCAGGCTTCAAACATAGATAAAAATGTTAATGTTCTGGTAAAGAATCAACAACAAGTGGGACACAATTGTGAAGTTGAACGATATTTATTGCTTATTTTAAACTTGTAAAAAATAAATAACTGAAAATTGGGGCGTGCAATATTATTCATCCCCTTTAAGTTGATACTTTGTAGCGCCCCCTTTTGCTGCGATTACAGCTGCAGTCTCTTGGGGTATGTGTCTATCAGTTTTGCACATCGAGAGGCTGAAATTCTCACCCATTCTTCCTTTGTAAACAGCCGGAGCTGAGTGAGGTTGGATGGAGGCGTTTGTGAACAGCAGTACTCAGCTCTTTCCACAGATTATCGATTGGATTCAGGTCTGGACTGTGACTTGGCCATTCTAACACCTGGATATGTTTATTGTATGGCTCCTCATTGTGCTTGGTGATGTATGGCTCGGCATTGTGATTAGTCATGTATGGCTCGGCATTGTGATTAGTCATGTATGGCTTGGCATGGTGCTTGGTGATGTACTCCTCGGCATTGTGCTTGGTGATGTAAGGCTCGGCATTGTGCTTGGTGATGTATGGCTCAGCATTGTGCTTGGTGATGTATGGCTCAGCATTGTTATGAATCCAAGAGAACACAGTCCTGCACCACCCATACACGCCTATCACACCTGGGATCACTGGAGGGTAAGGAGTATAGCACCAGACGTCCTTGTTGGAAGCCGGATCAGCGTGCAGGTCCAAACAGCAAAAGTCAGTTCAGTTCATCAATACAGAAGAAGAATAGGACCGCACCAATGCTGATGTCTTTTTCCGGATAATCTTTATTCCATAAACTCGGTTAAAAGGTGTTGTAAAATCAGCGGGTGGAGGAGACCTGGATGCGGCCCCTCACTATGGACGACGGCCGTTTCGCCTGTGATTAGGCTTCCACGGGTCCACATGTGGGGTAAAATCAGCCCTCCCTAAATAGGGTCATGCATCCAGGTGACCTCCCCACATATACAAAAAGTGTGCATGAAGTGTATAATACAATTAAAAGGTACTTTGTGTGCATATTTCACGTACCAAAAAATTAAAAACAATCATTGTGAAAAATACAAAAATCGGACAATATTAGAGGTATGAGACATTATAATATTCACAAAAATCAATTCATACATGGTTTATATGCGTAATCAGGATTACAACTTGATTTCACTTATCTGGGATATTTATTCCATTAATTATCCCACCCATTGTCAGGCATATACCATTATTTTACCATGCCCTGTTTTTGTGCAAAAAAAAAAAAAAAAAAAAAAAAAAAAAAAAAAAAAAATCCTTTACAAAAAGACTGATAAGTCGTTACGGTCATTCATTCCCAATGCGCCCTGTGCTCCATATTTTATAATTAATTTTGCCTCCGTTTGCAACAACAGTTTGTGGTGATCCCCTCCTTGCGATGGGAGTGACACCCTTTCCAAACCGGCAAAATTCAGGACATCAGGGCAGCCATTGTGCGATTCTCGTACATGTGCTATCAATCTTGGGGATCCCTTTCCTGTCTGGATTGAATTATAGTGCTCCTTAAATCGAACATATAGGCATCTGATAGTTTTTCCTATATAAAATCTCCCACAGGGACATACTATTGCATAGACTACAAATTTTGTCTTGCACGATATAAACTGATTGACATAGTGTGTATGTGCACCAATTTTCACAGACTTGCCGGTCAAACGCAGACTACAAAATCTGCATTGGCCACATTTAAAGTTGCCATTAGGAGACTGTTTTTCCAACCATGTGTTTTTGCTGGTTAATCTATTTTTAACCAGCAAGTCCCTCAAATTGTGGCATCTCCTGTAGGAAACTAATGGCTTAGAAGCCGTCATTTTTTTCAATTCAGGATCCCTTTCTAGGATGTGCCAGTTCTCATTAAGCGTTTTTCTTATGATGTCAAACATAGGTCCGAATTTGAAACTAAAGGTGAACCTGTCATTAGTGTTCTTTTCTTTTCTCTTTTTCACCCCTCCTGAGTCGGCTACTGGACAGAGACGATTATCCTCGTTTGCAGATTTTTTAGTTTTTTCATATGCTAGATTGATAATAGTATCGGGATAACCCCGTTGTAAAAATCTATTTTTTAATTCAGAAGCCTGTTCCTCAAAGGTCACACTGGTACTGTTAGTTCTTTTTACCCTCAAAAACTGCGAGTACGGGAGGGCAGTTTTTGTGTGCTGCGGGTGGGCGCTTTCATAATGTAAAACAGAGTTGGAGGCTGTGGGTTTTCTATAAATTTTTGTTGCGATCACTCCATCATTGACCCCAACCTCCACATCCAAAAAACTTATAGTATTGCCTCCAAAGGTAGAGGTAAACGACATGTTCATGGTGTTGGTGGTGTTTAAATAGGAAACAAAATCGGAAAAATCCTTTTCTGTCCCATCCCACACCATGAACATGTCGTCGACATACCTTAAATAGTATTTAATATGCTTCAAATTCGGACCTATGTTTGACATCATAAGAAAAACGCTTAATGAGAACTGGCACATCCTAGAAAGGGATCCTGAATTGAAAAAAATGACGGCTTCTAAGCCATTAGTTTCCTACAGGAGATGCCACAATTTGAGGGACTTGCTGGTTAAAAATAGATTAACCAGCAAAAACACATGGTTGGAAAAACAGTCTCCTAATGGCAACTTTAAATGTGGCCAATGCAGATTTTGTAGTCTGCGTTTGACCGGCAAGTCTGTGAAAATTGGTGCACATACACACTATGTCAATCAGTTTATATCGTGCAAGACAAAATTTGTAGTCTATGCAATAGTATGTCCCTGTGGGAGATTTTATATAGGAAAAACTATCAGATGCCTATATGTTCGATTTAAGGAGCACTATAATTCAATCCAGACAGGAAAGGGATCCCCAAGATTGATAGCACATGTACGAGAATCGCACAATGGCTGCCCTGATGTCCTGAATTTTGCCGGTTTGGAAAGGGTGTCACTCCCATCGCAAGGAGGGGATCACCACAAACTGTTGTTGCAAACGGAGGCAAAATTAATTATAAAATATGGAGCACAGGGCGCATTGGGAATGAATGACCGTAACGACTTATCAGTCTTTTTGTAAAGGATTTTTTTTTTTTTTTTTTTTTTTTTTTTTTTTTTTTTTTTTTTTTTTGCACAAAAACAGGGCATGGTAAAATAATGGTATATGCCTGACAATGGGTGGGATAATTAATGGAATAAATATCCCAGATAAGTGAAATCAAGTTGTAATCCTGATTACGCATATAAACCATGTATGAATTGATTTTTGTGAATATTATAATGTCTCATACCTCTAATATTGTCCGATTTTTGTATTTTTCACAATGATTGTTTTTAATTTTTTGGTACGTGAAATATGCACACAAAGTACCTTTTAATTGTATTATACACTTCATGCACACTTTTTGTATATGTGGGGAGGTCACCTGGATGCATGACCCTATTTAGGGAGGGCTGATTTTACCCCACATGTGGACCCGTGGAAGCCTAATCACAGGCGAAACGGCCGTCGTCCATAGTGAGGGGCCGCATCCAGGTCTCCTCCACCCGCTGATTTTACAACACCTTTTAACCGAGTTTATGGAATAAAGATTATCCGGAAAAAGACATCAGCATTGGTGCGGTCCTATTCTTCTTCTGTATTGATGGCTCAGCATTGTGCTTGGTGATGTATGGCTCGGCATTGTGCTTGGTGATGTATGGCTCAGCATTGTGCTTGGTGATGTATGGCTCAGCATTGTGCTTGGTGATGTATGGCTCGGCATTGTGCTTGGTGATGTATGGCTCGGCATTGTGCTTGGTGATGTACGGCTCGGCATTGTGCTTGGTGATGTATGGCTCGGCATTGTGCTTGGTGATGTATGGCTCGGCATTGTGCTTGGTGATGTATGGCTCGGCATTGTGCTTGGTGATGTATGGCTCGGCATTGTGCTTGGTGATGTATGGCTCGGCATTGTGCTTGGTGATGTACGGCTCGGCATTGTGCTTGGTGATGTATGGCTCGGCATTGTGCTTGGTGATGCATGGCTCAGCATTGTGCTTGGTGATGTATGGCTCGGCATTGTGCTTGGTGATGTATGGCTCGGCATTGTGCTTGGTGATGTACGGCTCAGCATTGTGCTTGGTGATGTATGGCTCGGCATTGTGCTTGGTGATGTATGGCTCGGCATTGTGCTTGGTGATGTATGGCTCGGCATTGTGCTTGGTGATGTATGGCTCGGCATTGTGCTTGGTGATGTATAGCTTGGCATTGTGCTTGGTGATTTATGGCTCGGCATTGTGCTTGGTGATGTATGGCTCGGCATTGTGCTTGGTGATGTATGGCTCGGCATTGTGCTTGGTGATGTATGGCTCGGCATTGTGCTTGGTGATGTACGACTCGGCATTGTGCTTGGTGATGTATGGCTCGGCATTGTGCTTGGTGATGTACGGCTTGGCATTGTGCTTGGTGATGTATGGCTCGGCATTGTGCTTGGTGATGTATGGCTCGGCATTGTGCTTGGTGATGTACGACTCGGCATTGTGCTTGGTGATGTATGGCTCGGCATTGTGCTTGGTGATGTACGGCTTGGCATTGTGCTTGGTGATGTACGGCTCGGCATTGTGCTTGGTGATGTACGGTTCGGCATTGTGCTTGGTGATGTATGGCTCGGCATTGTGCTTGGTGATGTACAGCTGCTGCAGGTGCTCGGCCATGACGCTCCTGGCGGGTGCAGATTTGTGCTGATGTTACAATCTGCAGTTATGGGGTCAGCAGAGCGGTGGTGACTTTTCTATCCTCTGCTCCTCAACACTTGGCCCCAGCTCTGTAACGTTACGGGGTCGCCACTTCATAGCTGAGTTGCTGCGGCTCCTTGCAAATCTCAATAGTATCAATCACAGATGATGGGGGAATATTTAAGTGGAACAAATGTCACGAACAGACTTGTTACCCCTGTGGCCCCTATTAAAGGATGCGCTGGTATCAGGGAGCTCTGCACCACCGGCTATTCTGTCACATGTCTGTAAAGGCAGATATTATGGTGAGGGGGCAGGATGTTATACCCTGGGGGTGAGGGGCCGGATGTTATACCCTGGGGGTGAGGGGGCAGGATGTTATACCCTGGGGGTGAGGGGGCAGGATGTTATACCCTGGTGGTGAGGGGGCAGGATGTTATATACTGGGGGTGAGGGGCCGGATGTTATACACTGGGGGTGAGGGGCAGGATGTTATACACTGGGGGTGAGGGGGCGGATGTTATACACTGGGGGTGAGGGGCCGGATGTTATACACCGGGGGTGAGGGGCAGGATGTTATACACTGGGGGTGAGGGGCCGGATGTTATACACTGGTGGTGAGGGGCCGGATGTTATACACTGGTGGTGAGGGGCAGGATGTTATACATTGAGGGTGAGGGGCAAGATGTTATACCCTGGTAGTGAGGGGCAAGATGTTATACACTGGTAGTGAGGGGCAGGATCTTATACATTGAGGGTGAGGGGCCATATGTTAAACACTAAGGAGTACTTTACACGTTGCGACATCGCTACCGTTATATCGTTGAGGTCACGTCGTTAGTGACGCACATCCGGTGCCGGTAATGACATCGCAATGTGTAAATCCTAAGTGCGACGATGAACGAGCGCAGAAGCGTTTAAAATCGGTGATCTGTGTAACGTCGTACATTTCCATAATGTCAATACATCAGGAGACACGATGTTGTTTGTCGTTCCTGCGGCAGCACACATCGCTGTGTGTGAAGCCGCAGGAACGACAAACATCTCCTTACCTGCCTCCACCATCAATGCGGAAGGAAGAAGGAGGGTGGGATGTTTACGTCCCGCTCATCTCCGCCCCTCCGGTTCTATTGGCCGGCCGCTTAGTGACGTCGCGGTGACGCCGAACGCACCTCCCCTTTGAAGGAGGGATTGTTCGGCGGTCACAGCGACGTTGCCAAGCAGGTATGTGCGTGTGACGCTGCCGTAGCGATAATGTTCGCTACGGCAGCAATCACAAGATATCGCATGTACGATGGGGGCGGGTGCTATCAAATGCTAGCGAAGCCGCAACGTGTAAAGTATCCCTAAGGCTGAGGGGCCAGATGTTATACACGGGGGGGTGAGGGGCCGGATGTTATACACTGGAGGTGAGGGGCCGGATGTTATACACTGGGGGTGAGGGGCCGGATGTTATACACTGGAGGTGAGGGGCTGGATGTTATACACTGGGGGGTGATGGGGCTGGATGTTATACACTGGGGGTGAGGGTCTGGATGTTATACACTGGAGGTGAGGGGCTGGATGTTATACACTGGGGGTGAGGGGCTGGATGTTATACACTGGAGGTGAGGGGCTGGATGTTATACACTGGAGGTGAGGGGCCGGATGTTATACACTGGGGGTGAGGGGCTGGATGTTATACACTGGGGGTGAGGGGCTGGATGTTATACACTGGGGGTGAGGGGCTGGATGTTATACACTGGAGGTGAGGGGCCGGATGTTATACACTGGAGGTGAGGGGCCGGATGTTATACACTGGAGGTGAGGGGCCGGATGTTATATAGCGGGGGCAAGGAGGGCAAATGAGAATCTGGAATTCAATGATTACGACATGTGTCCCAATATTTTGGGCAGATAATGCAGCTTTGATCTCCTTATGGTAGGAAACATTTTGGTGTATCTGCACGTCGCGTTTTGTTGCCGGTTTTCCATAACCATAATCCACAACAAATCTGCAGCAAATATTCACAAGAACATGGGATTTGACTGCACATCTCCCTCCTCCCACTGAAAATGGTCAATTCCACAATTAAAATCTACAACATCTGCACCTCGGGTCAAAATCAAAATAAAATAGGCAAAATAACAAACAAGCAAAATCATCATCTTCCTCCTCATGGGTTCACCCTTCCAAGGTGGAATTTCTGGAATCTGAACTCTTTTAACTCCTGACATTCTCTAACAGACGACACGCAGCTCGGAATAATCTGACTTTGTCACATATGTCTGGTGTTGGGAAAAAGCAATAATAATCTTGTCATAAGCAACAACATCAGCTGCATCAAAAGATTTCATCAGAAAGTGCCACAACGTGACAGATGATGCCCTCAACTGGACTCGAGAGAGAGATCTTAGAAAGGACGAAAACAACCACCGGGATGAGGGGCAGCTGCTGGGGCAGTTTTCAGGTTTTCGGTGGGAATCCCAAATGTCAGACACCCACTAATCTCATCTTGATGACCTAATTAATTAATTAAGTCCTTGGAACCCTTTTAAAGATAAGATAGGAAGTTTGAGAAGCTCTGATCTATCTATATTGCTTGAGAATGCAACAGCTGCAGGCTTATACACCCAGGACTGTGTTGATATGTATGTAGTTTTTCTCTATACTCCTATTCTGTTTATCTAATTTACATACTGAGATTAGCTCTGGATTAATGTAGATGATCTGTTTGGTTTACCATAGATCCTTGAGATAGGATGTTTTCTGGAGAGGTCCCACTGCTGGGAGTCCCCATGTTGTGGTTTTATCTTTGGGGAATGGTCATGTAATGGCTTGTTTTTCTTTCAGGGCCACTGCAGGGAAATAAAGGCTTACAAAGCATCCATTGACATCTGTGGACCTTTAGGGTAAGGCCACTCTGAGCTAGACCCTTAGCCTTTGATAGAAGAGGGGGGGATTTGAGAAGGGGGCTGATAAGAGTGTACATAAGGAATAACATTATTTCTGGACATTATATGACTTGTATCCTGAATTTTCACCACTTGTTTTCCTTTGGAGGCTTTAAGGCCGCTTTACACGCTGCGATATCGGTACCGATATCGCTAGCGTGCGTACCCGCCCCCATCGTTTGTGCGACACGGGCATATCGCTGCCCGTCGCGCACAAAATCCCGCACCCCCGTCACACATACTTACCTGGATAGCGACGTCGCTGTGACCGGCGAACCGCCTCCTTTCTAAGGGGGGCGGTTCGTTCGGCATCACAGCGACGTCACTAAGCGCCCGCCCAATCAAAGCGGAGGGGCGGAGATGAGCGGGACGAACACCTCCTTCCTTACTCATTGCTGGCGGGCCGCAGAGGTAAGGTGAGGTTCCTCGTTCCTGCGGTGTCACACGGAGCGATGTCTGCTGCCGCAGGAACGACGAACTACATCGCCCAAGCATCAGCAACGAGAATTGGGAAGGGACCCCCATGTCACCGATTAGCGATTTTGAACGTTTTTGCGACGATTCAAAATCGCTCATAGGAGTCAAACACAACGAGATCACTACAGCGGCCGGATGTGCGTCACAAATTCTGTGACCCCAACGAGATCGCTGTAGCGAAATTGTGGCGTGTAAAGCCACCTTTAGTTTTATTATTTCAGATATCTCTGAGCTAGTGGGTGGAGATTAGCTTTCATGATGTCTTCCAAGCAAATGTATGTCAGGGGTACAAACATTTTTTGGTCCAAGGGCCACATTGCTTAAAAAAATGTAAAGGGGTACTTACATCCGAACCGCTATCATTACATTAATATTTTATCAAACCCCCATCAGTACTTTAATATATCACAATAACCAAGTTTTGAGTAGTTGAGGAGGAATTAGAGAATTTTTGCTCCAAAGAAAACAATGTGAACACATACTAACTTAAATTGAGTTTTTAAAGCAGAAATTAACCAGGAATTCAAAATTAATGCATCCCAGATACAACATCAGTACATGAATGCAGCACCAGAACCACCATCCTTACATTAATACAGTACTGTAAACACGGTCAATACATGAATGTAGTGACAAAACCACCATTAGTACATGAATACAGCACCAGAACCACCATCAGTACATGAATGCAGCACTACATGAATGTAATTCCAGAACCACAATTAGTACATTAATGCAGCAGTACATGAAAGCAGTGCCAGAACAACATCAGTACATTAATGCAGCCCTATATGAATGCAGTGCCAGAACCATAATCAGTACATGAATGCAGCACTACATGAATGCAGTGCCAGAACCACAATTAGTACATGTAAACTGATGAACAATAGGGTAACAATGTTTTGAACATTTGCATTTCAGTCTCCATATCTCACTGTCCACCACAGCTGTGAGTCAAATTTATGTATGAGATAGCCAAGATGATTGTCTATAAAATGAAGGGAGTCGCACGTTCAAAACTATACAGGATGGCGCGATATGGAGCCTGAAAGCCAAAAGTTCAAAATCTTGTTACCATTTTGCTCATCAGTGTATGCAGCACCAAACTTAGTACAGTGATCAATTGAGACGTCAGGTCAGCCACATACAGTATATAATTGTAATGCATGAACCTACAATTCCCAGTATGCCCTTAACAATGGTAAGGAGATACTGGGAGATGATGTTACCAGACATCATCAGACTGCGGACCATACAGGAACCACAACAGTGATGAGCCGCAGGAAGTATCACAAATAAATATTTGCATCCAGGTACTTTATAGGTGACATCTTCTCTGATTGGAGTCATTCTCATCCCTTTTGTTTCAATGTAGCAAAGAAGCCATGATGAGAATTTACACCCAGGGCTTGCCTCTGCAGACTTCCCTCACCTCCGTCTACAGCAGGACAACCCTACACGGGGGCCTTAAAAATAAAAGTTACATTATACTGCCTCATAAATAAAAATATCTCTCATGCTGTACCCCTAAAGAAATAATTGCTCCTCACAAAATATCCCATCACACTGCCCCTCTCTATAGTATCCCCCACACTGTCTGATTTATAATATCCCCCCACACTGCCCCTCTCTATAATATTCTTAACACTGTCCCTCTCCAAATTATCCCCCCAAATTGCTCCTTCTATATTTGCACCCCACACTAATGCTTTCCACAAAGTCCCCTCCACCCCACTGCCCCTCGCTATACCATGTCCTCCTTTACTAATGTCCCTTAACTACCCCTTGATGTTCCCAATGTGCCCTTGTAGTAAAACAACTCACCTCCCATGCCCCCTCATTTAGAATAATAGCACATTAAAAGTTCAGCTGCTCCATTAAGCGCTTACCTAATGTGTCTGTGGCCTCTGTGGTGCCAGCAGCAGGTGATTAGGTCAGCAGCGCCAGGGCGGGGGACAGATGGGCTCTCCTCGTCTCCAGTTCTGGCGCTCAAGTGTTCAAATGTATTCACGTCTGAAAGACAAAAATATATATGCAGACAGAATAAGAGATCGGGCATCTCCTGTACAGCTCTGACGGCCACAACATACCCTTGGGCTGGTGGCATGCAACCCGTGGGCCATATGTTGTGCTGGCCTACTCTATGTAGTGCATGTTCAGAAACAGCAGTCTGTACTGATCAGGGGAGCTGAGAGCCCAGCTTTGAGGCAAGATAAAACACCTACTAGAAAGTGGCAGCCGCATGAAGGATCTTATACCGCAGTACTGAGCATTGTAGTTGTGAGTACATCTCTGGGGTGAGATAAAACACTAGAAAGCAGCAGCACAGAGACAGAAAGACAGGGAAAGAGACAGAGGCAGACAGGGAAAGAGACAGAGAGACATACAGGGACAGACAGGGAAAAAGACAGACAGAGACAGAACAGAGGCAAAAAGGGAAAGAGAGACAAAGGGAAAGAGACATACAGACAGACATACAGACTTGGAAAAAGACAAACAAAGGCAGAGGCAAACAGGGAAAGAGACAGACAAACAGAGAGAGAGAGAGACAGAGGCAGACATGGAAAGAGACAAACAGACAGAAAGGGAAAGAGACACAGACAGACAGACATGGAAAAAGACAGACAGAAGCAGAGGCAGACATGGAAAGATACAGACAAACAAACAGAGAGAGAGAGAGAGAGAGACAGAGACAGACAGGGAAAGAGGCAGACATATAGAGATGGACAGAGAGACAGACAGAGACAGACAGACAGGGAAAGAGGCAGAGACAGACAGAGAGAGAAAGAGGTAGACAGGGAAAGAGACAGAGACAGACAGAGGCAGACCGTGAAAGAGGCAGACAGAAAGACAGAGACAGACAGGGAAAAAAACAGACAGACAGAGACAGACAGAAGGGAAAGAGACATACAGAGACAGAAGCAGACAGGGAAAGAAACATAGAGATAGACCCAGACAGGGACAGAGAGACAGGACAAAGACAGAGACAGACAGAACAGAGGCAGACAGGGAAAGAGACAGACAGACATACAGACAGGGAAAGAGACAGACACAGGGAAAAAGACAGACAGAGACAGAGGCAGACAGGGAAAGAGAAAGACAGAGAGATAGAGAGAGACAGAGACACTTAGTTACTACCCCGGGCAACATTGGGTATTACAGCTAGTGAATAATAAAGTTCAGTAATCAGGAGGTGGAGGAGAACTGGTTTATATGTGGCGAAAGAAGCAAATTTCTCTTTTGAGATACATTTCAAAGTTTCTTACATTTACTTATACTTTTGATTTATGCAAATTTGTTGATTAATTAAATGTCATCTATGTACGGTATAATAATAATAATAATAATAATAATCTTTATTTCTATAGCGCCAACATATTCCGTATAAATGTGTAGCACTGAGTGTGACTTATACATCCGTATATGCAATGTGCATTAGGGGGAGAAAGGATTCGGCTTGGGATGCAGAGAAATGCCTCGTCCCTACCTGCAAAGCAGGGGATCATGTCAGGTGCCAGACTGTGCACAAAATGCCCAAGACAGCGCTGATAGGAAATGTCACATCTTCTGGGGTTATCCATCTCTGCATTTGCCAATGAGCCTTTGCGTGTGGAGACTTCTATAAACCAGGCAAGGATACAAAGTGCACATCTATAAACGGTCCCTGCTGTTTTACAATGAATACTTAATGCTATCCTCGCAGGTCAGGCACACATCCGAAAGCAGATGATCAAACCAGTCATCAGTGCCAAGGGGAGCGCATGGAGAATTGTCCACCAGGGGTCACTGTTCTACTGCAGCTTGTTTTATTGTTCCCCAGCCTTCATATACAGGGGTGTGAAAAAGTATTTGCACCCTACCTGACTTCTAGTTCTTTTGCATGTTTCTCACACTTAAATGTTTCAGATCATCAAGCAAACTTAAATATTAGACAAAAAAAACACAGGTAAATACAAAATGAAGTTTATAAATGAAGGTCTTTATTACGAAGGGAAAAAGAAATCCAAACCTACAGGACCCTATGTGAAAAAATGATTTCCCCCCAACTTAAAAAATAAATTAACTGTGGTTTATCACAGCTTTGGGAAACGGTTCTATTTCCCTAGCAATACCCAGGCTTGATTAATGCCACACCTGTTCTCAATTAAGGAATCACTTAAATAGGACCTGCCTGACAAAGTGAAGTAGACCAAAAGATCCTCAAAACTTACATGTCATGCCACGATCCAAAAAAATTCAGGAACAAATGAGAAACAAAGTATCTGAGATCTATCAGTCTGAAAAAGGATATAAAGCTAGTTCTAAGAAATCTTTTTAAGAAATCAGGAAGGGCCAAACACTTTTTCACGTCACTGTATACATAGAATTGCTATATAAATCCATCTACATCTAATGTCCGGCTGTAAATCATATATCTATCCATCCATTTAAAAAAAAACGCAGCATGTGGATAGTATGTATTTATGGAAAATACATTGCAACATTAGATTTTGGCACTGTAAAATGCTTTGTTTTTGCATATTAAAACAGACACTGCAAATATGTTGCTACAGAGATAGAGAGGTGGATAGATAGATAGAGTACATAGCAAAAGTGAGTACTCCCCTCACATTTTTTGTAAATATTTTATTATATCTTTTCATGGGACAGCACTGCAGATCTGACCCTGTGATACAATGTGCAGTGTCAGTGTGCAGTTTGTATACAATGCACAGTGTCAGTGTGCAGCTTGTATACAATGTGCAGTGTCAGTGTGCAGCTTGTATACAATGTACAGTATCAGTGTGCAGCTTGTATACAATGTACAGTGTCAGTGTGCAGCTTGTATACAATGTACAGTGTCTGTGTGCAGCTTGTATAACAGGGTAAATTTGGTGTCCTCTAAATAACACAACACACAGCCATTAATGTCTAAACCACTGGCAACAAATGTGAGTACAGCCCATAAATGACCAAATTGTGTCCAAAGTGTGAATATTTTGTGTGGTCACCATTATTTCCAGCACGGCCTTAACTCTCTTGGGCCTGGAGGTCACTAGAGCTTCACAGGAGCCGCTGGATCCTCTTCCATCCTCTGTGATGACATACCGGAGCTGGTGGATGTTATAGACCTTGCGCTCCTCCACCTTTCTATTTGAGTAGGCCCCACAGATGCTCCATAGGGTTTAGGTCTGGAGACGCTCGGCCGGTCCAGCACCTTCACCCTCAGTTTCTTTAGCGAGGCAGTGGTGGTCTTGGAGGTGTTTAGGGTCATTATTATGTTGGAATATGAAGGAAGGGGGATCCTGCTCAGCCTATTCTAGGATTTTCTTTTCTAAGTTCTGCAGATATGCTGCTATTTCACATCTGCACAGATCCGTGTGACACGTGGACCTAATGTAGTCTGCAAAGAATAATGTCCAATTAGTTTATCTGGAAAGATGCTGCAGTGCCACCTAGTGTTCACGAGCGGTATGACAGCTTTCAATAATTCCCCCCCAAATTCTTCATCCAAACTAAAATGACTAATGATTCCTCCCTGTTTGGCTTTATTATCCACCACATTATGGATCCGTTCAGTTCTACGAAGCAAAGAACCTCAAGGACTGGATGGATATTTGATGTACAATTGCAATAATTTACATAATGCATTATATTATAATATATATATATATATATATATATATATATATATATATATATATATATATATATATATATATATATATATATGATGTGACCTGGTCTGGTTCATATGTTCCAATAAGGCCTTTCATCACCTCGAAGACTATCCTTTTCTGTAGTGGAAATGTCTTTTTCAAGTGGAGATATATAGATGACATTTTTTTTGCATGGCAAAGTGTTAAGGTCACCCTGAGTAAATGAGGAATAATGAAAAGGATCCTGCCGAAATCTTGGTTTGCCGAAGGAAATGCAAAGTTTACTCTACGCAATGCATCTCCAGAACAAAGGCCCGGCCTCCCCAGTGTAAACTCCCATTCACTTCTGAAGTGCAAATATTTTAGGATTATATCAGATATGACAGTCGCCAAAGCAATATAGTATTCAGCTGTATCATCCATGAGTGACTTGCAGATTGGATTGGCAAGCTTTATCACGTGCATTAACCCAACACGCTCTGAAAATTGAAAACGACGTTATTGCAGGAGCTCGTTAGCAGCTTATTGGCATTGAGCTGTTTCTACCAATTCCAGGCTGGATCATTGAAATATGTCTGCATTATTATCCTGGCTGATCCATCCTGAAAATAAGCAGCAACAGGGGGGGGGGTTTACTGGCCCCTGATCTCCCCCACGTGTGTATCAATGTTACCTTTGCACTCCCTCTAGTTACTTTGCTTGTGTTTGTTGGACCCCTGAGCTCCCCTGTGTTTAGATCCAAAGCAATGTCTATGTTATTTGAAAAATCAGAGCATAATTCCATAGTGCTGCCACCTACCTTGTGCCAATTATATACTGATGTCTCCTTAGAATGTAGAGAGGGCAATTGTTACCTCTGCACCAATAGTAGTTACAGTTGTGTAGTAGTAGATACCAATAACATACAGTGACTGTCCTGATTGAAGTCGTTGATTTTTGCCATTTTCTCCACTGGCCCAGACCATCATGACAACTTCTTCCAGTTTTTTGTCTGCTGAGTTTGTAGCACAGACCTATTTCACTTCCAGCACTGACCCCATCTAATCTGGACCTACACAAACACTGCAGCCTGTTGAATCCCCGAGTTTTGTCTGTTGCTGCCCCTTATCTGCTGCACCCTAAATGCTTTAATGCAGAAATAATCAGTGTCATTGTAATTCCCTAGTTTTTCTTTATATTTCAATATAGTTGAAAGTAGTGTTCGCCTACTGGATCTATGGCCAAATCTTCCCTTACATCAACAAAACTCCTGAAAATGGGGGAACTTTCCAGACTCTAGGAAGGCTTGGTAGGTGACTTATGCACTCAGGGCTGAATTTATACAGATCTGCGCAATGACATAACTAAAGTCTAATGAGCCCTGGTGCAAAATTTGAACCTGGCCCCCCCACTGCATGTTGGTCAGATGTATGGGCCCTTATAGGGCTCCTATAAAGACATGTGTTTTCCCCTCCATTATATGGTAATGTGATCCATCCTGGAATATAGGCCCCCCCATCCAGGTATATATGTCCCCATCCTGGTACACTTGTTTCCTATCCTGGTATATATGTCCCCCATCCTGGTATATATGTCCCCATCCTGGTATATATATATGTCCCCATTCTGGTACATTTGTTTCCTATCCTGGTATATATGTCCCCATCCTGGTACATTTGTTTCCTATACTGGTATATATGTCCCCATCCTGGTATATATGTCCCCATCCTGGTACATTTGTTTCCTATCCTGGTATATATGTCCCCCATCCTGGTATATATGTCCCCATCCTGGTATATATGTACCCATCCTGGTATATATGTCCCCATCCTGGTACATTTGTTTCCTATCCTGGTATATATGTCCCCATCCTGGTATATATGTCCCCATCCTGGTACATTTGTTTCCTATCCTGGTATATATGTCCCCCATCCTGGTATATATGTCCCCCATCCTGGTATATATGTCCCCCATCCTGGTATATATGTCCCCATCCTGGTACATTTGTTTCCTATCCTGGTATATATGTCCCCATCCTGGTATATATGTCCCCATCCTGGTACATTTGTTTCCTATCCTGGTATATATGTCCCTCATCCTGGTATACATGTCCCCATCCTGGTATATATGTCCCCATCCTGGTATATATAATGGAAGCAATTTCTGGCACAGAAAGAGTGGTGAAAAATGATTTTTTTTTATTTGTTTTTCAGTGATTTCTGCAAAAAGTCACACCAATAACTCCTTATGCCAACGTTTCGGCTCTTTTAGGCAGAGCCTTTGTCAAGGCAAAGGATCTAGTGCAACAAAGCAAATAAACAAAATTAGTCTCTTAAAGGAGAAAATAATCATAAAAAAATAATAAAAGGAAAACAAAGTATATACAGCAAGAGCGTGCATGAAATTCGCATATAAGCCATGTAGGAATATTAAACAAAGTAGGAAAATTAAACAAAGGGATATGCACGCATGACGGGTAACGTGATATAATAGGGAGAGCAGGTCATGGCTGACTTAAAACAGAGTGAATAACTTGAAAAAAATGATCATGGGACGTGTAAGCACATAATTATATAAAGGAGACACTAAGAGCTTATAATGTATAGGAGGACACAGGTAATGTCATACAATGGAAATGCACAATAAATGAATGCAGGACCTGAGGACAATAAACATACCCCGGGGTGTTTATTGTCCTGCATTCATTTTTTGTGAATTTCTATTGTATGACATTACCTGTGTCCTCCTATACATTATAAGCTCTTAGTGTCTCCTTTATATAATTATGTGCTTACACGTCCCATGATCATTTTTTTCAAGTTATTCACTCTGCTTTAAGTCAGCCATGACCCGATCTCCCTATTATATCACGTTACCCGTCATGCGTGCATATCCCTTTGTTTAATTTTCCTACTTTGTTTAATCTTCCTACATGGCTTATATGTGAGTTTCATGCACGCTCTTGCTGTATATACTTTGTTTTCCTTTTATTATTTTTTTATGATTATTTTCTCCTTTAAGAGACTAATTTTGTTTATTTGCTTTGTTGTACTAGATCCTTTGCCTTGAGAAAGGCTCTGCCTAAAAGAGCCGAAACGTTGGCATAAGGAGTTATTGGTGTGACTTTTTGCAGAAATCACTGAAAAACATAAAAAAAATCATTTTTCACCACTCTGTGTGCCAGAAATTGCTTCCATTATATTGTCCTAAGTTTTCTGAGCACCAATTATTTATGGTGAAGCGGAGCCTTATCCTATTGATTCCCATCCTGGTATATATCCCCATCCTGGTACATATGTCTTCTATCCTGGTATATATGTCCCCCATCCTAGTATATATGTCCCCCATCCTGGTATATATGTCTCCTATTCTGGTATATATCACTTCCATCCTGGTATATATTCTCCATCCTTATGTATATGATCCCCATCATGGTATATATGTCCCCCATCCTGGTATAAATGTCCACCATCCTGGTATAAATGTCCACCATCCTGGTATAAATGTCCACCATCCTGGTATAAATGTGCCCCATCCTGGTATAAATGTCCCCCATCCTGGTATAAATGTCCCCCATCCTGGTATAAATGTCCCCCATCCTGGTATAAATGTCCTGCATTCTGGTATATATGTTCACCATCATGGTATATGTGTCTCCCATCTTGGTATATAATAATATTTATTCATTGATATAGCACTATTCGTTCCACTGCGCTTTACATACATTGGCAACACTGTCCCCATTGGGGCTCCAATCTAGAGTCCCTATCTGTAGGAGACCCCGGAGGAAACCCACACAAACACGGGGAGAACATACAAACTCCTTGCAGATGTTGTCCTTGGTGGGATTTGAACACAGAACCTCAGGGCTGCAAGACTGTCCCCTTCTTGGTATAAATATTCCCCATCCTAGTATATATGTTCCTCATCCTGGTATATATGTGTCCCATCCTGGTATATATGTCCTGCATTCTGGTATATATGTTCCCCATCCTGGTATATGTGTCTCCCATCTTGGTATATATGTCGTCCATCCTGGCACATGTGTCTATCCTGGTATATATGTCCCCCATCCTGGTATATACATCACCGATCTTGGTATATACATGTCCCATCCTGGCTTACATACCCTGCACCCTGGTATATATGTCCCCCATTCTGGTATATATGTCCCCCATCCTGGTATATATGTCCCCCATCCTGGTATATATGTCCCTCTAACTGCAGTGCTGCCCCCTGCGACCAAGCAAGACAGCGCAGGCTGAACATATGGATAATGTAACGCTCAAACAGCATTTTATATGGGGTTTTCAAAATAACACTGTAAAATGTGTAAATATTTGGTTATTTCGTATGGATGCTGCTCCCCAGGCCATGACCTAGGATGATTTTATAGGAAATTCGGCGCTGCCAAAATCAATTGAAACCTCCTGGAAAGTTGTGATGCTGAAAGGCTTCTTGTGCATAACTCTGTCACCAGCGTCATGACCTGACAAGGCTGACAACAGGGAACAAAAGACAGTATTTTAATATATAGTAAATTAAAATAAAATGTTTTCGTAATCTTGCATAATCCGTTTTTGTGCAAAATGACAAACTCAGCTCAAACAGACATAACAAACTTAGCTCTGCTACATAGATGCTTTTATTTGGAGGAGACAGATGAACACTTTGCTCCATTTCGCGGCCTTGATAAACCCATGATGTAATCTCAGAAGCCTCCACTAGGTGGCACACTTGATACGTTTACCGGACGCCAGGTTGGCAGGCAGACTGCTAATTTATCATCTGTCTACAAAACAGCAAACAATGGCCATAAATTCAGATACAGATTCACAGAAAAGAAACGATATTCTGCAGTTTTGCTTAGAATTCTTTTTACTATTTTTAGATGTTCTGTTCCAAAACGAGAAATGCTGCCGCGCGGTGTCTGATGTGCGGCTCTCGGCCTTTTTTTTTGTTTTTAGCTCATCCATGAGGCACTAATTACATAAAGGCGGTGACACTGAGGACTTGGGCCAGGGATGGCGGCAAATCCCGGGTGCCCTCCTCGTGCTCCTCAACTCATTAGCTTTATCATAAGGGGACACTGATCTGGATTTGGTTGCATTGTGTAAAAATATATTTCTAGATGTTGAGTTGATAAGAAACCTTGAAGGTCCATGTTCTTATCCATAAAAAAAACCCAACAGAACGTAATATTTGGTAGAAATCTTGCTGTTCCAGAGATCGTACGTTTCTGGAGGATCTTGACTAGGTTTGCACACACTGCAGCAGGGATTTTGGCGACTCCTCCATACAGAACTTCTCCAGATCTTTCAGGTCACTCCTCCATACAGATCTCAGATCTTTCAAGTCACTCCTCCATACAGATCTTCTTCAGCTCTTTCAGGTCACTCCTCCATACAGATCTTCTTCAGCTCTTTCAGGTCACTCCTCCATACAGGTCTTCTCCAGATCTTTCAGGTCACTCCTCCATACAGATCTTCTCCAGCTCTTTCAGGTCACTCCTCCATACAGATCTTCTCCAGATCTTTCAGGTCACTCCTCCATACAGATCTTCTCCAGATCTTTTAGGTCACTCCTCCATACAGATCTTCTCCATATATTTCGGGTCACATCTCCATAGAGATCTTCTCCAGATCTTTCAGGTCACTCCTCCATACAGATCTTCTCCAGATCTTTCAGGTCACTCCTCCATACAGATCTTCTCCAGATCTTTCAGGTCACTCCTCCATACAGATCTTCTCCAGATCTTTCAGGTCACGCCTCCATAGAGATCTTCTCCAGATCTTTCAGGTCACTCCTCCATACAGATCTTCTCCAGATCTTTTAGGTCACTCCTCCATACAGATCTTCTCCATATATTTCGGGTCACATCTCCATACAAATCTTCTCCAGATCTTTCAGGTCATTCCTCCATACAGATCTTCTCCAGATCTTTCAGGTCACTCCTCCATAGAGATCTTCTCCATATATTTCGGGTCACATCTCCATAGAGATCTTCTCCAGATCTTTCAGGTCACTCCTCCATACAGATCTTCTCCAGATCTTTCAGGTCACTCCTCCATACAGATCTTCTGCAGCTCTTTCAGGTCACTTCTCCATACAGATCTTCTCCAGATCTTTCAGGTCACTCTTCCATACAGATCTTCTCCAGATCTTTCAGGTCATTCCTCCATACAGATCTTCTCCAGATCTTTCAGGTCACTCCTCCATAGAGATCTTCTCCATATATTTCGGGTCACATCTCCATAGACATCTTCTCCAGATCTTTCAGGTCACTCCTACATACAGATCTTCTCCAGATCTTTCAGGTCACTCCTCCATACAGATCTTCTCCAGCTCTTTCAGGTCACTCCTCCATACAGATCTTCTCCAGATCTTTCAGGTCACTCTTCCATACAGATCTTCTCCAGATCTTTCAGGTCACTTCTCCATAGAGATCTTCTCCAGATCTTTCAGGTTTCAGGGCTGTCGATGGGCAACATTGAGTTTCAGTTCCTCCAAAGATTTCCTATTGGGTTCAGGTCTGGATGCTGGCTAGGTCACTCCAGGACCTTGAAATGCTTCTTACGGAGCCACTCCTTAGTTGCCCTGGCTGTGTGTTTCGGGTCAATGTTATCCTGGAAGATGCAGCCATGACCCATATTCAATGCTCGTACTGAGGGAAGGAGGTTATTGACCAAAATCTCGCAATACATGACCCCATCCATCCTCCCTTCAATACGGTGCAGTCATCCTATCCCCTTTGCAGAAAAGCACCCCCAAAGTATGATATTTCCACCCCCATGCTTTACAGTTGGGATGGTGTTCTTGGGATTGTGCTTATCCTCCTTCTTCCTCTAAACACAGCGATTGACGTTGATACCAAAAACAAATTTTGGTCTCATCTGACCACATGACCTTCTCCTATGTCTCCTCTGGGTCATCCAGATGATCATTGAGGAACTTCAAATGAGCCTGGCCATGTGCTGGTGTGAGCAGGGGGATCTTTCGTGCCCTGCAGGATATTAATCCATGATGGCGTAGTGTGTTACTAACAGTAATCTTTGAGACTGTAGTCCCAGCTCTCTTCAGATCATTGACCAGGCCCACCCATGTAGTTCTGGGCTGATTCCTGACCTTTCTCAGAATCCATTATCCCACGATGCGTGATCTTGAATGGAGACCCAGACCGAGTAAGACTGACAGTCATCTTGTGTTTCTTCCATTTCCTTATAATTTCACAAACAGTTGTTGCCTTCTCACCGAGCTGCTTGCCTATTGTCCTGTAGCTCATCCCAGCCTTGTGCAGGTCTACAATTTTATCCCTGGTCTCCTTAGACAGCTCATTGATGTTGGCCATGGTGGACAGGTTGGAGTGTGATTGATAGAGTGTGTGGACAGGAGTCTTTTATACAGGTAACAAGTTCAAACAGGTGCAATTAATACAGATAATGAGTTCAGAGTAGAAGAAAAAAATGACAGGACTGTGAGAGCAGAATTCTTGCTGGTTGATAAGTGATCAAATACTTATTTCAGGCAATAAAATGCAAATTAATTATTTAATAATCTTGCATTGTGATTTTCAAATTTTTTTTTTATTTATCCCATCCATCCATCCATCCATCCATCCATCTATCCATTCTCTGTAATTTTACAATGGCAGCAGCCCTAGGAGTTGTGTTCCCCTCCTCTATGTCTTGGGGGGCACACGTTCGGAGATTTGGATGAACAGTCCCCGTGTGACCAGCACAGACAGTGACAGTGGGTGGGGGTCTAGTAAGGATGATTCTGCCCCAATATCCGTCCTGACTCTTTAATGCAATTCCTGCCTTCGGGGAGATTACAGACGGCATTTTAGCACTTCGCGAGTACTTTGCTGGACACCGGGGGTCTGCTCTGCATTGATCCGAGGTCGGCTCTGACATGTGTTTGACCTTTTCTTCCACGTACTGACTGCACTGTAATATTGGACACAGATAGTTATAATTTAGTTCATGTCATTTCTCGTGCGGCACGGATGTCGCTTAAAATGTTTACCAATTACAAGTGACGTGCCAAGAAATTCATTTATGAAGGAAAGTGATGAGGACCCTGCAGCACATTACACATCACTGAGCGTTTATCTTCTGATTGTAAACAATGTGTCCATTCACTGTCAGTAAGCAGAAATATTTAGGAACTAAAACACCAAATATGTGATTGGAAAAAGGAACCTTGTCTGACCCTGATCCCAAAGATACCTCTGAAGGTGATGATGTTTGGGCCGCCTTCCTAACCCTGATCTAGTGGCACATCTCCCTCCAGCCAGGAGAGGGCCGGGACAGGAGTGATTAATCCCACACAAATAAACATACGGCGGAAAAAAAACAAAACTCAAACTCACAGAGGTTTAGATAATATATGATCAGAAGGAAACTAAAGGCCGCTTTACACGCAGCGACATCGCTAACGAGATGTCGTTGGGGTCATGGAATTCGTGACGTACATCCGGCCTCGTTAGCTACGTCGTTGCGTGTGAAACGCAGGAACGACCGCTAACGATCAAAATTACTCACCTTATCGTTGATCGTTGACACATCGTTCTATTCCCAATTATCGTTGCTGCTTTTGCACTCAGGTTGTTAGTCGTTTCTGAGGCAGCACACATCGCTTTGTGTGACACCCCAGGAACGACAAACAACAGCTTACCTGCGTCCTCCGGCAAGGAGGTGGGCTTGTGTCGCGGGCGGGGAGGAGGGTGTCAGCACACTACGCTCACCCCTTCTGCTCAGGTCCGGCGGTTGCTGCTCAGTGGTGGCTCGAGCTGTGGGCCGGATCCCGCGGGTTTCTCGAGCGGCACTCCTCGCCCGTGAGTGAAAGGGGGTTTGTTGGGTGTGGGGATAGTTTATTGTCCGTGACGCCACCCACGGTTGTGGTGATTTCACCACCGCTGCTCTATATGGGGATCCCGAGGATGGTGATGCGGAGCAGCCAGGTGTTGTGTTGCCCCTCCGTGGGTAGGGGTTGGTGATCCCGGTGATGGCTTGGGAGGTGCAGGGCCTGGTGGGCGCAGGGACGCGGGGGCAGCGCTGTGCCTTGCGGCACTGTGGTACTCACTCAGCCTGAGACGTTGACACAGTTTTTACGGTAAACCAAATGGCTGGTAAGACGGTCCCACGGACGGCTGCACTTGCTCTCCCAGTAGGTGACGGTGATGTCCCTCTTCCTAGCACCTTTGTTTACTTGTTGGTTGCGATGGGTCCCCACCGGTAACCCGCTCCCCGGCTTCAAGCTGGACCGGGGGAGCTCTACTCTTTGCCCGCAGGCGCTGGCCCTGAGAAACTGGTGCCTTGGCGGTGGCGGTGTCTCTCCTACTCTGGTTGGGCTGTTGCCTTCAATCGGGACTTGGTTGTTGGGGGATCTACGTCCCCTTCACTGACGGATTTGGCAAATTCTGGCGACTCCTAGCCTTGCCGGGGTCCGAGAGGCCCCTGCCCTGGTGCTGACTGTCCTTCGGAACACTGCTCCAGACCGCCGGGCCACTACCCGTCCGCGGTCCTTCCAGGAACTTCCAAACGGTCCCCCTCCAGACAGTCACCGCCGTTGCTGACCTTGCTGACCTGTCCTGCACACAGCTGGACGACTTCAGGCTTTCTCTCTGTCACCACTCTTGCTTTCCTCCTTTACCACTTTACTTCCTTCTACTTTCCCTTCCTTAACTCATCTTAGCTGTTTACTCCTTCACTCCCCTAACTAGACTGCCTGGTCTTCCCGCCTCCAGAGCTGTGTTCTCCTCGGTGGGCGGAGCCAACCGCCTGGCCCACCCCCTGGTGTGAATCATCAGCCTCTGGAGGAAGGCAACAAGGATTTTTGGTTAGCTTTGGTGTTCCTAACTGGGATGTAGGGTGTGGTGGTGTGTGACCTGTGTCCCCTGGCTTGCCCAGGGCGACACACTTGTCTTTCCTTCGGCTGCTCTCCGCTTCTATTAGCTGCCTGCCGTGTGACGTCGCTGTGACGTTGCACGAACCGCTCCCTTAGAAAAGAGGTGGTTCGCCGGCCACAGCGATGTCGCAGGGAAGGTAAGTACGTGTGATGGGTACTAGTGATATTGTGCGCCACGGGCAGCGATTTGTCCATGACGCACAAACGACAGCGGCGGGTACGCTCGCTAGCGATCTCACTAGCGAGATCGAGGAGTGTAAAATGCCCTTAAAGGAAGGGAGGAAATAATCAGACAAGAGAATTTCCACAACACACAGAAGTTTACAAGCAACTGGATATCAAAGCACAAGGACCGGGATCACATAAAGCTATAATCGGCAAGGAAGAACAGGCTCCACCACCCTAAAGAAGGCAGAGGCAGCTGTGATAGGTCTCCTGCAACATGTGACTCAAACAGTAATCCACAGGCTAGCAGAAATTAACTCCTGCAAGAAGAGCACAGCTGGTCAACGCCCGAGGCTGACTGTGCAACTGAAAGGCAGCGTCCAACTCTGCTGTGTGAACGACGTCACACGTAGTCCTGACACTAGGCGAGTTTTGAGCCAGATATCGTGTGATATTTTGCCTTAGTTTTTGCTGCAGATTTAGGGTTCAAGTGTTAAAAAGGTACCCAGCTGCCTAACTGAAAGCACGGTTCCTGGCAGAAAACATACTTAATTTTTCCCAGTAGTCGCCGCTGGCTTTTGGTCATGGGGTGTGCCGGCACACTTATGGGCACCACTCACCTCACTATGAGCACGCTCCGGCACTTGGACTGATAGTCAATATGGCAGGCTCACAATACGGTGAACAGCGACTGTAGCCACTCCAGCAGCCCCCATGGCTGACAGTCATACGGGCAACATTCATTATGCTTAATGTATAGGACAAAAACCTACAAAAGAACCCCTATAATACCGTACACCTGTGTCCTAATTAGAACTTCACTTTCCACCCATGAATATACTACCCAGCATATAGGACTCCTGATACAAACAACATTAAAGAGTTCACCCTATACATAATCATGGGGGGCAATTACTTTACTTGTACAACAGTAAACAAACATTCTCTTTAATGTTACGGCACAATGTCATTATCATTGTTTTGACTACGGCAAAAAAAAAAAAATTGAAAGCCAGAGTCCAATTAAAATGTGGCCTAATTAACACTAAACGCTCCAGTGATGGTAATTGGCCCTTTAGAGATTTCAAGCTAAATAGCCATTAAGTTGTTTTTTTGTTTTTTTTTAATGGCATAGGTCAGACTGCAAAGCCTGCGCACAGATAATTATGAAGGTTGTGGATACCGGACGGACGGGGTAGACCGGAACTTTTTTTTTTAATAATTGGTTATTGAAACGTTGGTATAAAGCAGATGTTATAATGACGGACACTAGATATATTCAGCCACTGATTAAACAGTAAAAATAATTAGTGGTGTTTATATATTTGTGATATAGTACAAAGACAGATATTTAAAGGGATTGTCTGGGGTACAAACTTCAACTCTAAATAGCCTCTTGGGACTTTCTTAAAGAAGATCTGTTACGAAGTTAAAAGTGACCAGCTTTTGCTTATTGTATTCCCTCTACCCCCCTGATTATATATGATTTTATATATATATTATATATATATATATATATATATATATATATATATATATATATATATATATAAAATTACAGTTAGGTCCAGAAATCTTTGGACAGTGACACAATTTTCGCGAGTTGGGCTCTGCATGCCACCACATTGGATTTGAAATGAAACCTCTACAACAGAATTCAAGTGCAGATTATAACGTTTAATTTGAAGGTTTGAACAAAAATATCTGATAGAAATTGTAGGAATTGTCACATTTCTTTACAAACACATTTTAGGAGGTCAAAAGTAATTGGACAAATAAACCAAACCCAAACAAAATATTTTTATTTTCAATATTTTGTTGCGAATCCTTTGGAGGCAATCACTGCCTTAAGTCTGGAACCCATGGACATCACCAAACGCTGGGTTTCCTCCTTCTTAATGCTTTGCCAGGCCTTTAGAGCCGCAGCCTTCAGGTCTTGTTTGTTTGTGGGTCTTTCCGTCTTAAGTCTGGATTTGATGCTCAATTGGGTTAAGATCTGGTGATTGACTTGGCCATTGCAGAATGTTCCACTTTTTTGCACTCATGAACTCCTGGGTAGCTTTGGCTGTATGCTTGGGGTCATTGTCCATCTGTACTATGAAGCGCCGTCCGATCAACTTTGCGGCATTTGGCTGAATCTGGGCTGAAAGTATATCCCGGTACACTTCAGAATTCATCCGGCTACTCTTGTCTGCTGTTATGTCATCAATAAACACAAGTGACCCAGTGCCATTGAAAGCCATGCATGCCCATGCCATCACGTTGCCTCCACCATGTTTTACAGAGGATGTGGTGTGCCTTGGATCATGTGCCGTTCCCTTTCTTCTCCAAACTTTTTTTTTCCCATCATTCTGGTACAGGTTGATCTTTGTCTCATCTGTCCATAGAATACTTTTCCAGAACTGAGCTGGCTTCATGAGGTGTTTTTCAGCAAATTTAACTCTGGCCTGTCTATTTTTGGAATTGATGAATGGTTTGCATCTAGATGTGAACCCTTTGTATTTACTTTCATGGAGTCTTCTCTTTACTGTTGACTTAGAGACAGATACACCTACTTCACTGAGAGTGTTCTGGACTTCAGTTGATGTTGTGAATGGGTTCTTCTTCACCAAAGAAAGTATGCGGCGATCATCCACCACTGTTGTCATCCGTGGACGCCCAGGCCTTTTTGAGTTCCCAAGCTCACCAGTCAATTCCTTTTTTCTCACAATGTACCCGACTGTTGATTTGCTACTCCAAGCATGTCTGCTATCTCTCTGATGGATTTTTTCTTTTTTTTCAGCCTCAGGATGTTCTGCTTCACCTCAATTGAGAGTTCCTTAGACTGCATGTTGTCTGGTCACAGCAACAGCTTCCAAATGCAAAACCACACACCTGTAATCAACCCCAGACCTTTTAACTACTTCATTGATTACAGGTTAACGAGGGAGACGCCTTCAGAGTTAATTGCAGCCCTTAGAGTCCCTTGTCCAATTACTTTTGGTCCCTTGAAAAAGAGGAGGCTATGCATTACAGAGCTATGATTCCTAAACCCTTTCTCCGATTTGGATGTGAAAACTCTCATATTGCAGCTGGGAGTGTGCACTTTCAGCCCATATTATATATATAATTGTATTTCTGAACATGTTTTTGTAAACCGCTAAAATAACAAAACTTGTGTCACTGTCCAAATATTTCTGGCCCTGACTGTATATATATATACATATACATACACACACATACATTATATATATATATATATATATATATATATATATATATATATATATATATATATACACACACACACACACTATATATAAATTTTTTTATATATTTTTATTATTTTTTTTTTATTTTTTTTAAATCCACCATACAGTTCGAAAAATATTGCTCTTTTTATACAGGAGTAATTTTTATGGTTTTTACAAAGGGTAATAATGCAGCCTAAAGACACGCCCCCGAGGATCCGAGGATCCTGTAAGCCACACTCCCTTGGTAAATCCCTAAAAATGACTCTTAAATAAATAAATTGTGACATCTGCCCGGGACCACAAACTCAGGATGGCTGTCACGATAAGACTAGAGGAAAGCCGCCCACTCAGCAGGATCCCAAAAAACCCAAAACCCTTTAACCCCTGTACAGGGACCTTGAATTAGAACAAGGTTCAGGAGATCATGGCCTGTGGAAGGCTGCAATCCAGGAAAGAGTAGTCATCAGGCAGGGTCCAAGCCAGGAGGTACAGAAAGGGACAAAATCAGCAGGCAAGAGCGTGGTCAGGAAATTAGGCCAAGGTCAAACTGGAGATGGCAGTGAGGTAGAAAACACGGCAGGCAGGAGAGTAGTCAGAACAGGCAGAGGTCAAAATACAGGGATCAGAAGTTCAGGAGCAGAATGCGAACTAGAGACCAGCAGAATACTACAAGACTATATCTGGCAGTGACCAGCAGTCAGGTGGGCGAATAAGAAGGGTGTGGTGCCTTGGCATTGGCTGTAGCTGAGAGGTGGTAACTGCAGCTGGAAAACAAATGCCACCTACAGTCAGCCAGTGGTACTGCAGATCCCAGGGATACACTTAGTGGATGAGTGGAGCCTGCGTCCACCAGAGCCACTGGCACCGAATCCTCTCGCATCACCAGCACAACCCATGGCGGGAATACGGCGGTACCTGGTAACCGAAGCAGAAGTAGCAGGAGCGGACTCCGGTGGGGACGTGACATTAAGTCCATATCTGTAGAACCGTATGGCAAACTTAAAAAAGAATACTCAGGGGAGCTGGCCACGTTTGACCTTATGACAGGTCTTCTTTAATTAGCTGGAGAATGGCGAGAAGTAGGGTTTTTCTTTATGGAGAACCATTGTTGCATTAAACATATCGGTTCATTGATTTTAACAAGGTCCATGAAATAATTACTTTCCCCTGCTGTGGCACCGCTGATAGGTCTCTCTACAGATCATAGCAGATTGCTTGGATTCCCATCAATGGAACCATCTGTGATCAGGATATTTTTAGGGGGTACCTGATTAACAAAAAGAAATTGTCAGAAACTCCTTTAATATTATTGCAAAGAGTATGAAAGCGAATGGTTTTAAAAACTCTGGATTCCACCCAAAAGCTGGAAAGAAAACTTTCCCTGATCTTGCCCAACTAATGAGTTAGCGCAGGTGGAGATGACAAGGTGCGCTCTAGTCACCGACTAGAAAAAAAGTCTTACATATGGTGACAAATGGAAACAAAGGGGTGATCTACTTAAACTACTGTTTTATATGTCAGACTAAAAAGGATGTGGAGTAAAAACCCTTTTATAAAAAGTGTACAATGTAATATGAGGGTTGAAAAGAAATGGATAGTGATTGCTCTCTTACTATGGACTCATCCTTTAAGTTATTTTTATATAAGTCCCTCCATTTATTGTTTTCCTTTTATGATGTAATGTAATTACCAATGTTGGGCAGTTAGTTCTTTGTATAGGTGCATTATGTGTTTGTGGATGTGTGCTGGTGTGGGTGTGCAGCCGGAGAGGGTGTGCAGCCGGAGAGGGTGTGCAGCTGGTGTGGGTGTGCAACCGGAGAGGGTGTGCAGCCGGAGAGGGTGTGCAGCCGGAGAGGGTGTGCAGCCGGAGAGGGTGAGCAGCCGGAGAGGGTGTGAAACCGGAGAGGGTGTGCAACCGGAGAGGGTGAGCAGCTGGAGAGGGTGTGCAGCCGGAGAGGGTGTGCAGCCGGAGAGGGTGAGCAGCTGGAGAGGGTGAGCAGCTGGAGAGGGTGAGCAGCTGGAGAGGGTGTGAAACCGGAGAGGGTGTGCAACCGGAGAGGGTGTGCAGCCGGAGAGGGTGAGCAGCCGGAGAGGGTGAGCAGCTGGAAATCGTGTGCAGCTGGCATGGGTGTGCAGCTGGAGAGGGTGTGCAGCTGGAGAGGGTGTGCAGCTGGAGAGGGTGTGCAGCTGGAGAGGTTGTACAGCTGGTGTGGGTGTACAGCTGGTGTGGGTGTGCAGCTGGAGAGGTTATACAGCTGGTGTGGGTGTGCAGCTGGAGAGGGTGTGCAGCTGGTGTGGGTGTGCAACTGGCATGGGTGTGCAGCCGGAGAGGGTGTGCAGCCAGAGAGGGTGTGCAGCCGGAGAGGGTGTGCAGCCGGAGAGGGTGTGCAGCCGGAGAGGGTGGGCAGCCGGAGAGGGTGGGCAGCCGGAGAGGGTGGGCAGCCGGAAAGGGTGTGCAGCCGGAGAGGGTGTGCAGCTGGAGAGGGTGTGCAGCTGGAGAGGGTGTGCATCTAGAAATCATGTGCAGCTGGCATGGGTGTGCAGCTGGAGAGGGTGTGCAGCTGGAGAGGGTGTGCAGCTGGAGAGGGTGTGCAGCTGGAGAGGGTGTGCAGCTGGAGAGGGTGTGCAGTTGCAGAAGATGTGCTGCTGGCATGGGTGTGCAGCTAGAGAGGGTGTGCAGCTAGAGAGGGTGGTGCAGCTGCTGTGTTTGTGCAGCTGGAGAGGGTGTGCAGCTGGGGAAGGTGTGCAACTGGTGTGGGCTGTGTGTGCAGCTGGAGAAGGTGTGCAGCCGGCGTGGGTGTGCAGCTGGAGAGAGTATGCAGTCGGTGTGGGTGTGCAGCTGGAGAGAATGCAGCTGGTGTGGCTGAGCAGTTGGTGAGGGGGTGCAGCTGGAGAGGGTGTTCACTTGGCATGGGTGTGCACCTGGTGCGGGTGTGCAGCTGGCATGGGTGTGCAACCAGAGAGAGAGTGTGCAGCTGGAGAGGGTGTGCAGCCGGCGTGGGTGTGCAGCTGGAGAGAGTGTACAGCTGGTGTGGCTGAGCAGTTGGTGAGGGGGTAACGACCTCGAAGAGTAGGTTTACTTGGAGTGTGACTAGTCAGAGACGTGTGCATGAACAGGAATGCAATGTAGATGTTGCCAGGGGTTAGTTCCCACCACTGAGGGCCAGTTACTTTGCACCGATGAGGGGGCGACATGCTGAAACACGTGTCTGCAAATTGAGATTCTGGTTTGGCTTTTATCCTAAGTCATACGGAAAGTCTCATTAAAGGGTCAATGTTGACTTTTAAGATTGCTATTTGCAATAGGTGGCACCAGAGTTCAAGTCCTCTTCCTCTTTGTAGAGGTAGGTTGTGTATTATATAATGGTGTAATGGATGGCTTAAGTTTGGGAGGAAAGGAGCTGACCTTACAGAGCAGTTTTCCATTGTGGCTTCTAGAGAGGGGTCCTGAGTACCTGACATCTATTTGCTCTAATAGGGTACACGTATCGGTGTTGTGTCTATATACTAGAGGTTGCTGTCATTGTCGGAGGGGGATGGTTTGCGTGTCATCCATCCGAAGATGTTATCCATTATTAACTGCCTGGTCTGATCAATGACTGAGCTCATTTACATTCCCTTGTCATAGGCAGCGAAACCCTTAAACCCCACTTATCTTGCTCTTATGCAGTGGTCTAATTGCAGAGAGTCTGCGGATCACAAGGTCACACTAACTGCGCATTATTATAACCACATCGGACTCCTGAATGCAATCGTGCGCTCGCTCCGCGGCCGGAGTTCACATGGGTGCACTGCTTGGTTTAGAAATATCGAAGGCGTAAGACGTGGACGAGCGAAACGTCAAGAGCCCTAATTATTTATATAAACAACATGCATTAAAGAAAAACTCTACCTAAAGCCTATCATATATATTTCCCAATGTATATTATTATTCTCTGTTATCAGCCATTTCATACTGATAGGTAGCGAGCTGTAAAGTTATCATTGAGCAGTTTCAGAACTCCTGATTACTTGCATACCTCCAATGTATTATACAGAGAACCTAATGTAATACCTATTTTCCCCTTGTGGTGGCGCTGTTGGTGGATGGAGTTTAGCTGTAATATGAAATTGTTAACTAATTCCAGAAGAAATCAATAATGTTTTTGGAATCCTGTACAACCCCATTAAAGCACATCCGTCCTTTCACCGAAAACCTGTAAAAAGTCTGATACTGCTGCCAGCGTCCTTTTATTGCACACACCATTCTAATTTATCTTGGAGCTGTCCTAATTCTCATGCATTGTAATTTTCCATCTGTTCTTTTTCTTTGGGTGGTTTTTCTACATGAGCATTCTGCCAGCACTGTAGGTGCTGGAACTGCTCTTCCTAGTATTTATCAGCATGCCTTTTTCTCAGTGCTTGATTATCCTGAACTGTAAGCCCATATTTCTGTTATG